>NC_040912.2:24971467-25285634 GCF_004126475.2 Phyllostomus discolor | reverse complement strand
GTCAGACTTCCATACAGTTTGATTTTGGGGCAGTTCTGATTTTTTTTTTGTTTTTATTTTGTTATTCTTCTTTTGGTTGTGCAAGGAAGCAAAGTGTATCTACTTATGCCCCTGTTTTGGACAGAAGTCTCAACTCTCTGTCAAATCACCATCCCCAACACAAGAAGGGCTTCCATGCCATAGAGTTGGAAATATAAAGGAGGTCCATGAAGTCTCCTAGAAATTTTCTAATATGTTAAAACATTTTTAATGTAGTTTTCTGGAATTTTTGTGTCATATTTTATTTAGATGAGCATTCTAGTAGGTCAATTATCTAGTGATGAAAAGGAAACATGGCAGATACATTTTGGAGAAGATTTTGTTCTGTGCAGTATGATATCACTTTTGCTATGATTCTTTTTATCAGATTGCCAGGGATTCATGTGTCTCATGTGTGGATGAACAGTTCATGGAATTTTATAGACATTTTCAATAAGGAATATGTGCACATCCACATGAAACCAAATAACTCACATGAACTCTAATAATGATGATGTTACCATAACCATGAAGTATTATTAAGATAAGAATAATAGTGGGTAAATGCTGCAGTTACCTCAAGACATTCTTGTTGATATTCTGACAACAAGGCATCCTTCCCTACAATTGTGGGAAAGTAGAACACACATATTGTTCTCCACTGTTGTGTGACAACCAACTTTCTTAATAGAATTCTTAATTTCATTCTCAGTAATCTCTGGTAATGCATCAACACTTGTTTATGAAGCCCAACTTAAGAAACATTTAATAAACAATTCAAAATGTTATTAGTAGCCCTCAATAATTTATAAAAAGAAATTTCCAGCCAATTATTCATAAAGGCTGAGGACAGGACTTAAAATTTTTATTCAGGCTGTGGTTCATCAAGCTGGCCTGAATAAAAACAGTGTAGGCTGACAACAATGTGCATATTTGACAATTACTGTTTCAGTTAACCCCGTCCCCCCTTTTTCTTTCTTTCTTTCTTTTTTTTTTTGCAGAAGAAAAGATGGAAGTGGCTTGTCAGGTAGTACTAACAATAAAGATATATATATATTTGAATGTGAAGTATTTGCTTAAGAATCTGAACTACAAAGTTATATGCAGGGCCTCATTTTATTATTTATTAGAAAGCCTTTGCTTAAGAACATCTGTAAATGGGGATTTGTCCTCATAATGGAACCATTATGTCATTATAGGGCAATTCTGATTGCTTGAAAGTTGAGTTTGATGTTAGGCTGAAATCTGTCTCATAGTAACTCCTATTTATTTTTCCATTTCCTGGGTAATGATAAAGTTTGTTTTGTTCGGCTGTCACACTTGTCTGAGCATCTCAGGCCCATAATACAGCCACATGTGCATTAATTTACAAAGTAATAGGAATGGAATTCTTTGGAGTGAAATCTTTCTTCTGCAGTTATCTGCATTATAGAGATTGTTCAGAAGATTTCTGTCCCCAAAAAGCTGCCTCCCCTTCAGCATGTGATTTACTTGGTGATGGAAATGGCCCAGGAAATGATAGGGCTTATATTTATTTGCTTACCTAATAGGAAAGCAATAAGACATAAACAGTTCATCTATGGCCCAGATCTCTGATAATTTTTCCAAGCATAAGTATTGAGAACTCCAGAATTCAAAAGTTGCAACTCCTTTACCAGGCATTTTTCAAGTTCTTGAATACCTAATAATTTCTATACAACCTTCTATCATGTGTAGAAATAACTCTTTTGCTTTCTGCCATCAACATATAACTGAAAGCACAAACAATATTTTGAGGATGTAGTTATAATATTGGGAATATGTTAAATAGCGATCTGTAATCATTTTTCTTAAAAGCTGTCTAGAAGTCTTATCTGTCTGAAGCAGTCAACCAGTAGGCAGTTTTTCAAGAGGCAAACTAAAGTGCTGAATAAGACTTGTAAATAGAGAAAGAAGAAAAAAGCTATGTCATTGAGGTAGAGGTAAACTTGGAGTTTTTCAAAGGTTATGGGAATGACAGCTATTAGCAAGCTGAAGGTACAATTCTTTAAGAACTAATACACAGCAGTTTTTTCTGTCTTTTGCCCTAAAAGCTCACATCACATTCTATTTAGTTAGACAGCCATTGAACTCAAAAGAACTTTAGAGTTTCTTTCAAGTTTCTTTTCTACCTTTCTCTTTTTGGCATTGTAAATACATTGAATCTCATGGGCAAGGTTTGAATTATTCTATTAAATTCTACAAGATCTTAGTAATTGGTTTCTGAGACTTCCCACATTATCAAGACCATGGTTAAATCTTTAGGGCAATGGAATGGTCATAGAGAAAAGAAAATAAAGACACATCAAGACAGATAATTTGGATGCGGAAACATTGCTTAATCATTTGCTAGAATGTTGGTGAAGTATATGAAAATATTTTCAAAAATCTTCACCATTTGGAAATCATCTTTCATTCTCCTGAATAGTTTTTTTTTTTGAAGCATTTGCCTGAGTAACTATGGAAGCATAGAACATTTTTTAACAATTAAAATAATTGGTCCATCTAAATTTAGAATATATACAATTGCAACTGATCAGCTTGCCCAAGTGTTTCAATTAACTGGTAGAGTTATAAAATGTATATTAATATCACCTCCTATTTACTAAAGAGTATTACTCTTTGAGAGAGAGCAAATCCCAGGAATACGATGCTTAAAAGTAATGCTTCTTACTCACACCCATTGAAGGTGACTTTATCCAAGGGTAAAGCTTTTCTTCCTCCCTTTTATTTTTTATTGAAGTTGGCCTGAAGCCTGCATAGACTTTCTTTTTCCTTTAAAGATATCGTTTCCTGCCTAATTGTGCCCAGCTTCATTTATACCCTGAAAAGGATTGTGTTTGAGCTTGTAGACTCAGGAGACTCTTTTACTCAATAGCTAAACTCCAGCCACAGCCCTTTGGGATATTTGAGTAAATGTAAGTGAAAGCTCCCTGTGTTTGTCTCTGTTTTCGCTTTAAACAAAAGTTTAACTCAGGACACTGTGAGAATATTTAAAGAAATTTATCTGTAGAACTGTCTTCCAGATAAGATCCAAAAAATACTTTTTGGCCTGCAAAAGTGTTCATCTGTCAGCAGAATTTCCAATGTGCCTCTGATGTTCGCGAGCCACCTTCTCCCCATGTTGCTAGGTGAGGGAACAACAACATCTGCCTACAGAAGATAATGACGTTTCTTTAAAATTTTCCATAGAAACCTAACAGCAATGGATTAGAAAGGAAAGGGCAAATCAAGGATAGAAAATTGATTTTGCTTCCATTGGAATGCCAATTCCAATCAATTAGTGACTGTGGCATCAAGCACAGGCTAAGGTAGACAATGAGAATGTATTTTCATTCAGTAGGAAAGCATGCTGGGATGGACCTTTGATGTCTGCCACGGCTGTGGGAGAGCAAGTCCCTTAGTTGAGCACACGTTCAAATGTCGACATGCACCACCTCCGGCTTAAATCCTCAACATTGAATTTGTTTGGGCCTTCCATTATCGTGACCTGTTTGGTTTTCTGATCTAGATCATTAATCTTCTCATAGCTTGGCCTGCTTAGCCCCAAGTGAAGTCTCAGTTCTTCAGACTGGAAGGCCATTGGACCCCTCAATAAGTGAAATGTTAGAAACAAGTGAAAGTTTAGTAATAGGCCAGCTTTGCTCAGTTGGTCCTCAAGTTCCAGAACTAGGGATATGGCTTTGATTCTATGACCATAACCTTTCTTTGTATGACAGTTCTAATTAAACCCCTGGGTTGCTCTCCCTGGGGACCCTGTGTATGGTATTCCAGTGGTTTTGAGTACTACTTTGGTCTACCCTCTCTGTCTAGGGAGTAGCAATCATAGACGTGCGGTCAGATTTTATGCATAAACCAAAGAATTTCCAAGACCTCTGCCTTTTGTGCAGCTACAATCCCTTAAAACCATGCCCTCCCCACTCCCCTCATGCTCCTCATCTTGCCTGTACTGGGACTAACTCATATTCTGGTCTGGCTGGTGAGGCTGGACTGTTCCTGCTTAGCCTGCTTCTACCACAGACTAATCTGCTGCTCTAATAGCTCCTTTTTGTTTAGATATCATGAATGGTATCTTTTAGCTTTTATTAATTTGTGGAATGAACTCACGGTGCTTCCCCTGCTCTTTCAGCTTAATTGAATCTGTTGCTAACATCAAGATTGGTGTTTCTGTTGGGAATGTGGTTGAAGACAGAAAATAAATAAGTTATCCAACTGGGTAAATATATTAATAAGAGGAACTCCAGTGACACGATATAAAGCAAACCAAAGGAATTTATTTTAAATGTGGTATTGGGTTTAAAAAATGCATTGGACACGTTTATCCCTTACCTGAAATAGAAATTCCATTCTAAACTATGAAATTAAATAAGACAAACCTCCCCAAAATGAAAAATCTGCTGAAGAAAATTGGAGAATTGAATATAAAAATGGATAAGGTGCAGGTGGCCATTACTTTGAAAAGAAAATTCTCCAACTTGCAGTGACAAAGATGAAGAACCTGGAGAGGAGAATGCTGATCTGGTGAAGCAGATGGCCCAGACAAACACTAGCTAGGAAAACAAAGCAGACAATCTGGGAGGAGAGCCAACATCTACAATGGACTAATAAAAGTGAACAAACACCTCGGTAACCATGTCAGACAGCGAGGAACCCAAATTGGCACTACTGAGCTCATTGTCTTGAGCGTATCAGGAAAAGCAGAAGGACCACCCATCTGTAGATGCTCACATTCACTATGGGCCAGCAGTCACTGAAGGGAATTAGAGCCATCCCAGTGCCAGCAAGGCTCTTCAGATTTGCATATTAGGTATGGCTGGTGTTATTTTTTTCTTTCAAATATACCAGCAAACTGAGAGATTATGTAAAATATTACTTTAAGAAGTTGTAATCTGCAGTAGAAACCTTGAAAGAAAAGGAATGGGGAAAATCAATGAATGACTTATTTAGGGATTGATTATTATCTCCTATTTTTCATAAATAGTTGTGTTTTTGGATAGATAACAATCACATTGAGGGGTTTATAAGAAGAGGGAGAGGAGCACATTAAAACCTCCCTGGCTGTCTGTACAGCGCTGCACTTATTAAGTCAGTGGATGATTTGTGTTTTTTTTAAAAAATGTTTTAATAGGATGATTTTAACAATAGAGTCTATAGTTTACTCTATGCAATAAAATCCAATAATAACCAGTCTTGACTGCATTACTTTTACCTTTGCAATTGCTTTATTGCTCATATTTTACAATCATAACTTAAGGGTTGGGATCTTTGGAGACAGTCAAATCTGGGCACAAATTACCTGCTAACCTACTGTGACAAGTTACTTAGTCTCTCTAAACCTCATCTTCAAACTGGATAGTAATATGAAGGTAATAAGCCTCATAAACATATTAAAAGTATGAAACGAAATGTATGTAAAGTGCTGAGTATAGTTTCTGGTGTGAAGCAAGCAGTCAGTAATAACTGATAGCTATCATCACTCTTTTTCCTGTCAGTGCTGCATATACATAAAAATAATCACATAATTGTCAAAATATTTCATATAAACTAAAATGAAACTCCAGTAATTAATTAATGAGGTAATGACTATTCTGACTTGCCTAATATCACATGAGCAAACCCGAGATCATGTTTAATGCGGAAAGGGAACAGTCTGAGACTGCAGCTACACGGGCAGATGGAGATGTGAGGGACGGTCCGGTGAGTTAGACTCTGTGTAGTCAAACTGACTCGTAACTAGGACCCCAGGCGCTGAGACAGAAAGCATGAGAATTATTTTTAGATAGACATTGGTGAATTGTCCTCTAAACGATTGTACCAGTTTGTATTACTACCAGCAATGACAAAAAAAGACATTAATTTTTTTTTGAAAATTGGGTGGTTAAAAATGATCTCATTATTCTTATCTGATTATTAGTGAGGTTGAGCATCTATATTATATGTTATGGCTATTTATATAGTTCTGTGAATTGATCTTGTGCTTTTACTACTTTTCTATTCACTTGTTTGTGTATTTGTCACTGATTTAAAGGAATTCTTTTTATATAGCTATTGATTCATAATATATAAAGCAAATCCTTATTCTTAATGTACTTGCCTTTTAATTTTTGGTTATGTTACATTTTAGTCCATAGAAATTATTATTGTTTATGTCAGGGTAACTCTTTTCCTTTGAGGCCTCTGAGTTTTATGTCTGACTTAGGAAGATCTTTTTAACTCCTAATATAAAGAAAAAATTTAATTAAAAGGCTTTTAAAGTTTAAAAAATATCTATACTTTTATCTGAAATGTATTTTTAATATTATATAAAACAACAATCTAAATTAATAATTCAAATTAATATTTTTCCTGTAAAAAAATCTACTGTTCATCATGTAATTTTTGAATAATCCATTTTCTCCCACTGAATTGAATATTACATTTACTAGTCTATTTGTATATTTCTGTGCTCTATGCCAATAACATAATGTTTTAATAAATGTGGCTTTATTATGTATTTTAAGAGTATGACAAGTGCTGTTTTTACATGATAACCTCACGTAGTTCTTAATCTTTTAGATTACATTCAGTATCTGTTTATAAAATTCTATTTAAAAACCTATTTAGATTAAGCTTTCTGTTAATTAAAAAATTAATTCTGAAGCTTTGATATTTTAATTATATGAAGTCTTTCATGTAAAAACAAAGTTTTATTTTTTGGCCTTTAACTATCTTTAGTTAAGTTTGTTTTTCATTTCTTGATGTGGATCTCTAACGCTAATTGCATCTATTCCCAGACATATTATAATTTTTATTATTTATAATTATGGGATCATTTTTATTATGCTTCTTTTTATTTTAAGCGATTGTGCCAACTAATCTATATAAATATTTGATTATTATTTTGAAGGTAATATATGTGCAGAATTTTACCATCAACAATAAAGCCAGATATCCTTGGATCTGGAGCTCTGACGTGTAGGAGCCCATTCCTGTGGGTCTCTTCCCAAGTCTGTGTTCAAGGACTACATGCTGGTAGCTTTAAATTGACCATGGTGGCATTATTTCCTCTGAATGGGTCGACATATGCTACAAATCACAGTTTTGTATTTATTTTGGAGACCAAATTTTAAACATATACCAGTCTATATCACTGGATCAATACTCCTTCATTCCTATTCACACCTCCAGAAACAACAATTTTCAACATTTTTAGCAGTTTCTTTGACCATCTGTATATGTTGCTAAATATGTTGCTTTACTGGTAAGGGTTTGTTTTTCTTCATTTTTTTAGATATTGTTTATGGTATTTACTTGTGACCCTGGGTGATGAGAGTTTCATTTTCCTATACCATCATTGCCCTTTGCACCTTGTTATAGTTACATCCATTTTAAGTTAACTCATTATCCAGGCACGTTATCATAACTATGCTAATATTTTTCACACAAGCTATATTATATCCTACAATTTTTGTCTCCATTCTTACACAACCTTTTCATCCTTGCTTGAGTTAATAATTGTCATACTTTTCTCTGCCCAGTGTTCGATGAATCTCCTACCCTCACAACTAAATACATGAAACTCCTCTCAGTTAAGTCAAACATTTGGTAGTAAATATCGGTTTTATTTCTTCCCCTTTGGGGACATTCCTTCTGGAGCTCTCCACCTTCCTGTTCTACTTTGCTCTCTAGGTCTATAGTGCAGACTTGCCTTCACCATTTCCCCTGGGCTATTCCTTTATATTGAAGCAGTCTCAATTAGCTTCCTTAAAAAAAGTGGGTAAGAGATACATTGTGTTTTTTTTTCTGGAAGACTTTGCATGACTGAGCATATCTTTATTCTTGTCCCATATTTGGTTGATAATTGAACTGAGGACAGCATTCAATTTGGAAATTAGTTTTCTCTCAGAACTTTAAAGGCATTGCTATTCTTGTAGCTTCCAATGTTGCTGTTATTGTCTGAAGCCATTCTCATTTCACATCTTTTGTAGCTGGCCCCTTTCATTCTCTGTGGAAGCTTTTAACTCTCTCTCTCTCTCTCTCATTTATCCTGGGTATTCTTACATTAAGATGATATGCCTTAGGTGCCGTTTTTATCCTTCATTTAGCAGGTTTTTTGAAGGTGGAAATACATGACTGGTTCCCTCTGGGATTTATTAATATTTTTAAATACATAGAAAAGCTTTTTTTTAAAGTATTATGTTTTAGTTGGCCACTTAATAGAACTTTTTTATTCTACAGGTTTCTGTTGATTTTCTTGAATATTGTAGGTGTGTAATATTATCATAAAAATAATGACTTTTTTCCTCTTATAGTTCTATATTCTTTTATTTTTTTCTTGTCTTATTTCACTGGCTAGGATAGTTAGAAGTCTCAACAGAGAAAAGCAACTGTAGTAGCAGATAGCTTTTTCTTTTTACAAATTTAATAGGAATGTTTCTAATATATTGCTATTGGTATCTGGGGAATATACATTTCAAGTGGAAATTTGCCTTTTCTTAATTTGCTTAATACAATCAGCACTAGAGAATGTTTTAAATTTTTGTTATTTTTTGCATTAATTTTTAAGATATATATTTGAATAATTCATATGGGTCTATGGTAAGTTGCCTTTTTAAAAAAGAAACTGCTGGATTGTTGCTAATGTACTTTTTAGGAATTTTACATAAAAATTTATAAAATATGGGTTTGGAGATTACCTTTATCATGCTTTTCTCCTTTTGTTTTGTAATCTGGTTATCATAGTTTTTAGAAATTTTCTAGCTAGCATTTTGTTAATTTGAGAATTTGGCTGATTGTTAAAATATCACTCATATGAATGCATTGATTTTTTAAAAATAGACTAATACATGGTCAGATTTTATAATTATTGTAAGGAACAGTTGAAAGCATGTGTAACTTCTGCCATATAAAATTTGTCTGAATATCTACTTATTGTAAAGTTTAATTATTATTAAAATCACAAAAATTTTACTTTTTGGTATTTACTATTTTTGCATAGAGGTATATTAATATATCCCACTATGGTTATAACTTTTAACAGTATCTTCTTATATATATGAGTTTTAACTTGGAATGCTATATTATTTGATCTACAAAGTTTAAAACTCTTTATAGATTATGCCTTTTATCAATGTAGATATACATTGTTTTATTTGATGCCTTTGGTCTTGTATTGGTATTATATTTTATCTGAGAATAATAATGTGTGTTCATAGAGGCTTTCTTTGAGGTTCATGGGCAACAAAGATCTTGGGACAGGGAGGCTTGATATGTTTCACTTTGGAGCTGCAATTACTATTCAGTTATCTTCTGGTCCTTTGTGGAAATTTGGTTTGCTTATTTCTCTGGCCTGGATATCTAGGATAAGAGCTATCTCAGAGAATATTCTTCTTTGTTTGGAAAGTAATTCTTAAGGTTTCACCCTAGGAAGCAAATGTCATTGCTTCTTGCTGCTTTGTTTTCTGTCTTGGAGAAGGAGGGCCAATTTTGGCACGGTTGCTGCTGTTTCACTGATGGTTTGTTAATTAATTGTCCCGACGATTGCCCTGCTCTTGGAATTTGCTGACTCTGAGTTTGGAGTTTCTCTGGAGCTCCTTTGGGAAGGAAAATTCTCACCTTGGCAGTAGCCTTCTCACAGGTCGTTTGGGTTGAAGTTTTCTCATTTGGTTACTCTTAGTTGGATCCATCTTTATTTTCTCTTCTAGAAATTCTTCTATATTTCTGGTTTGTTTATAGCACCCCTTCAATCTTGATGACTACAGTTATTGTTGAGTTATTTTCTTAGGATCTATTTTTTTTTCTGCTGTATTGGGATTTATAAGAACATTTGAGCTCAATCTACTGTCTTGAATTGGTCTTGTCACATTCCTTAAAAGATTAGGATTTAAAAAATTGAGTATAAATTATCTAAAATATCTAAATATAAGAAACAACATAATTGCCACCCAGTCCAAGACCTAGGAGATTATAATGACCATTGGATCTTATTGTGTATTACTACTCAATATACCTCAATGCCTTTCTCCAAGTGACAATCTGTATCTTGAATTTTGTGCAATTTTTTTCTTGCTTTTAGTAATGACTACTCTATGTTTATATCTCTAAACAGTATATTTCATTTTGCACACTTTTGTACTTTACATAAATGGAATGTCATCTTTATAGCTTCAGGTTTTTGCTTTACAAATTGTTTATGAGATTCATCCCTGTTGATGAATGCAGTTCTAATTTATTTGTCATTTTTATAGATGTGGAGTATTCCACTGAATGTAGTGTTCACCAATTTATGAAGATCAAGGAAGTCTATTCTATATCATGTCTGAGTTGTTTTGTTTTTGATCTTGAATGCCAATTTAATTCTTTTGTATGTTTTTCCTAATCCATTAAGATGATCATATGATTTTTCTTATTAGATGTACTAATATAATGTAATGTATTAGTAAATTTCAAAAAAAAATTATTTTTGTTCAATTACAGTTTCCATGTATTAATAAATTTTATACTGGTAAATCAATCTTTATATCTAGAATAAACCCAATTTGATTATTATTGTATATGTGTTTTGGTTTGGGTGTTTGTGCCTATATTCATGAGTTGATTTGAAATACTTTTGTCTAGTTTTAATATCTTTAAATAATTTGGTGATTGTTTTCTATTTTTTAGTTCCTACTTACATTTTGTATAATATTAGAATTATGTGTTCCTTCAACTTTAGTAAAATTTCCATTAGGCATGGTATTTTTCTTATGTGGATATTTTTAACCATTGATTATACTTTCTTAAATATTCAGGTCTCTTTTTCTTTTTGCATCACTTTTGGTAAGTTATTTCTTTTTAAGTACTTTGGACATTTCACTTCACTTATTCTTGGCCCATTGGTTACCTACAACTATGTTTAAATTTTCTAATAGGTGGGTTTTTGAAGTTATTTTCTTATTATTAAGTCCTGTCTTGAGTTAATTTTGGTCAAAGTAACTACATGGCCTATATGAAACTCTTGAAACTTCCTCTATACCTTTTCATTGTAAATTTATATACATTGCTCATATGTACTTCAGAAGAATATTTATTCTCTTATTTTGTGGAGCAGAATTTTCTATATGTTTATTAGATCAAGTGTGTTAATTGCCCTGGAGACATATGAACCTCATTCATTTTTCTTAAATTGATAGATTATTTACTTAATCTATCAATTACTGAGAGAGGACACCACCTAAAAAGCCAATACTCTGACAGCAGATCTGTCAATTTCTTATATTTTTATTGCTGTATTTTTTGGACCATAAGCCGCACCTAGGTTTTAGAGGAGGAAATAGGAAAAAAAATTTTGAAGCAAAAAATGTGGTAGAATATTTAATAACATAAATAACGTAATATTTCCCAATGTAAATGTAAACAGAGCTCAACAGCAGAATTAACAACCATTATTCCTCCCAAATTTGGAGGGGCATATCTTATAGTCTGAAAAATACAGTAATTTTTACTTTATGTATGTATTTATGAAAGTATGTTGATAAATACATATAAGCATCAAATTTGTATGTCTTTGTCTTATACTAAAATATTATTGTAAGGAAATTTTACACAATTATATTTTATTGTTGCCTTAAAATCTGTGTTTTGTGATATATAATATTTATACCTCCTTTGCTTTTGATGGCATGTAGTTGATTTATATTCCTTTCCTTTCCTACCCCTTTCCTTTCAACCTTTATTTGCATCTCTTTAAAAAACACCAAGCTGGATTTAAAAAATTAAAATTCTGTCTACATATCTTTGTCTTTTAACTGGAAAGTTTAGTCTGTTTATGTTCATTGTGATTATCAATATACTTAAATTTACTTTTATCTTTTTTGTGCTCCTATTTGTCATGTTATTTTTAAAAAAGATTTTATTTATTTATTTTTAGAAAGAGGGGAAGGGAGGAAGAATGAGAGGGAGAGAAACAACAGTGTGTGGTTGCCTCTCAGGTACCCCCTACTGGGAACCTGGCCCACAACCCAGGCATGCACCCTGACTGGGAATCAAACTGGTGACCCTTTGGTTCACAGTCCGACACTTAATCCACTGAGCCACACCAGCAGGGGCTGTCTTGTGATTTTTACATAAAAAGTATTTTATTTTAGTATTTGGTGTTTTTTCTTATTTTATTTTTCCACTTATTTTAGAATTTACACACAACCCTCCTATTTCACATAGACAAAACCTACCATGCCTCTCCACAATCAGACCAGGGAAACTATTTCCTTACCATATCCCTTTGGAGGGTGAATTATTAAAAAAAATTCTTTTTCACTGACTGTGTAGCCCTTTAGAGAAAGGGTTTTTCCAGCTTTATGCGTCCAGGTTCCAAGTCTATTGCAAGTGGGCCAAGGCTCTGTTTCTTGCCCTCACTGGCTATGTTAGAAGTCAGATTTATTGGGTTGGCAGACACCCTTAAAATAGCCTAGGCTTTAGCTTACTGTTTATAACTTCCTACTTTACTCCTGCTTTATTATTATATTTTCCTTACTTTTTTTTCAAAATCAGCTATACATTTTATAAGACATTTTTTTTTAAATCTCACCTTTTCTGTGCTTGGTAGTGGGAATGTTCAGGGAATACCTAGAAGCCTAAAGTGCTCTTTTACTCTCTGCCCCTTTTCCGTGCTATTACCTGGACAGGTAAATGAGGCTTACATTGAAGACGGGCTGAGAAGCTGTGATGTATGGTGAGGGACTGGACACTGAACAGCAGTACTTGGTGAAGTCCATCTACCTGGGGGTCTGTCTTTGTCGCTCAGGAGCTATGTTGCTGGTATTTTAAAACAGCTGTACAAGTAGAATACAGGGAACAATTGTTATTGAAATTTCTTTTGATTTAAAGAAGGACAAGATATAGTCATTGAGTCATATAGAAAAAATTTTATCCAGGGTCTTTTGTTCTTTGTTTGAGATTAAAACGAATTGGAAACTTCCAAGTCTTCTTTTATTTTTTGCTTCCTAATGGTCTATTAGCTAAGAATATGACAAATTAAAAGATCGCTTAAAGGAATATTAAGGTTTACTAGGTGATTTTCATCTACATAAAAGAACATATTCAGTTAAGGAAGACTCAGGCACACGTATTCTTTATAATTCTTCTGTAATCCTTACCCAAGGATATGTTTATGGATTTGAAAGAGAGAAGGAGAGAGAGTAACACCTACCTGCTGCCCCCCATTTGCATCCCCACCAGGACTGAATCTGCAATCCAAGTATGTGCCCTGAGTGGGAACTGAACCCACAACCTTTTGGTATGTGGGATGACACTCCAACCAACTGACCCACCTGGACAGGGCTGTTTTTTTTTAATATAAAATTTAAAATAATGTCTTATCATCTAAAAACTCAGTCTGTTTGAGTGAAAACTAATCTGGAAGACAGGCAGTCTGAGTTTTGATATTGTCTTGGTCCTCGATACAATTCTGCTAGTTTCTTTGTTTCTGGTTTGTCTTCTACCAGTGCCTGCCTAACCCAACTCCAAGAGATGTGAGAATGCCGTGTGGTTCTTGCAGCCCTCTAAGTTTAACGCTCAAACCGCTTGCCTGTCTATACTTTATAATATAATATGCTCCCTTTGACATTTAACAAATATTTCTAGTTGCCACATGACAATATTCTCTCCAGCCCTCAGTTCAGGTTTGACAACATGCCTGTCATTCTTCGTTAGTGTATAGGGAATGATTAGAAAAAGGGAGATGGAAACGCTGTTGCCACAAAGGTGGAAGCCATTAAGATGAACCGAAGCAGCAAATACTTAGCCTTAATCAGACACGCATTGTACTGATTATGAGTTCAATTGTGAAGAAAATGAACGAAATTAAATTGCATGGATGAAATGTTGGAAACATATCATTGAAGATTTATCCAAAAGAAGAAATTTAATCTGGGACAGTATAATTTTAAGTTGTCAAATAGAACTCCTCTGTACCTGTAAGCTTTTTGGATGATCGACTTTAGAACATTTAACTTTGGTCCATTTCAAGTTCACATTTTGTCTTTATTACATATTGTGATACTTGAAGGAAAATGGTTCAAAACAGTTTCAAATCAGTGTGAGCATGCTAGAATATTTTTAAATACATTTTTTTTGCAAATGTCATCATGGGTAATTCATGGTTAAAATGCTTATCTAGTCGTCTTTTTCACGCAGTCTATGTATTGTTGAGAATGAGCATAAGTTTCCCTTGAAGACTCGCTTCTACTCAATTGTATTATGTTCTGGTGCACAGAATAATATAGAGTTGTTTGTCTTTGCACCTCCCACTCCACTCCCTGCTCTTCCCGCCCCAGTCTCTATTTATCTGTCTCTATCTCAGAGGGTTTTTAATTTTTTCATCACCAGTTTACAAAGGATGTTTTTACTTTCTGGAGCTCCTAGCTTCAGTGTGAACTTGTAACTGACCAGATCAACCTTCCATGTAAGCACGTATTTGGCCAAGCTTCCTTTAAGAGTGATTTGAGAACTCCACGAGCAATCAATTGTCATTATAAAACATTAGAAAAATCTACAAAAATCCCCTATATCTTTACTACCCAAAAATAACCAATGTTACATTTTGGTATATATCCCTCAAAATATTTATATGTAAGTATAGCTGTTATTTTTTTTTTATTTTATTTTAATCATTGTTCAAGTACAGTTTTCTCCCACTTACTCCCATTCCAGCCCACCCACCCAACCCTCCCCTCTTCCCCCCCATTAAGCTGTTATTTTCTTTATCTTATACAGATAAAATGGAATTATATGGAATCATACTTGGCTTATGATTTTATAGTCTCTTTTTATTCATTCAACAAAGAGAGCAACCTACCTCATGGGTGTTCTATTGTATCAAAGAATATACCTCTAAAACTTATATCTTCCAAATTCAGTTCATGGTTATGCCAAGACTTACTCAACTTATCCTCAATTATTAGAAATTCAGGAGATTTCTAAGAACAAATTAAGTTATTAAACACATGTTTGGGCTTCTACTTCGTGCCAGGGCCTACTCCAGGCACTGAGGTTTCAGTAAACAAGACAAGTAAGTTTCTGCTCAGATGAAACTTATTTTTGGAGCGTAGCATTCAAATAACCTCTCTTTTTTGGTGGTAAATTACTCTCCCTCATGATCACATAGGTACCTTAGTTTGTTTTCTATAGATGATTCTCTTTATACAAGCTAAAGGAAAAATGCCTTAGGTGTATTTCTGTGTCCCTCTACCCTCAACTATACAAGGAATGGGTAGGCTTCTATGCTTTTGTTTGGAGACTTTGGTGGTAATGACAACTTCATTTTCTTGTAGAAATCTAAAACCAGAGCTGGAATTATCAGTATTTATTGACTTCAGGGTCATCTTTTAATGTCACTCGTTATAAATAAATTCTCCTAGTGGAACACATTTTAGTGTATATAAATTACACTATAATTTTATCTGACTCATAGGCTGTATACATTTTAGTAGTTGTTTTGGTGGCAGAATTTTTAAAAGGCACCTTGTACTCTAATACTGCTTTGTATGACATTGTTCTATACCCTCAACCATAAAACAAAGAGTTTGACTGGGTGATTTCTGCTGTGCTCGGACAGAGAGGCATTGCACAATCATAAAATAGTTTTTACGACTTTGGATTAAATGACTTCAAACCTATTTGGTATACACATAGCCAGACAACCTCTCAGTTTCTGATTCTGATTTCCCTTAAATATGTTATACTGTTTTTCTCAATACAGGAATGGCAGGATTTTCAATTAAATACTGTCTATACCAACAACTTAGAATTGATTTATCTCTTCTCAGTTTTGGGAAACACGTATCCTCTCAAATGCAGAAGAACAACCCATCTACCTCCTCAGAGAATTTTCTTAACTGTTAAGTTATTTCCTTGCTGATTGAACTTTTCAGGAGGTTTTTCATTTCTTTTCTTTTCTTTTTTTCCATTGCCTTTTAGCCGCCTTATACTCCCTCCCCACCCGCAATCACCATGCTGTTGTCCAGGTACATGAGTCCTTTTACCTTTTTGTTTAAAAAGTGTAGTAATATTAACATAACAGTTAGTTCACCTTGTTTGGATTCAATGTGTGAAAGTGCAGAGAGAGAGCATTAATTCGGCTTTCATTGTAGTTTTGCTTTTTTCATCTCTCGGTATATAAATATATTTTCAGAAGGTGGACTACCAGAAGGACTATGGAAATCAAAGATCTCTCTAGCCTTCAACTCTTGGCAAACTCTTCATATTACTTTTGGATATTCCCTATTTCTTCTGGGAGAATTCAGAATTAGCATTCTGGAATTTTATTTTCCTTTTTGACAAAAACAAACTCTGTTAGATTTTTTTCAAGTGGGTCACTTGCTGCAGATTTCATAAGGTCAGATTTCAACTAGTATTTACTTTTTTAAATTGACATTCAGAAAGAATTTTTAGCTGGAGTTAAAGACAAAGAGGGACAAGCACTTATTATAGTTCAACTGATCTGAAAATGATCTGATTTATAAACGTCCACCAAATGAATATGACTGATTTATTATTCCTAATCTGAATTTATACCATTAGAAACATTTTCTACTGAAGGAACATATAATACAAGCTTATTAACATGTAGCAGTATCACATAGAGGGATTCAGGTACAAAAGAAATACTCACCCCTTTGAAAACTGGCCCACCCCCAGCTGTGACAGAAGAATCTGGCCTATAAGACATCCCATGAGACATGGCAATCGTCACAGCGATAGGGCTGTAAGATTCAGGTATCATTTCAAATCAGCAGCCTAGCAGCATTAGACATCAAAGATAATGCTAATATCATAACCCTCAGAAAGGAAGTTTCTTGGCCTCAATAATAATGAAACTCTTGGAAAAGCAGTAGTTTTTTGAAGGAAAAAACAAACAGTAAAATGCAACAATTCAAAATTAATTTCACTTGATGAGTGTTTTCAAAGAAGTATTCAGTGACTTCAGAAATACAACATTTCTAATAGATACATTCATATGTAGTTTTCACATAAATTTTGAATCATTAGCTCTAATACTTACATGTTCATAGTTATCTAAGTGCCTAAATTATGTGTTCCTAATGCTATGTTTTATTCATCATTTTATCCTTGGTACTTACCATAGTGTCTAACTTATACTTAAGTACCCAATAAATGTTTGACTAATGAACAAATTTCTACTTAGCATATTACGAGTGTGAAATATTTAAGAAACTCTTTCTTGAGTGTCAATTTGTCTATTATATCAGAACAATTGTAACCACTGCCACAACAAGCTTAACATGCTGCAAATCACATGACTTGGCTTTATCCTGATTGCTGGTTATGGACTGGTTTTGAGAATTTTAAAAATCATGTAGATTAAATGTGGCTTCATTTCAGATTTTGTTTTTTTCAATGAGTCCCTTTATCATCTTTGTCCTTGATTTGTAGAGTATAGAATCAAGTAAGATTAAAACAGTCACCTGAAATCCACCCTGGCCCTACATTACCACTTACTTATAAAAAATTTATTGATATCCAGCTCTCTCTGAAAAGCCTGTTATTTTATAATATTAGATATGGTTCTGCTCTCCAGGAGCTTACACTCTAGTAGGGAAGGCAAGGTCAACCAATTCAGGTTACATATTAGCAAATAAAGGAATATGGAATAATATATCCATATAACAGTGTAAGACAGAGTTCTTTAAATTACATTAGAACATTTTAGGGGAAGGTAGATTAGTTTTGAACAGTTTAAAGGAAATGATGAATTATATGGGTAAGAATTGTTACAAATCCTTAATATGTGAATGCTGTGGTTCATGATAGAGGGAAATGATAGTGATAAAGGGAAAGTTAGCATGAGAATAAATTTTTTATGTGTGGCTGAAATAGAAAAGTTTGAACTGGATCAACTGTCAAATGGGATTCTTTTATGGCTTGGAGCCAAATGACAGGTGGCTTTGTGTGGCTATGCTTTTGAGCCCTACTCCAAGTGCTGTAGGAGGGCCCTGGCAGTTTGAAGGCTAATTAACATGGTTAAAAAGGAAGACTACCTGAGTGCCACTGACAAGAACAAAGCAGAGATAAAATGGAATTTAAACAGTTTTCTTAATCCAGGAAACTTTACTATCTAGAAAAACTTCACGTGCCCCCAGTACTAGGAATTATGGCTTCTTAGACCCTTTATTAAATAAAGGAAATATAGCCTTTAAAGAGAAATGAGTTAGTATAATTTAGTAATAAATGCATTGATTTATTTATTCAGTCAACTCGAAAATTATTGTTTATTCTGAAGTTGTCTGAGGATGCACACTCACTCAGTTTTAGGCTGGATGAAATCTGCAGGCAACTCATCCTGTGCTAGTGACATGTGAGTGGTTGCACAGACCAGCAAAGGAGGACATGCCCAGCTCAGAGAAGTGCTGGGATGGGATTGGCGTGGGGTCTTTTGGAATCACGTAGGAGTGGCATAATCCTGCTTGGAAAAAATACCAATGTAATTTTCTTCCTCTTGCAATAGTGCTTTAAATTAATTTAAATAGATAATAATATAATAATGTTAATGGAAGAACACTAACATTGATGTTAATGAAAATGCTTAATGTGCATCATCTCATCTTCATTCTCATAACTACCCTGTCAAATAGGCACCGCTTTGTTTCATTGTGGTTACTATTTTACTGATAAGGAAAGCTAGACTTAAAAAAGTTGTGTAACTAACTGTCTGATGGTCGCAAAACTAGTCTGGAGTAGACTGGGCACAAATTAAACCTATACTTTAATTTTCATAAGCACACGTGCAGAATTTCTGAAAGGAGACATTAAGCAGAAATGTAGGGTGTGTAACTAGCAAAAGTACTCAGTGTTCAGAGCAAGCCCTCCCAACCTTCAAGTCACTGTACATTTTTTAAATTACAAACTTGTTGAACTTTTTAGATCAATAAGGCTCAGATGTAGAGCTGACTTTGTGGTGTCTGAAGGCAGGAAATGTACATTTAAAGTGAATTGGACAGCAGAGAAACCGCTCACTGGAGCAGAAATCCTTTTCAGTAATAACAATGGAAGGTTTCTTTGGCACACGCATAATTGTGAAACGTTTACGTATAATTGAAGCAGCACTGCAAGGAAAAGATTCACAATCCTTCCAAATAATCAGTTTGGAAATAGGCAAACATCTTTTGTAATGCAGTGCAAGAACGAGTTTAAGGTCATTTTTGAAGGTTAAATGCTTGGTTTAATGTTCGCTGTCTTCTTTATGCTGAAAATTTCCAGCTTAGAAATGGTTAATTTTACAGATGAGAAATGCCAATTACATGAAAATCAGAGGACATAATTGCCATATCAGTCCCTTGTAGAAAAGAATGGCTAACCCCATTCCATATAGCATAGCATTAGATGGAATGATCTCTTCTTCAGGTCATCTCTTTCGATGAAGAAGCCACTCAGTGGCACCAAAGCGGACAGCAGCAACTGCTCCCTCTCCAAATTACGTCTGAATAACCAGTAGCCGAAGTAAGAAAAACTTGGAATATTGAGGTGTTTTCATGTTCTGACCTCAGAGCATTTCAGTAATGGTTTTATCCTCAAAATATAGATTTGAAACTTTTAGTTGTCTTAAAGTTGCAGCACACAGATCAATACTGATGGAGAACAGCTGGGACTTAGGATGGGTTATAAAAGGACATCTTTTTCATCCTGAGTAATACCAATATCAAAGTGATCATCTTCTACAGCTACTGCTTCTTAAATAACAACTGGGCTTATCAAATCCAGACTTATCAAAAGATAAGTCTCCCTCAATCTAGTTGGATCTTACAACTGCCTAGAGCAAAAATTAACAGATAAAGAAGGTGGGTGTTAAAAAGGTACTATAAAACAAAGGCAAACCACAATATAAATGGAATTACTTTTGCCCAATTAAATTCAAGATATGTAGTCACTACAAGAAATAGTAAGGTTGAGATAATTTTTTGAGTATAAAATATTGCTAAGTATTTAATTTCCTAAATATTGAGAAGTCCTAGGTTCTCTACACTATTAAAAGTAACCCATTGCACATGTTTCCAAAAATGAACCCCCAGGTATCGCTGACATGTAGAACTATGCATTCTAAAACTGAGGAAAACTTACAGATATTTGATACATGCCAAGTATAAAAAGTAATTAACTTGAAGTTGTGAATTAAATTACATGCTGAGTGAATAAAAATAAGACTTTTTAAGCATAATGGACTCAGAAGCTTGAAAATGACTTTATCAGTGTCTTATGCCTTGGCTCATGTTTCCAGTTGGAATGATTATTGCACATTGTAAAATATAATGCGTGTTGCATACATACATCTCAAAAGGAGATGCATAGTTCGAATCTGTTTCCATGTTTGGTTCAACACTGCTGTATAAACTTCTAACTGGCACTAAGTGATGGTAATGCTTTGTTATTTCCATAACTGAGAAAGGCAGGGCCTTGCTTGTCATGTAACTCAGTTCACAACTGTTAGAACAGGCTCCCTCAGCCTTTGGAGATAAGTTTGGCCTAAGTGGCTTAAACTTATTTGTGGGTTTCTTTAGATGGAATGAAAAAGTGTCCTGTGATATCTTCAAACAGTAGTATGATCTTATTTCTTAAATTGGAAATGTGAAAAACTTAAAATTTTACTTATATGTAGATATATTTGTAAAGTTTGAGAAGGAAAGGCTTGTAATTCTTCAACTCTGGGTCACAGGTCAGCATTACCATATTGCCCTTTTGTAAATGAGAACATTGTAAAGCAAAGTGATTTGCCTAATGTCAGACAGAAAGTAGGTGTCAGAGTTAGGCCTTAAACCATGGCCATTTGAATTCAGGCTCAATACTTTTTACACTAAAGCACAAGTAGTGTTTAAAATCTATTCAATACTGCTGTATTATTTATAAGCCATAATTTGTGATGTTTGTGCTGCTGCCATTGGTGTTACCTAAATAGTCATAGGTATGTGTGATTATAGTCACATGGCACTTATGGACATTTCAGTCAAATGACAAATCAACTATATGATGGTGGTCCCATATGGTTATAATGGAGCTGGAAAATTCCTGGTGGTATCTTAGCTGCCTTGACATCAGAGCCCAATGCGTTACTCACCTGTTTGTGGTGATGCACTCCATTTGTATCAAAGTGTAGTGCATACCATTATGTAGAGTAACATAGTCAATTTGTGTTTCTGGTTTATGTATTTAACTGTACTATATTTTTTATTATCATGTTAGAGTATACTCTTTCTACTTTTTAAATAAGAAGTTGGTGTAAAACTGTTTGCCATGTTATAGAGGCAGCAGACTCATACATCTTGTGTTTATTATGTCCCTTAATTGCATCATTTTCTCTTATGCTTGACTGAGTCTTGCGTTGTTTTGTGCCATGTAGCCTAGGGGTGTAGTGGGCTGTACCATCTAGGTTTGCATACATGCACGTGTTACAATGTCCGATTAATGATAAAATATTCTAATGATGCATTTCTCAGAACATATCCCTGTCACCAAGCACCATGACTATATTAAATATTTCAAAGATGCAACAAAAAGGTTATGCCTTATTTTCTGACTTTATTTGGGGTTTAATTGATAAATAAAAATTATATATATTTAAGATGTGCATGTGATGGTTTGATATACATCCACATTGTGAAATGATTATTATAATCAAGCTAATTAACACAGTCATTGCCTCACACAATTACTTTTTTCTGGTGTGGTGAGATCACTTAAGATCTCCTCTCTTAACAAATTTCAAGTAATATACAGTATTACCAACTATAGTCACCATGCTCTATGTTAGATGCCCAAAACTGATTCATCTCATAACTAAAAGTTGGTGTGTACCCTTGACCATTTTCCCAGCTCCCAGTACCTGGTAACCACCATTGTACTCTCTGGTTCTGAGTCTGAGATTTCTAGATTCTACATATGAATGAGATTATTTGTCTTTCTCTGGCTTATTTCTCTTAGCATAATGTCCTCAGGTTTCTTCCATATTATGGCAAATGGCAGGATTTCTTTCATTTTATGGCAAAATAATATTCCATTGTGTATTTATATTATATTTTCTTAATCCATTCACTGGTTGACAGACACTCAGGTTGTTTCCCTGTCTTGGCTGTTGTGGATCCTACTGCAGTAAATATGGGGGTGCTGCTGTCTCCTCAAGATTCTGGTTTACTTCCTTCGTATATGTGCACAGCAGCAGGACTGCTTGATCCTAAGATAGTTTTAGTTTTATTTTTTTGAGAAACCTCCATACAGGTGATGCGCTTTTAAGCAAGTGAAGCCATTTCTACATTAGAGCATCCATGTTACCTGTTCTTATCTCTGTCAAGATGTTCAGTGGTTATAGCACAGTAAGTGCTGAAGTACGGAAGGGATGGGTGCAATACTCTGATGTGATACGGGTGCAACACTCTGGCATGTTGGGAGATGGACTGGTTGCTTGCAAAGGACTAAGAACCAGGTCAGAGGATGTCAAGAGAAAGAGGTCTAGGCTAAAATTGGGACCTGGGGGTCATTTAATGTACATGGAATCATTTAACATACACGAGTATAAAATATTCTTACTTGTAAAAATGAGGAGATTGGTAGAGAATAGTGTTCCCTATGGTGTCTGCTGGCTGCTTCCTCTTTCCCTTCCCTTTGACGGGCATAATGCACACAATTTTCCTTTGTAAATCCTTTAGAAGGACCGCACACTTGACACTTCACTGTGGGTTGTATCCCTCTCTCTAGTCTTAACAATCTGTATGATTCACACATTTTTTTTTACTTATCTGGCCCCAGTGTAGATGAAGTCCAAGGTCTCTTTCTACTGAAAAATTCTGTGGCTTTTTTTATGTATAATTGGCTGAGTGTACGTCACTGCATTCAAATATAGCTAAAGTCTGCTTCTGCTACACGCCATGCTGTTTTTGGGGCTAAAAGACCTGTTTTAAATTTGTTCCAATTTTCTCAGTTGCCAAGAAAATACAGGTATCCCTTGCAAAATTAATAAAGTTAACCTAACATGTGGAAATTCTTAAGGAGTGCATTAATTATTAGACTCATCAGCCAGGCGAGCCAAAGGTAGCTTTCTGAAGGGAATCTAATCCTGCAACACACAGAAACAATCAGATTCTCAGTGTCTGATGGTCTTGATTCATGAAGATAGCTTCCCACTCTGGAAGAGAGCTAGCCATCTTTTTATTTCTGATTATGTATGGCTACCTGGGTCTTTTATTCCACTATCTTTTTACTGAATTTGGACATCCTGTATCATGCTGTAACTTTCCATCTTCAGCACATTCTCTCTGTCTCAGTTCTTGCTCATTCTTTTCTTTTTCTTTCCTATCACAGAAGACAAGAAGGCTAATCCCATCTTATCTCCCTGAAGTTTTCCCTCATCTTTCTCTCTGCTGTCTCCTTTCACACTGCCAGGACCGAGAAAACCTCCACACCTGGTGCTCCCTGGGACAGCTGCCCTCTTTCTACTCTTCTCATTGCTACACTTGTTAAATGAGTAATCTGCACTAAATTCACTTGCCATGCACTTCAGCTTCTCTGGAAGTTGATAATGTTCTACTGCCCATCTATAATTGCTTCTCCCTTGCTTTGGCTGGCATTTATTTTTGTTCTGACTTTAAAAGTGCTATCTAGTCATTGTAAAAACCTAAAAGGATATAAAAAAGAAAAGAAACACCTTTAATTCCATTCTCCATAGATAGATATAACCACAGCTAATATTTGATAACATATGATTTTATATGCTAACATTGGTGAATTTTCTTTCAGGCTTTATCTGTAGTTATGTATATATTATCTATGAATAGAGTGGTGTTTATGCGTATATGTAATATATACAAGCATATATTGATATATACATGTACACTCTGATATGTACATATCATGTACATAAAAAGCATATATATAGAAAAATATAATTCTCTTAATATTAATAGATATAATTTTTTACACATTTATAGCATGAAAACTACCTTAACTCATTTATTATTTGAAAATATGATTTTTAATGATTATTTGGGATTTGCTATGTACCTCAGCTTCAAGACTTAATCTTCACTTGTTAAGAACTTTTCTGTTATAAATAAACACTGGAATTGCTCCCTTCAAAGTTATCAACGACCGCTAGTCATCCAGCTCAATGACATCTTCTGGCATTTGGAGTGGCTGCTGAATCCCTGAGATGAACTTCCCTTGGCCTTTGATCCTTGTTCTCTTGCTCTGATTCTTTATTCTTTTTCTTCTTCCTAAATGTGGATGGTCCTCAAGGCAGTGTTCTTGGCTTTCTTACTGCAATAAACTCCCATCTGGAAAATCCACTTTTCCCAAATCTACCTTTTCTGTCTGGAAATGTATCTCATTACTATCACCTCTTTCCTTAATAAATATTTCTACCTAAAAGCAATGTTTAAAAACAATTTGGACTCATCCACCCTTATGTAATATTGAACTTAAATGGCCTAAATTCAGGACTTTTATGACCTTCAGGTTTCTTTTCTTTTTTAAAGTATATTTAATTGATTATGCTATTACAGTTGCCCCATTGTTTTTGACCCTTTATTCCCCTCTGCCCTGAACTCAACCTCCCCCCTGCATTTCCTTTCCACCTTAGTTCCCATCCATGGGTTGTACACATAAGTCCTTTGCCTTCTCCATATCCTGTACTATTCTTAACCTCTTCCTATTTTGTACCTACTATTTGTGCTTCTTATTCCCTGTACCTTTAACCCCATTCTTCCCCAACCCCCTCCCAGCTGATAACCCTCCACGTAATCTCCATTTCTGTGATTCTTTTCCTGTTCTAGTTGTTTGCTTAGTTTGTTTTTTTTTTTAGGTTCAATTGCTGATAGTAGTGAGTTTGTTGTCATTTTACTGTTTATAGTTTTGATCTTCTTTTTTTTCTTAGATAAGTCCCTTTAACATTTCACATAATAAGGGCTTGGTGATGATGAACTCCTTTAGCTTTACCTTGTCTGGGCAGCACTTTCTCTGCTCTTCCATTCCAAATGGTAGCTTTGCTGGATAGAGTAATTTTGGATGTAGGTCCTTCCCTTTCATGACATTGATTACTTCTTTCCACCCTCTTCTTTCCTGGAATGTTCCTTTTGAGAAATTAGCTGATAGTCTTATGAGAACTCCTTTGGAGGTAACTATCTCCTTTTCTCTTGCTGCTTTTAAGATTCTCTCCTTATCTTTCATTTTGGGTAATGTAATTATGATGTGCCTTGGTATATGCTTCCTTGGGTCTAACTTCTTTGGGACTCACTGGGCTTCCTGGACATCCTGGAAGTCTATTTCCTTTGCCAGATTGGGGAAGCTCTCCTTCATCATTTTTTCAAATAAGTTTTCAACTTCTTGCTCTTGTTCTTCTCCTTCTGGCACCCCTATGATTCAGATGTTGGAGTGCTTAAAGTTGTCCTAGAGGTTCCTTAGCCTCTCCTAATTTTGTTTTTTGAATTCTTCTTTCTTTCTTTTTTTTTTAAAGATTTTTTTATTTGTTTATTTTTAGAGGGGAAGGGAGGGAGATAGACAGAGAGAGAGAGAGAGAGAGAGAGAGAGAGAGAGAGAGAGAGAGAGAGAGATATCAATGTGCAGTTGCTGGGGGTCATGGCCTGCAACCCAGGCATGTACCCTGGCTAGGAATCAAACCTGGGACACTTTGGTTCCCAGTTCGCGCTCAATCCACTGAGCTATGCCAGCCAGGGCTGAATTCTTATTTCTTCATTCTGTTCTGGTTGTATGTTTATTTCTTCCTTCTGCTCTGAGTCCTGGTTTGAGGACTGGTTTCTTTCCCTTCACTGTTGTTTCCCTGCATATTTACCTTTATTTCACTTTGCATAGCCTTCACTTTTACCTCTGTTTTGTGACTGTACTCAACCATTTCTTTGAGCATCCTGATTACCAGTGTTTTGAACTCTGCTTCTGATAGGTTGGCTATCTCTTTGTTGCTTAGTTCTTTTTTTTTCTTGGAGTTTTGATCTGTTCTTTCATTTGATATTAACTATTATCTGAATTGTCCGATGCAAACCTGATCATATCAATTCTTTGTTTTACACTTTTTCTGCCAGTATGTCCAAGTTATTTTCTTTTCTTCCTTTTCCTTTAACCCCACTAAAATTAACCCTTCACTCTTTCAGTTGAACATTACTTGTAGTCCCTTCATTTTTAAGCTGCCCTATGTCTTCATTAAAAAAAGAAAAAGTACTCTTTGAAACAATAGTCAGTGGTAAAACAGGTATATATATCATATAACAATATAATATATAATATATCTCAATATATAATTATAATATATAATATATAATTATATCTCAATATAAAAGAAGGTTTAACAACTTTTTGATACCTAAAGTATCTACATCACAGAAGAGTCTTTTCTTTTCTCTTTTCTTTTCTTTTCTTTTCTTTTCTTTTCTTTTCCTTCTTTTCTTTTCTTTTTCTTTTTTAACACATTGGAGATAAGGACAGCAGTGTCTTGTTCCTGTTTCTCCAATGATTTCTGACATGAAAGATTTTCCCTCTGTGTACCCCTGGGATTGCTTTCTAATCCTTGAGATCAATACATAGTGTGTTAGATGCACCCAAGCTGATAGTGCCTCTCACATGGTCTGACCTGCCTATGATGTGGTTATCTCCCTGAATCACCATCGTGCTCTTTCACAAGAAATCCCTCTAAAATTGCCCTACCATGGGCTGTGGGCAATGTCGAGTCTGAAATTCCAGTTTAGTGTCATTCAGTTCTAATAGAGGATGTACATTATTTAGATCACTTATTATAATTGCAAAAGTATTTCTGTACAAATATGTTCAATAAATAACACATACTATTTATGCATGTAGTGGTGCTTATAGTGTGATTTCTATGTGAAAAATAAGCAAACTGGGTAAGTTATTATAGGAAAGTACTGTCATGTGGAGAAGGCTGTATGTTTGACTAAGGCTTTTATCATATTAAGCACCAGGCTGTCATGGGCCATGGAAGCTTTCTTGGACAGATACATGCCAGAGCATTCTAACAGCACTTTTTTAATTGCCAATATAAAGTTTGACTTCTGAATGATCTTTGAGATATTTTCCAGAAAAAATGAATGTACTGATGCTCTCCTTCATTTTCAGTGAGAGAAACAGTTTAGAACATTGGGATGTTCTAAATGTAATGTAATAACCTGTGGAAGGTCATACAATTGCATTCCATTAAGGCCTTTTAAAACAGAATGGCTATTTATATTCCTGGAGTTCTTAATGAAGTTCTTCTTTTTGTAGTGAAGGTGTTATTCTGTGATGGTTTCTGAAGTCATTCTAGGTGTCATTTTGAGTAGTTCCAATGTCTTAGATAAGTTTCATTCAGAAAAAGCACCCCTGTTTAGAAAAATTGGGTGCGACATAAAGTTATTGCATAGATCTTAATTTTTCACCATTTCTGAAGAGAGTGCCTAAGGATGAAATAAATAATAAACATTGTGTTGCCTGTTTAGAAAAGACCAAATAAGAAATTCAAAATCATCTTGTCTAATTGCTTTCTAATCTCTACACAGTTCAACGGCTGTGACAGTTGAGGCAATTGGTGAAAAAAAAAGTTTATATTTTGAAGAAATAAAAAGTCAGGACCAAAGTCAAGGAAGCAATATTTTCTCATAGAGATGAGCTAAATGGTTTCAATTCATACCAACATTATGTACTAACTGCTGTGGATTACAAGAGCAATCTTTTATCCCTTTCCATCTTTGGGGATTTTGTGCCATTTTTCTCCCAGAGTCCCCTCTGCCATCTCTTTATGGATTACTTTTCCCAGCCCAAGCATCTGTTTTTTCCCCTGTGCACTGTTACAGAAAGAGGGAGGGTGATAGAGTAAAAAGTGCCTGCATTTTGTCTTAGATAGACTTAGGTTTATACCTTCCTTTGTCACTCACTGTCGGGATTGCCTATGTAAAGTTACATATTCTCATGTGAGAATACTGAAATAATTCATGCTTCTGAGAGTTGATACAAAATTAGATATCTAGAAAATTTCTTAGTATAGTTGCTGACAAAATTAATTCTCAGTAATTATTGGTCTGTTTTCCTATGTCATATAAAAATACCATTGTCAATTTGGATATAGAAATTATGTTAAACCTGATAAAAGGGTTACCAACTGACTATATAAAAAGAATACATGATAAAGTACAGATATTTTAAAGAGTAGCCAAAAATAAAAATAATCAAGCATTATATTAACACAGTTTCAATTGAGCTATACTTTTAAACCAAATAAATACTGATGGTAGCATGAAGTTCCCAAATATAATTTGATGATGGATGCCTGTGGTCCTCTTCCTAAATTGGAGGCCACCCTGGAGAAAATATTTTAGAGATATTCTTAAAAATCCAGTGTAGGTCGAGGCTGTGTGCTTGTTTGTGAAAGTCATTTGTCCCGTGGTGTATTTCAGGTTAGAGGACCTGTCTGTCCTGGGGGTGAGGAGCGTGGGTCCTGGAGCCGAGTGCCAGTGTTAGCATTACAGATTCATCAGTAACTACATTATGTGGGCAGCTACCTAACTGTGCTTCAGGTATAAATGCGGGATAATAGTAATTCTGTGCAATGTAGTTTGTGTGTGTGTGTTCGTGGGTGTGTGACAATTAACTGAGTTAATGCATGTAAGGAGAGACAGCAGTTCTGGGTAAAGAATAAGTATTCTACATTTATTGGGTGCTATTATTATTATCGTTAATAGTGCTGGTAGCTATAGGCAATGGTATAATTTGGAAATAATTATATTTGGTAACCTTCCCAGAATTATTTTATGCCTAATGTTGACTAAGCATTGAATATCTTCAACAACTAAAAAAACAAAACAAAACAAAACTGCCACTATCTGAGCCTAAAATAGGGAAATCAATATTATCTGTATTTTATTTATTCATGGATAAAGTTAAAGCGTGTTGCCCTGGCTGGTGTGGCTCAGTGAACTGAGCACCAGCCTGCGAACCTAAGGGTCACTGGTTCAATTCCCAGTCAGGGCATATGCCTGGGTTGCAGGCCACGTCCCAGGTGGGGGGGGGGCATGTGAGAGTCAACAGCATGTTGATGTGTCTCTCCCTCTCTTTCTCTCTCCTTTCCCTTCTCTCTAAAAATATGTAAATAAAATCTTTAAAATAAAACAGACTTAAAAAAATAGAGTGACAGTTAAAAAAAGTGCTGTGGTTCGGGAAAATACTCCATAAGATTGAAAAAGGGTCTATCACCTATTGCATTCACAAATAAAATACAGTGTTGGGGTCATGTCTAAATTTAAAAAATGGATTTTTTAAAAGACATATAAATCTATTGTGAAAACATGAATCACACCTTTATTTTGTTGTAAGATGCAACTTCAATCTCCAATACACACACATTCAATTCAATCCTCATAGGCAGATATTAATATTTCTGTTGTGCAGATTGCAAAACTGGGGATGAGAAAGATTGTGTGTCTTGTCAAAACACACTCTGAAGCCCTGGCTGGCATAGCTCAGTGGATTGAGCACGGGCTGCGAACCAAAGTGTCGCAGGTTTGATTCTCAGCCAGGGCACATACCAGGGTTGCAGACCATGATCCCCAGCAACCGCACATTCATGTTTCTCTCTCTCTCTCCCTCCCTTCCCTTTCTAAAAATAAAAATAAATAAATCTTTTAAAAAAAGCACACACTGAACACATGGGAGAATTCTCAATAGTTTAGTCTCTGTAAAAGTATATCATTTACTGTTATGCCACTCTGTGGACCTTTGCTATATTTAATGCTCAGGATGTGTATATTATTTAAAAAGAGAGTTCTTTCTTATAAAGCAGTCTCAATCAAGACACAAGGGTGTGTTCAGACGGAGAGCCATGGAAGGTCTGAGGCTGGCAGAAGGGGAAGTGAACTACTCTAAAGAAACCCAGGACTTGAGGTGCTCAGAAAAGCAGAAGGCCAGAAATGAGAAGCATGGGAGAGCCTGATCATGAGACATTCTGGTAAAATGTGTCTGTATTGACAGAGGTGGGATTATGGCTGCGCTAATGAAGCAGGTTCTTGTCAATTTGGGGTGAATCATGCTGACAGCCAGCAGCGTGCACCAAAGAGTAACTCATGCTTTCTGGAGGCCTATCGCAGAAGGAAAGCAGCTAACGAGAGTCTGTGCATCGCTCTGATGAGGTAGAGATGAATGCTCGTCAGGAACAATTGACCTAGAAACAGGCGAGTATTTTAAGGGGTATGTTATGGCCAAGCCCATTACCAGTCAGTGTAGGCATTTCCAGATGAAATATGTGATTTTTCTAAGCCAAGTTAGGGACAGAGCAGCCCTGACTTTTCCTACCATCGCTGACACAGTTGTTTGGACACGGCATGCTTGGGTAGGTCCTGAAATAGATCAAAGCAAGGGTAGGCTAAATCTCCCCATCTCGGATGCAGGCAAGAGGATAGGAACTTGAGTCAGAGAGACCTAGATTTGGATTCCAGCTCTTCCATTAATTTGCTATCAAATTGGTAGGTTACTTTCTGTCTTGGTAAGTTCTATTTTTTTTTTCATCTCTAAAACATGACTAAGCTTACTTTGAAATGCCTAAGATAGCATATGTAGTAATACCCTGGCACACACTACGTATTTAATATATGTTGATTTCTGTCAGTACCCTTCTATTTAGTGACGAGAATTGATATGCCATGTACTACTTATCTTTTCCTGATTATAATTTTCTTCACATGGTTGGTGCTTTTCTAAAGTTTGAGATTCATTCATTCATTAATTCATCAATTGGATATTGAGCATGTATGGTGTGCTAGGACCTGGGCCAGGTTGTGGGGTTGTACTGACCACTTCAGAGTTTGTGGACAACTTCAGTACAATGTGATGAGGACAAGATGCTATGGGAGCACCACACACCGGTGGGGTGAAAGGTTGTCTGTGGAGCCTTCTGATGTGTTAGTATGGATTACCCAGGGAAAGGAGGGTGAGGGTGATGGGGTATTCCCCGAAAAGTGTGACATTTACAAAGACATGAAGGCCTTGGGTAGACAACCATGGGTCTTTTTCTGGTATTTTAAAGGCTATTTATAAAATTTAAATGGCTTCCAATAAGTTAGTTAATCCAACTCTAGCAGAGGACACACAATTCCATTAGCCCCCCTCTGTCACTCATGGCCACACTTTGTCTCATCATATCTAACTTCCAAAAGATTTCTGTGCTTCTTGGCTACACAGCCTAACCAAGCTCCAGAGCCTGGCCTCAGAATTACAGGCACAAGCTTGGGTATTTTTCTAAACAATTTAACCCCTGAGGTAAGTGCCACAAATGTTTTAGTTTAAAAAATGTAAAACGTTTTATTGGATATTAACATTTCAAAGCAGTATTTTCTTTTTTTTTCTATTTTTTTTAGACATGCTTTTTTTAAAAGATTTTATTTATTTATTTTTAGAGAGGGAGGGGAGGGAGTGGGGGAGAGAGAGAGAGAGAGAGAGAGAGATCAATGTGCGGTTGCTGGGGGTTATGGCCTGCAACCCAGGAATGTACCCTGGCTGGGAATCGAACCTGGGACACTTTGGTTCCCAGCCCGCGCTCAATCCACTGAGCTATGCCAGCCAGGGCTCAAAGCAGTATTTTCTATACTTTACATATAGCCTTGAAAAAGAGTATTAGAGATGGAATGACCAGTAAGAATTATGAATTCTTATTCTTAAGATGTGTGTTATCCTAAGCTTCTGTTGTGTGCTATAAAAGAATGAGCTTTAAGAACATTAAATTTTGTTCAAAATATTCCATCAGAGCAAAGGCTAGAGTGCTGGAGCTCAGCACCTTAGTGGGGTTGAGTGAGTGAAAACGAGTAGCAGGAAACTGAAGCGATTTGCATTAAGATTCGCCTGAGCTTCCCAAGTCAGTCTCCCCCATGCACGTGTGAATTTTATTAGCTAGGAAAACAAGTTAGAAAAGACTTTTTGGATACAAAGAGCTTTTTCTTTGTATATTATTGGAATGAATTCTTTAAAATGTTGCTGTGCCTAGCCAAATCTAAGTACAGGGAGATGCATGAATCTACAGAGAACGTTCTGAGCACGTTACTAGAAGAGAAGTGGTAGCTGGTGACTCCAGAATTCAGGGGGTGATTACTTGTTTATATGGAGCTTGGCTGTGCCTGTGGAGTTCCCAGTGCTTGTGGCATGTTGCTTCACTGGGTGCAAGACCAGCAATTCAAATAAATCTGAGACTTCATGCCATATGGAACTAAAAGCCCAGAAGTAAACATACTGATGAAACCTATAGTTTTATATTCTATTATTTAAAATCTCATTATTTATCAAGAACTGGCAAAAGCCAACTGAAATGATTAAGAGGGAAAGAGACTGTGAATTCTGTAAGAGAGTGTGAACCTTATCATTCTAAAGGGTGCTGGTCAATGCAGATAAGCTAACCTAGGCACAAATTTATGTTCTGGAACAAATACCGGGTATCTGTATTTTGTTTGTTTCAACCACCCCGTCTAACTTACAGGCTCCAAGAGTGTTACAGATGGGACGTGGTGTCTGTCTCTGTTGTCCTGTCTGATAGGTCAAGTAGATGCGATGACAGAGAACAATAAGTTTATAGGTGTATTTCATCCTTATGAATCTGGTGTTGAGACCTAAGGAAACAAAGAGAACAGTTAGTAAGGGCATTTTGAAAACCAAAATTTCCCATGCTACATTTAACCAGGTTGGTAATGGCAAAATTGGGAAATTAAAACTAAAATTTTTCTAAACTTATATTTATATCAGAAAATTTTGACTCTTCAGGAGTGTCTCAGTTCTATTCCATTTGAGTATAAGGTTAACAGAATGTGAATATAAAAACTGTCTAAGTGTTTAATGGGAAAATATTTAGAAGTGCATTTAAGAAATGAGAGACTGAAGGCAAAGTGCTAGCTTGTTAACAGGAACTGTAGACAGTAAATGCATTATTTGCTAAAAACTTTACAAGGAAAAGCAGGGGACAGATGCTGGCAACAGACATGATGTTCCCCAGAGAGGTAAGAAGGACTAGGGTAGCACAACACCAGATGATCACAGTTTCGGAACGCACAATCTGACACAGGTGCCGGGGGACATGGAGCCCGGCCAGTAACTGTGTGACATGGAGACAGGAAGAGATAAACCCATGTCCCCACCCTTAGCTTCAAAGGACACAAGACAACTCAAATGTATTTAATTTAGAACAAGTTGAAAGAAGACTCAAATGTATTTAATTTAGAACAAGAAACCAAAGATAAATTTACAAGTGAAAACAAGATAATTTTTCTTGATAATAAAATCATGCATTTCAGGCTTCAGTTAATAAAGGATTGACACTTATAAAATGAATTGATAAAAGGTACCCTCAATCCATGTTATGTCCTCAGAGTGATTAGATTACAGTATCAATCAGTTGTCAAAAAATTGTGCATAACCGATATAGATTATATGAGATTATAAAAAATAATCTGTAATATCAGAAAATGTAAGAATCTCAATTTTATATGGCACTAGTGAAAAATGAATAATTAGAATGAGTTAAAGTGTGGTGGAGCTGGAGGAAATTTCAGAGCTAATGTGCAGAGTAGGAGGGAGAAATTCATCCTTATTTTAAGCACTCCCTAAAGAAGGTATTTTTCCTGTGTCTTAGATTGCTAGTATGATTGTCTATGGGACTCATCAGCTTATGGATGCAGAAGAAGGTCATGCTGGTCATTAGGTCAAAGGCTCAATAAAACTCTGGTTGGGTGATTAGTCTGACAGCTGATTTTGAAGTTCACACCTCTCCTCCTTTGTAAAGGAACTTTTTTTTCTTATTTTGGCTTTTGCTCAGAAGCTTGGACTTTGGCTTTTGCCTCTCTGAGGTACCCTCCCCAGTTCCAGAACAACTCTGTGGGAGTTGCTCGTGTCCAGTCTCTGCAGTTTAGTGTGGTGTTTCTCCAGTTACATCTAAACTTCCTCTGGTTGTTGTTTCCTGACACCTGCACTGGAGCTGCTTGCATCAATGGGCAGCGCTGCTAGTGTTCAGGAACAAAGGCCTCCCTTGGCTCCCCAGCTCCTACTGTCCTCCCTGCACTGTTCTTAGCCATGTCACAGACTCACCGGTCCCACGGGGCCTGCTGGGTAATGGGTCACTTTGTATGGTTGTTGCTTCTGCCATTTGCAACTGTAGGCCACCAGCCACTGCCTCCAAGTTCGTGGTCTGCACAGAAACTACTCATAATAAGGTATTCCTTTTCTCATGTTTTTGTTGTCACTTTGTTTATCGAGAGTGGACCCACAGCAGAGTTGCTTGGGACTCTTCATATTACATCTGTTTTGTTCTCCCAGTCCTCTCTGCCCTTCATTTTGGCTCATCCTTCTAGATTGATCTTTGCTTTACTTGACTCACCATGATACTTTAGCACCCCCTAACACAACAAGAAATATTCACAATTAAGTGTAATTCACTACAGTTTCAACTTTATGAGCTAGGCAAATGTATTCTGAAGGTAGTGAGGTACTAGGAATCTTCATGAAATAGAACTTGCACTTATCTGCATATTTTGCATATTGGGCAGACTTTTACCTTAATCAATTTAAAATGTTTATTTGATAATTATCAGGTAGAGAAAGGGCCACTCCAGTCATGGAAAATTATTATTAGAGTCCTATTTTCAATTTTCTGTATTAATTCTCACTTGTCATAAATTAACTCTTGATATTATTCTTGGTGTGAGTTGAAGGTCCTTTGATTAAGAACGAATGTCTACTTGAGCAGATGTGTCTGAACTGAGTGAAGGATTGTTTCTTGGTGGACATAATCACCCAGGTCTATTTGTTATAATCACTTTGTTAAGATTTACGCTAAATTAGCTGTTTGAAAAATCTGTTATTTTTTTTTTTTCAGATGTAGGGTTGTATTTATGGTAGGATTACTCTGCCCATCATTGGAAACCTTTCATTCAGTGCCCATCTGGTAATTGTACAAAAGAAGTTAAATTCATTTCAAACATTTCATGCTTAAGGTACCGTGACACTGGGGACATGGAGGCGCGTTAACCACGGTGAGGGTGCGGTGGTGGAGAAGAGGGCAGAGGGAGAGTCTGCGTCAGCGGGAGGGAACAGCACACGCAGAAAGCACAGAGTGTGGAAAGTAACATGGGCTGAGTGATGTCAGATGAACGGTCAGCCCCAGAAAAGCTTGCCAAAATAGGGAGCCTGTTTCTCTAGACCAAATAATCTAAGATGGTAGGTTGGACTCTGAGAAAAACACCTCCCATCTTATAGATTATTTTCCCAAATGATTCAAGAGTAAATATTAGGTAGTAGTGCACACAGATGCTTAAGGAACACTCATTTGGTGACAGGAAAATATTTAGAAACAAAACAAAAACAAAAGATGTTCCTGGTGGAATTAGGAAGCTGGTGTAGGTATGTTTCAAAAAGTGAAGTACTTTGTCGAAAGATGTACTAGAGACTGGAAAATTGTAGAATTATCATGCAGTAATCAAAGGAGGAAATTCACATAATACAGGAGATCACTGGGAGAGTTGTTGATGTGAAGGTAGCACCTGGAGTGCTAGTGAGGTAGCACCGGTTGGAAATACCTGCTATCAGCACATTATATAAGCAAGGAGGTGCTAAAACAGCTCCCACATGACCCACGAGTGGAGTTTCTAGTAACAGTGTTAGTGCTGGGAGAGGATCGCTGTGCTCTGAAGCTATCAGAAACCTTCCCAACACTTCAGCTGGGGCGGGCCTGAAGAGCGTATTTAGTTCAATCTCTTGTTTTATTTTATCTTATTTTTTTCACATTTTCAAATTGTTGTTCAAGTACAGTTGTCTCCATTTCCCCCTGGCTCTTCCACCTTACCCCAGCCATCCCCACTTCCTACCTCTGATCCTACCCCCCTTTGTCTTTGTCCATGTGTCCCTTATACATGTTCCTGAAAACCCTTCCCCCTCATCCCCTCCCACCTCCCCTCTGGTTACTGTGAGTTTGTTCTTAATTTCAATGTCTCTGGTTATATTTTGCTTGCTTGTTTGTTTTGTTGATTAGGTTCCACTTATAGGTGAGATCATATGGTATTTGTCTTTCACTGCCTGGCTTATTTCACTTAGCATAATGCTCTTCAGTTCCATCCATGCTGTCGCAAATGGGCAAACTGAGGTTCAGAGAGGTAAAGTGAGTTGCTGTAAGTCACCCAGTTGGTTAGCAACAGAGATGGTCCTCATATCCAGTAAAGTGCTTGTCGCATGCATTTTGCTGCAGTCCCTTTATATTATAGTAAAAATCCAAAATAAAGCCAATAAACAAATAAACAAAAATAAAAAATCCTGTTCTTCTGTACTTTTAATACTTCTGACACCAAATATATGAGTTTTCCATACATCGCAATTTTAACACTACCTGGAATTAGGTCAGACTCCACAGGTTACGGTTGGTCTTGTTGGACTGACCCCCGCTTTAGATGCCAGTCACAAGCCCCAGCTGTCACCTTGACTCCTGATCAGCATACTGTATAAACCAGGAGTTCCCACGACCCCTCTTATGTTCATTTAGAACGGCTCACAGAACTTAGGCAAGTGCTTTACTTACTATCACTGGTTACCACAAAGGATACAACTCAGGATCTGCCAAATGGAAGAGAACATAACGCAAGGTATGGGGGAGGGGTGCGGAGCTTCCATGCCCTCCCCCAGAACCTTCCTGTGTTTAGCAATTTGGTAGTTTTGATGGAGGTCCCATTACTTAAGCACAACTGATTAAATCACTGACCACTGGGGGTTGAACTCAGTCTCCAGCCCCTCTGCTCTCCGGGCAGGTCTGGGGGGAGGGCTGAAAGGTCCAACCCTCTAATCACAGGGACAAAGTTTGTTCCTCTGACAACCAGCTGCCATCCCCAAAAGTCATTCATTAACATAAACTCAGAAGAGGTTGAAAAAGACTGGCTATACATTAACACAGGACATTCCTCACACTTTTATCATTCAGGACATTCCAATGGTCCTAGGAGCTCTCTACCAGGAACCAGGGATGAAGAAAAAAAATTATTGCATCACCTGTTAGGTAAATTGATAAATAGACATTTGTGGGAAAATTAAGTGGCCTTTCCAAGTCATTTAATTTCAGAGCTACAATAATAATACTCTAGCATTTTCACTTTAAGATTTGAGATCTTTCTATCATATCCCACAACATTTTGTGAATAAGTACTTATTTTGTGATCCAGGTTATATATGATAAATACCACATTTCAACTGGAACCAATTTATATTTCTTTCTGAAAAAGTTAAGTGATCTTGAGGTATTTGGGGATAATTTGGGGCAGTAAATTTTTTCCAGAGATGAAGGGACTTTGTGCTTATTACAATATATATGTTTGACATACGATTTGATACATAACTTAATAAAACTACTTGGAGTGGGAAAGGCCCATTAGGTAGGCTGGTACCCCTGTCCTTCTCTGCACTGGGCCATGGGTGTCCATGGTGGCCAGTAGGCAGACAGAAGGATGATCTGGCTGGGTCTTGGAGGTAGAGGCCCTTGATCACCTTCAGCAATACACGTGGGGGAGCCTACACCACTGAAAGGACAGGCAAGGGGCACAGCCTTTAGTGAGGGTGGATGGGGATGGCTCAGGGTCCTGGCGAGAGGGCGAGGTTGGAGTCTAAGGCCTAGACCAAACACAGGGACATAGAAATCCCTGGGATACTTTGGGTGGGCATGAGAGAATACAGAGAAGAGAATTCAGACATTTGTTAGAGGCATAGACCTTTGGAGTAGTAATTCTTTAGCCTAACTAAGTGTCAGAAGGTCCCTGGGATCAGAGTCCCAGGCTGGTGGTTAGGAGATGCATTCTGACTTCATAGGTCATTAATCAGGATCAGGAACCTGTGCTTTTAATAACATCCTAGAAGATTCGGACATACAACTGGGTATAGAGTTATGTCCCTCTGGAAATTCTTTATAGTATAAACAAAATGATTCAATGATTGTATTTTAATGTTTAGCATAGTATCTGTAATACGTATAAGAGATTACCTTCACCTTGCCAAATTTCTTTGGTTCATATAAGGATCATAAAAATAAGAGGCAAGACTCTCCTCTCCTATTCTTATATCATTGGGGCAAAATATGTGTATGTATCACTTGAAATAGGCATGAGTGGGATCATACAGATACAAAATTGAAACATAATCTCATGTCCCCAGTGCTTAATGGAAATGAATACCCAGTGACTAGATTCTTGGCATGAATAAACAGAAGTATTCACCACCAGTCGGAAGAAGTCACTGTAGCATTTTACAAAGGATGAATGATACCTCTTCAGAAATGGAGCACAAAGTATGCCATTTAAAGGAATGCACACACTATTAACCTTTTTATAGTTCAAGTCGTTAATGATGTTGAATATGTTCAGATATCAGAGAAGATGGATTTACCCTGAGGCAGCTTGTTGGAGCAAAAAGAGCTCTGATTTCAATTCAAGAAATCTGGGTTTTACCTCTCATTTAGCTACTGATCCAGTGTCCCAGAAGGAAAGAGCCAGGCTTCCTCTGCACAGACGGACATGGGTCTGATGCCTGTAGTCCGGCCGATAGTGGTCCGCAGAGAGAAAAAAACATCAATCCATTTACATTCTCCCAATATGAGGTCACAACTGACAAGATCATTTCTGGGTTTGCCATTTATATTCCCTAGATTCTTAAAGGTCATTTAATTATTTTTTAAAATGACAAGCCACTTTTTTTCTGGTTCCTTGATCTATTTTCTTTTTATAGGCCATTCTAACTTGTCATCCATTCATTTATTCATTCATTTAACTACTATCGACACATACTATGTGCAAGACACTTTTGTACTTATGAGAAATCTACTCCCCGAGGAATTTAAAGATTAATAGAGATGATAAGAAATATTCAATATTCCCCAAAGTGGAGGCACTGTTAGAAAATGATTATCATCAGAGTTCAGACCAGGAGAGCTTCTTTCTGGGATGACTCATACCTACAGATACTGCATGTGAGTTGCATCCTAAAGTTCTGGTAGGATTTGGAGATAGAAACTTGCTGGGGAACAGCATGTCAGGCAGCACAGGGAGATGAAAGAATTGGCTCCTATCTCGAGTACAGCGAATAACTGAGCTTGGTGTACTGGACATACGAAGGAGCACCCTGGCAAAGGAGCCGAAAAGAACGGTGAACAGCATCTCACAAGGCTCACGGGCTTGACTTTGCAGGAAGCAATTTTCTCCAGATCAAGCCATTTCTGAGCTTGTTACGTAATTTCTTATTTCTGCCTTTAAGGCTCCACTGCCTTTGGCTGTGATCACTGTGAGAGTGTGTGTGCTTCCTCACACCAAGGCTTATTTTCAAGAGGGCATTTGACTGGGGTCCTGGCTCTGAGTGTTGGACTTTGATATATGAGACTGGAATGCTAAGGGTTAGGTCAGTCTTTCCACTTGTCTGTTTTCTCTCAGGCCATGCTCTGATCTTTATTAATTCTTAATCTTGAAATATCTGTGTTTTCAGACGGGATGTATGTTAGAAGAAGAGACTGCTGCTTGAAATAAAGGCCCCCTGGTTCTCAGCACTGGAGATCTTTAGGAGTTCAGAGATTCATTATTGCCTTACGAATGACCAGCACACTTACAGATGTGTCACTGGGAGAAGAGATTGTATGTCTCTGAAGCAGCTTTACTTTACAGAACAATCCTGATATAATGATTAATTATATTCTAAAACCTACTTTTGATACCATGAGAAGAAAATTCCAAATCAGTTCTTTCAGCATCTGGTGTTTCTATGCTGTTTATCATTCCTCTGGAACCATTTTCCTTACCTCTTTTGATCTATTAATTTTGCTCCCTAAGTGACATTTAGAATCTTCCATGTAGTAACTGTGCTAATTGTTTAGAAATTTTTTAGGTGGGCTTGATGTGGAGTGTGGACGACCTGGAATGTGAGGTTTGAAAGGACTCAGGTTCACTGTGCTCTTTGTCTAACTGCATCATGTGCTTTTCGGGGGCTGCTTCTGGGAAGGACTGGAAGCAGGGAAACTTTATCTTCTGATTCCTTTGCCTTCTCTTTTGTCCCTTCCCTCTCTTGCCAGTGGCCCCGGCTTTTCTCAGAGGAGCAGCTTCTGCCTGTTCCCTTCAAAACCTTTTCTTTGGCAATGTTCCCTTCAATGCTTTCAAACTAAGGTTTAATAAAGTGATAACTCTCAGTGCTTTTCCTTTATCATGCTTTCAATAACTTATATTACAATATCCTAAGCCAAAGGAGTTCTTTTCTAATGGGATGTGTGAGATAGAGAAGTGTTCTGGGCTTCTTAAAATAAATAATGCATCTTGTACCCCCTCCCATCCCAATGAAAAAGGGCCATTTTTTAAAACTTAAGTATTTTGTTAGGTTTTACTAAAGCTCCTTTCTAGGTATGACATTAATTTTAGCAGGTATGCCTGATGTTTTATACCTACAAGCTTCCTGCTTCTAGTTTGCATTTAGAATACGTTCTGTTCCTCAGGTGTTGGGTGATTTCTGCTTATATCTAATGAAAATTTCTGTACTGCTGTCAAAATTCAGAAAGTGCAGTTATCATTTTACTGTAGTAGGTCAGGAAAATTTAAATTAGGTTTATACTCTTCAAAATCTTACTCTGTTTAGGTGTAAGCAAGTTACATGCAAATAATGTAGAGAATATCAGGTGAATTTATTACACTGGGATATGACCTTTGGAAAAATAATATTGGAGAGTGCCTGGTTGTATTGCACACTAGGCCTAATGGCACAGTCTGGCAGAGGATGGTCCTCTGCACACAGAAAACTATACTTCTTAATGCAATTGCTCATATGAGAATTAGATTCCTACTCTGGCAAGTTAGGGAAAAATTCAAGAAAGTTAGCCCCATGCATGTGCTAAAGACAAAGGGACAAGTGACATTATCTCACCTGCCTAGGTGCTAATATTGTTAAATCAAGGAGAAAGGAGAATAACATTAAAAATGCTGGGTCAGCAATGTGCATGCAACTCGAATCTAGATTCCTTCAAATCAGCTTAATTTTATGATAACCTTGCTGTCATTCTCATCATTATTGTATTTGTGGCCAAGAAAGCTGCATGTTATTCTGACCTACACATTATGGTATACATATTATGCTAATTTTTTGCCTAATAAGAGGTTATTTTAGCCCTGACCACGTAGCTCAGTTCATGAGAGCGTCATCCTCATACACAGAGGTTGTGGGTTTGGTCCCTGGTCTGGACACATACAAGAGGCAACCGATGAATGCATACATAAGTGGAACCACAAATTGATGTTCCTCTCTCACTCTCCCCCCTTCCTCTATCTTTCTAAAATCAATAAGTACAATTCAAAAAAAGTTACTTTAAGGAAAAAGCAGGCCAGAAGTTGTACTGTGTGACAAGATACGTTTTCGATGAAGACAAAGTAAATCATTGCCAATCTAATACTGTTTGGGAAGTGTTAAAAAAAGCTCTCTTAGTCTCCAGAAAGAAAAAAATCCCCTCTCTGACTTAAAGCCGTGCTCCATGTCATAGTCATCCTTCACCACACTGTTTCTTTAGGGAGGCTCCACAGCACATGGCCCACCAGTGGGCTCAGGCTCTGCGTGTGCTCTTCCGGGGAGCTGTAATGAGGTGGGCCTGGTGGTGGAGTGTTGGGGTCATAAGGCTGGGTGTGGAATTTTGAGGACTGGGCATTGCCTGAGTGAACTAACACGCAGATAAGTAAGGCTCTTGTGTAGCTAGAGAAAAGAAGTAAGGGGAAAGGAACTCCAAAAAAAAGAGAAGACCTAAAATGTGGAGACAGGTAATCAAAATTTCATTAAATCTTTTAATCCAGTTGAGGAAGACTAGTTTTACATCTAGTGTTATTTATTTATTTAGTTACTTACTTACTTATTTATTTTCATTAGATATATAATGGGGAAAATCAACATGATGATACTTGGATGGGAAAAATATTACACTGAAACATCATTTTTGCCTAATTTTTCTAAACATAGTTCCCCTTTCTGCTGAATGTATATTTCTGCATGATTTTTGCCCCTCAGAATGTCTGGACACATGATGAGAGAGAAATGGGTTTAAATACTGGCATTGCTACTTAGAAGCAAAGTGATCTTAGGCTAGTAAAGTAACTGCACTGACCATCCATTTTCTCATCTGTCAAATAGGGGTAATGACCTTGATGAGATCTTTGAGGAGAAACAGGATGTCTCTATAGCATCTGGGTGATGCTAGTACAAGGCATCGTTATCGATACAGCCGCTTCCCTGCTGGCACATTGTGAAAATTATTTCTTTCTGAAAATAAGCCAATTGGTATGATTTTATACAAATAGATGAAATTTCATTTCTCTAGAACTTTAAAAACAGAACTGTTGGGCTGTGTCTCTTTTTCTCCTCAAATGGTACAAATGTGTACATAGTTAACTTAATGTGAAGCAAGTCAGTTAAGATAATCTTAGTCTAATTTTTTATCTCAATAGATTTAAAGAGTCCATGTGTGAAAGCTTGCTGAGGGTCTCTTTGTGCAAATGGACTCTCTATGGGACACATGTTACGACCTGCTTTTCTCTGACATTGTGGACAGAGAACCCTGCTCACTTTGGCAGGACTCACTATCCAGAAACTCGATAAATAGAGATGAAAACCTTTTAGTAACACTAATATAATTAATAACACTAATAATTTGTTATGTTGTAAATTCCTTTGCATATGTTATGGTTAACTCAACCTTTTCAGTCAGCTTGTTTTTTCTTATTATTTAATCTATTCTAGTATGCATCTTGGTAAATTCGGTTCTCATTTTTTCCAGTTATCACAATATCTTAGATTGCTGCTTCTGTTCTTATTGTTCATGTTCCCTCTCCTTAGGCCCAACCAATCTGTAGAGTCTCAAATCCAAAATTTCCCAACGGAAGCAGGAAGTATTGTTAAGAAAACAAAAAGTCATAGGTCATTGACTTGGGCATAGCAGACGAAAGACTAGAAAGTAAGTGATATTTTGGCTTAGTGTCTTTCTATAAAGTAGATAAATGGATTTACCTTCTTTTAACTCTAAGACTTTGTCACTCATCCAAAGATGGTCATCCTTGCAGGAGGGAGCCCATGCCAGGGAAGGAGAAATGTGGGTCCTCTCCTTGCCCAGCCCATTGTCTGATGGCTTTGTTGAGAAACTGGCTTTCAGATTACAGATAGATTTTCCTTGTTAGCACACAGCCAACAATCAAGATTTCAACATATCAGAATGTAATTGATGAACATTGCAGAATTGGATTATTGCTTTCAAGCACATCTGTCTCAAGATGTTCTTGGCTGCTGAACTGTCACATCTTAAAACTGACGTCAGTTAACGTTTTAAGGTACTTTTATTTTTCATGGCCTCTTTTGTAACCTCTTCTGATGCTTTCTGTAATTAGCACATTACCTAATTCATAATGGTCACTTGCTCAAAAAGTATTTGGTGAATGAATGTACATATGTTCATATATCACTGGAATTTTAAAGAACTTATTATGTCCCTCATTATCTGACACAGGAAGGGAGTCTAGAGGTTGACTGACTTTATATAGGAGGATAGATAACCCACAGGTTTCAGAGTCAGGGGCACCCAGATTTGAATCTCTTCTGTCACACACTAGTGGGAAAAATAAAGTAGCTTCTCTGATTCTTAATTTTTCACAACTAAAGTGGGTAAATAAGTTTTTTGTGTAGATGAAGTAAACCAACAACAACAACTACAATAACAACGCTCTCTCAGTCCACTTCCTGTCAGGAAACAGGCAACACTCACATGGGAGACTCAGGGGAGAGACTATTATAAAGGTGTGGGTGAGGTTAGGGGTCATCTGCAAGGTATCAGGGGGTATCCAGGGCTGGCAACAGTGGGACCATTGCTATGACTAAGTCTGCATGGAAAGCGGGTGAAGAGTTCACAGAGCCCAGAAATAGTGCTGTGCTTGAGGGGGAGAGCCATCTGCAGCTGTGGCATTTGGTAGAGGGACGAGACTGGGGAATAAATATCCTGACTTCTCTTTGTCCCCACATGCTTGCTAGGGCATCTGAGTCACTCAGAGGAAACGCACTAATGCAGTTCATACAGATCAGCCTCTGGGAACAGAGCAGGGTGGAATGCAGAGGAGAGTTCCTCTCTCAGTGTCGGTAGCTCTATGGCTACACCATGGGCATAATGCTTGCTACCTAACACACAGGTAACTATATAATTTACTGTCTAAACTACAACATTTTTCATAATGAAAGGGGACAGCACTATTAGTAATTACACTTGGACAACAGACTTAGAATATGAATTGTGCTGGACAAATCGGGGCTACCGTCACCTTACTAATGGAGCATAATAAGCACAAGTAAACGTGAGTTTCCTTCCCTTCCTTTGTCACGTTTCTCGGATTTTTTTTTCGTCTTGTAGTAACGTGGCTATTTTGAGAAAGAAGATTGAATTATTTTAATAAAGCAATCTAGACTCTTCCTCCTGTGGCAGGCTTTCCAAGTTGGTAATTATTACTGAGTCCCTTGCTAAAGTCTGTCAGAAGAATGTGAAGGATTTAGGTTATTCTTTCAACTTAAGACCTGATTATCTTGTTCAGTAGGCTCGCTCTGCTTAGAAGCCTTGTTTGAACACAGAAGAAGTAGAAGCAACAAAGAGTCTATTTCTGAATAAATGGATGTACTTACTATGCACAGGGGAATTTGGGGAGCTATTTATTCTTCTGCGGCCTGTCTTATTTTTATCTTAAAACCAATTACTGCACACTGTGGTTGCTTTGATTTGGAAGACACCTGTGATTAATATTTTTAGTCTGTGTAAATATTGGCAATTGACCAGGAGTATTTTTTAATGTCATTATATATAATACAGAACAAGAGAAAGGAGAATACTAATGAATGCAGGGAATTAGGAGATAACAAACATTTCAAATATACTGATAGGTTCATATAAGTTCAAAGACAAAAATAGTTTTAGCCAAGAAGCATCGGTCTGATCAAATGTGACAGAGTGGATTTGGAACACAGGAAGTTCTAATTGTGAATATGGTTTGTGGTTTTACCTCCTACATATGTATTGGCTGGAATTTTGGACAACATACTGGGGAAATAAATAATTTTGGTTATTTCTGTTTATTGATATTTTAGCATATATATATATATATATATATATGTATGTTTTTGCTGCCTTGTTTATGACAGCTCTGTGAATGTAATGACTTCATGCTTTCCTGAGAGTTTTACTGATATTATGGGCAGTGTGAACTTGAACCCACCTCCAGCGTTCTTGCTTGTAACTTACTGACTTTCTGGAAGGTATTACCTTTGCCCAGCTTGGATGAGTGTTTGTGCTCATAGGCTGTTGCATTGCTCCTCTGCAATCCATCCAGATTTGAACAAGGTCTCCTCAAGGAGTGACTTACTTCTTTCCTCCAGAGACTTCTTTTTAGTTAAGTACTGGGAAAATCACTTGACTGTGACCCTAATTGGTTAGGGTGACATATGGCCCACTCAGCCCTGATGTTTTTTTCAACCTTGTTGGAAGACAGAGTATTTTCTTTAAGAAAATGCCTGCTACCTTTCCACTGAGTGCTATTTTTAAAATTAAACATTTTATTGGTAAGCAAGCATTCAATATGGACACTCAACCTATTCTGTGCTTTCAATGAAATATTAGCTCTCTAGAGGTAAGGTGTCCTAACCGTATATTATATTAAATTGTTCAACTGGGGCAGATACAACAACATTCTAGAGGTAGGATTTTGTGTCCCTTAATTGACATGCTATCAGAAAGCCTCCTAAACCAATATTGGTCACAGCCCCAATTAAGAATCAAGTCTTCCTAAAAATATAGATTATAGGCATCGCTAATTTTAAAAAATAAGTCCGTGTAAGAGTTTGAAGTTACAGTCAGTTCTTTCTGGAACTTTTTGAAGTTACCCCAACAAGAAACAATCAAGGAATTTGCATATTTTGACATTGATAAACATACTTTTAAAAGGTCATAAGTAATTATATACAATATTTTTATACCAAATACAAGTTTTTAAGTTAGAAAGTAGAAACTGCAAATTTTATTCCCTACAAATTGTCACATGAAGGTAAAGCAAATATTCATAAATACATTTCCTGACTTTCTTTATTTATTTGTTGACCAAGTGCTTTCTGAGTCTTGTTGTGCACCGGATGTTCATCTAGACATAGGGGGCATGGCAGTGAGTAAGATGGGCACATTCTTTATTCTGATGGAGTTTACATTTTCATGTGGGGAGAATGGCAATAAACAACCACAAAACAAGTAAATTTAAAAAAACACAAGAGAGTATTAAGTGCTGTGTGGAGATTACTATGTAAGGGCCTGACAGAGTGGAGGCCCTGTAGGTTAAAAAATGACTTCAGAGAAGGTGAGTGTCAACAATGGGTCTAGTGACAAGGGGCACCAGTGAAGCCATCACCTGGGGAGACACTCCTCCAGTCAGTAGGAATAGTGGGCACAACAGCCCACTATTCCCATGGGGTGGGCATTAGCTGAGCACATTCCAGGCACTGAAAGAGGGTCAGGGAGACTTGAGTGGGCAAGGAGGAGAGTGCCATGAGAGGCAGAAAGGGCATTACATAAAAGAGTGGCATGATCTGATGAGCTTATTTAAAAGACAGTCTGGATGGTGTTTGGAGAAGTAACCATATGGAGGCAAGAGTGTTAGTCCAGAAATCACTGAAAAGTTATAGCACCACCAATGAGAGATGGTGGTGACTTACACTAAGGTGCTAGTAACAGGGATGGAGAGAAGTTGATAGAACAAGGAAGTCTTGCTTTGCAAATAGTTGATTTCAGCTATGGCTGGGTAACTCAGTCAGTTAGAGTGTCATCCCCATACACCAAGATTGTGGGTTCGATCCCCAGTCAGGGCACATGCAAGAATCAAACAATGAATGCATAAATAAGTGAAACAATCAATCGATGTCTCTTTCTCTCTCAAATCAATGAAATAAAACACTTTGATTTTAGAATAGAGTCTGTGTGAATATAAAAATCAATACTGGCATCAGAGGATTGTTTGTTTCTTATCAACAGAACAAGATTTCTTAAATAAGAACTCAAGAAGGATTTATATATGCCCTTGCTATACTAACTCTTCCTTCATTAGTTTTCTTGGCCTCTTGTCTAAAATAGTGCTGCTGAAACTTATATACAATGCTGTGAGAGTATTTCCCATTGTTGGTTCCCAATCTGCTCATACTGATGGAGAGTTTTGTATTAGCCTGACTGTCTACATCATTGTGTACATGATGTAGTATGTAAGTTTTCACACTGCATAGAAAAGGGTTGTGATAAATTCCCAAGTCAAGTTAAGAGAAGGGCAAGTATGATAGAAAGAGATGCTGTAGATAAGTTGATTTGGAGGATGAAATGACCCATGCTGAATGAATTTGATAAGAAAGAAGGGGGTTCAAACAAACCACCCTTAGACAAAACACGGCCCATTAAATGATGTGAAGGATAAATTATGGAAGTTCCTTACTAGTGAGCAAAGGGTTTGGATGAGCCCAGGTCTGACATTTGATTAAATGTTTAGAAGGAGCTCTAAGAAAAGGAGAAAAAAAAAGGCAAGTAAGAGGTCAAGAAGAGAAAAGTTTAGTGTGGGAACTGAGCTTAAGTACAGTCAAGGTAAGAAGAAGGGAAGAGTTTCACTCCCCAATGCCCTCAAAAAACCCCAAACCAAACCAACCAACCAAACAAAACCTCAGTGTCTGAACAAGGCCAAGTCAATGTTTTGGTAGAAAGAACTCTGACTTTAGAGTTTGAATGCACACTTCACATTGCATGTGAATCCTTTAATAGCACACAGTCTCTTGTCTCAGTTTCCTCATTTATAAAGTAGGGATACAATGCCTAAATCACAGCGACCTTGGAAAAAATTAAATGACTTGGCACAGTGTTTGAATCCAAGTTCCATCTTTTTAAAAAATTTTATTATTTTTCAATTGCAGTTTGAATTCAACATTATTTTGTATTAGTTTCAGGTGAACAGCATAGTGGTTAGACAACCATATACTTTATAAAGCATTCCCTCTGATACTTCAAGAACCCACCTGGCACCATAGATAGTTATTACAATATTGTTGACTTTATTCTGCATGCTGTACTTTATGCCTTTTTATCTAAGGTTGTTGGCAAGAGACTTAACCTTTTAAAAATTTGGTTTCCTTATCTGTAAAGTGGGACTAATATTTATGTCACAGGTTGTTGTCACCACTATACATATCATTGTTGGAGTTTTTACTGTTTAAAAGCTTGGCCCAAAGCAGACAATCAATAAATATTATTTTTTTTCTATTTTGTTTTCTTCAACTCTTTATCTTATTACTACTTTCTCTTCATCATAGAAAATCTCCCTCCTGCACAATGGTCAAGTATTTAAGTTTGCATAAATGTATATGCTTCTTTTAAACTGTTTTAAGATAACGATATGAATTCTTCCCTTCTGTTTGGCATTATTATTAATAGTTTCCCTTTTTTGCTCTCAAATGTCCTGGTTTGAACAACAAATTATGTGGTCACTCTACTTATGGTTCTTATTACTCATGTAGTCCTTCAGTATGTAATTGGTACTACAGTTGTTCAAATATTTTTTCCAAATATATCTTTGGAAAATTCAGTGCTCTATGAAAGAAAATTCAAGTCCAGAAAATGACTTCCTGAAAAATGCAGTATCTTGTTTACCAAATATGCAATAAGTCCGCCAGTAAACCCTGACGTATGGGGATACCCATTATGACCTTTTGCTCCTGGAACACTCTGGGGCCAACCCTATGCACTCTTGTGGGTAGTATCCTCAAACTGCATGCCACAAAAGTGTTTATGATGTGGGAAAACATTCATTGCTCCACTCTCTTCCAAGTGCAAGTGAACGGTTGTCTCCGTGACTCAGGAGTCTCATTATGCGCACCTGGGGGGAAGGTGGAATCCTACTTTGCCACCCAAGTCATGTGTACTTGTCTAAGAGCCCTCTGCTTCCTTTGAGAAAATGAGCTTTCAATGTCCCAGCAAACAAAAATGCTGGGGAACCACTGGAATGACATTTTTCTAGGATGGTGATTTCATTCCTTGACTTGTCCATATGGTGGAGAAAAAAGCTCTTTGAAAATTTAGTTTGGGTCTACTCCTAACCCCTGGTCAGATTGGAGAAACCATGAAACTGTGAATTCTGAATATCTCATTTCTGCTTAACCAGTTATAATAACACATCTATTTTCTTCATAGGGTGATATTTGATTCAACTGACTATTACACGTTCTAGCAGGAAAGTGAAGGCATTCATAATGTCATAGTTAATAAATGTCAGTCACTTTTAACATTCATCTCACTACCCTCCCTGTACCAACCCACTGCCCACCACAGAGTACCTAGGAATTCACACAAAGCAGTCTCACAAAATAGCTGCTGCCTTCAGATAGCTTGCTAGCTCTTAGAAGTACACACATAAAAAAAGTTGAAGAAAATGAGAATATGGCATAAAACCCTAGGCTAAATTAAGTTAAAAAAGAAAACTTTAGAACAGGATTTGGGGTTATATTGATTAATCAGTCCATTTAGCAAAGAAAATTTCTGAATACCTTATTACTTTAAAACCAAACATTAGATGGTTCAGACTTTTTAAAGCATAGGACATAATTTGAGTTGTCTGGCAGAACTAGGGTATCAAGTTTTATTAAAACACTTCTTTTAGAAAAAAAACATGAAATATTCATTGTTAATATTAAACCAAACTCCCTTTTATATTAAATCTGAAGTTAGAATAAGGTATTTTTAATTTTTGTAATGGTGGGTGCATTACCCTGTAACAATAACAGCTGCAATTTAAGAGAGTTGTGGGTGCTGGGTCTGTGATGTATACTGTCTCATGTAATGCTCCCAAATCTTTTTAAGAGTTGGGTATTATCTCCATGTCACAGATGATGACACTGAGCTTAGTACACTACCTTGGTCAAAGTCCTCCATAGAGTTATTGATAGAGACAGTTTTCAATGTCATGTCTTATCATTACTCACTTCTTTACAGAATGCAGTTTGTTTACCAGAGTTATTATTATTATGTTTTCATCAGTTTAGTGGAAGTCAATTTACTGCTGACCTGAATGCTCATTGAACATCTTTTCATCCCTTACTTACCAGGTTGTCATCATCAGACTTCCCTGCATTGCTGTTTCTATGACCCCTTCCTCTGAGTTTCCTGAGAGGCAGCGATAAGACCACATACAAAGCCCAGAATTGGGAATTAGTTTGATGAGTTTTAGGACCAGCAGGAGAGCCTGTGTGTGTGGAGCATGAAGCAAGGAACACACGGTAGAAATGAGATCATAGAGGTTGGCTACGGGCGATATCGTTCAGGGTCTGAGGACATGCAAAAGAGTTTGTACTATTTTCTAAGTGTGACAGGAAATCATTCATGGGTGTAGTCCAAGTAACAGTCTGACTAACATTTTTTAAAGGATCACTCTGGCTGTCATGCAAAGAATTGCTGCAGAGAGGGTGGGGCAGGGAGCAAGAGTTGAAGAGGAGGAAAAGACTATTAGCAGCAGGGATGGGAGATGTCTTACAGTGTGTGGGTGAGTTCTACACAATCACACATTTTCCCACTCATATTCCATGTGATCCTTGAACACCCAGTTGGAGAGTCATAGAGGTGGAAACCTATTTACAGTTATATATTATACATAATATATAATTTTTGCACATGGTTTTAGTTTGCACTGAGTTTTCTAGGAATGCAAATTTTGTGCATATTGAAGAAAATACTGCACCTGTCTTGTTCACAACTCTGCAAATAGCTGTTCACCAGTTTGGAAAATCAAGTCATTGTTGGCAGTGTCACCTGTAGTATTTAGGTGACCAGTACCTCACATCCACGTCTATCTGCATTCATTGTTGTCATCTTATCGATGGCTCTATGTATAGGTGTAAGCATCTGATACCAGCGTGTCTTGTAGAATAGTATCAATACATTTACAGATTGAAATACATCTTATGGGACTCTATACTGATATTTTGAAAAAATATGTAACTTACAATACTGATTACTTTTTATTTCAGAGTGATAAACTATTGTTTTATCAAGGGAGCCCATGGCTCTGATAAATTGAAAGCCACAGATCTAGGTAATGATAACCTGGAAAGCTTAGGTTTTTGTGATGACTAATGTTCAGCTAGATAGAATTAAACCCAATAGGCTCTTAAATTAATGTAATTTTCCCAAGAACACATAGCTAATTATCCACAGAGGCTGGTTTTGAATCTAGCTCAGAATGTCTCCATAGCCCATATTAATTGCATCATACCCATCAGTGTAAGAATTTATTTTCAGAAGTTTATTCATTATGGTAGAATGTCCTGCTAAAATTCCTGGCCTGAGGAATGTATTTGAAAGCTGTGTCTCTACTGGTAATAAAATAAAGTTGTTAATTCAGCCAATTTAGTGATTAAATTAATTGAACTCGGAGGGTAAGGAGAGATATAATAATTATTTGGTCCATTATCTGAAGGACAAATTCAGATTGTGGCTTTTATTCACTTCTTGTTGTTGGGATGTCTTGTAAAAAAAGGCTAGATTTTATCATGGTTTCTAATTTCAACTTGAAAATATGCTTCTGTTTTTAATTATCTTCTTATTACAAGCTTCTCTCATATTTGTTAGGTAAATGTTTCATGACTATTATCAATAGAAAACATGTATAGACTCTTACTTTAAGCTTTTTAAAATGAATACTTATTTGCTGGAAAAGCTGTTCAGTTTTTATCTCTAATATTTCCTTTGTAGACATTCACTTAGTAACATTTTCTCTTTAGTGTCAATCTGTTATGGTATGAAGTACCACTGATATTACTCTTCTGGTAGAGGAATACTGGGGATTTAACGTGGCAGTAATTCTCATGTAAAAAAGTAATCTTAAACCAATATGACAGTTTTGTGACCTATAGTTCTAGGGACTATCACCAAAGCACTTTAATTTTAATGTTGTAAGAATTTGCAACACTTAAGAAAAATATAAATAGTTGTGTGGGAACATATCAACAATGCTTTGTTACTATCTCAAAGGATTTTTTGATAGGGTTTCGACAATGAGGAGGACAGAAGTTAAAATACTAAATCTGTTTTCTTCTGTTTGGCCCACTTTACACTGGAAATTGACATGGTATTAAAAGACTGATTTTTAACATTCCCCTTTCATTGTGAGGCAATGAACAGGTTGGATTCACAACATCATAAGAGATTTCTTAATCTTCATGTTGCACCTTGCTTTTCACGGTGATTTGTGTCTGGCTTTGTCTTATGGATAGAAAGGGAAGATCCACTTACTGTCTTGAAGATATAAAAGAAATTAATTACACTGCCTGTGGTTACTATCTGCACAGAATCAAATTACTTGGCTTAGGAAATATTTCATCTGTTAAAAATCCAGTGTGGACTGGAAATGCGATGCCTCAACCAAATGAATGGTGAAAGCTCGAGATAAATGTACTTCTCACTGCTCTGCCTGGGAAAGGCCAGGCAGACCTGTCCAAAGCCCCCTGTGAGGCACTGGAGGCTCTGCCACCCTCTCTTTACCAGATCGAATTGTAAATATTGCTCTTCAGGGCCATTCATGAGTGGTTTGAATGTTACTCAACAAGCATAATGTTGTGGAGGAGTGGTACTTATTGCCTAAGGAGGAAGTTTCTATAACTTCTGTGTATCTTCTCCATCGATATTTGACAGGTAACAAATGAAATTCCTTTTCTAAAATTAAATCCCACTTCATTTCTGTCTTTCACCCATAAAGGATGAGTCATTGTTTGTTTCTTGGACAGGTCCTGTACTCCATCATCTTTCGTTACTTTTATAAGCTCTGTCATAAATTCTTTAGCTCTTTGGCCTTGGCTTCTAACTACCTATTACAGAGATAAGTTGTCTGGGTTTGAGAACATAAAATCCTCAAATGTTGCTTTACTTGCAATTAAAAAGTACTTTTAAAGCAGCCTTAGGCTATTATATGGTCTCTCATTTTCTATTGCATTTGCCTTCTCACAGTTTTGGTCCTTTATGGCTGTGAAGAATGGTATTTCTAGAGCATTTGGGATAGCTCCCTTTCCTGAGGTCCAGATCTGAATACCTACCTGCCTTCCAGACATCCCCACCTGGTTGTCCCACAGCACCTTACACTTACCCTGAATACTGTTTCTCTTCTCATGTTTTTCTATTGTAAAAATTTGCATAAATGATTGTCTTTGGGACAAAACTAGCCCACTGCCTATCTTTGCATGGAATTTCAGAAAGGTGAGAATGGTTTTTATACCTTTAAAAGAAAATAAGAAGACTATTTTGTGACATGTGAAAATTAGGTGAAATTCAAATTTCGGTGTCCATAGACAATGTTTTCTTGGAACACAGCCACACTTACTCGTTCATGTATTACCCATGGCTGCTTCTGTCTACAATAGCAGAGCTGCGTAGTTGTGATGAAGGCTGTCTGGCTCTCAGAGGCCTAAAATAGCCTAAGATCTGGACCTTCACGGAAAAAGTTTACTGACTCCTCTATTTGAGAGAAAGATTTCACCAGTCTCTCATCCCTTGGTCTCCCGATGCCCAAATCTCTGAATTATCTTCCAACCTTTCCTCCTTCCTTCCAACCTTTCCTCTTGCAACTTATGCACAGAGGCAGATCCTGTTGGTGTATGTGAGGAGTATCTCCAGGCCACAGTCCTCTTCTTTATGCTCGCTTCCACGACTTTTAGCACATACTTCCTTCTGTCTGTTGCCTGGACAACTTCAATAGTTCTCCTTAACCCCAGATTCTCTCTAATAAAATTCAAAGTCTATACCAGTATCCAAGCTGTAGTATGAAAAGTTAGTAGATTATTTTACTATGCTATTAAAGATGTCACTGGGACACTGCTTCTCACAGAAGCAAGTCCAAACTCCCTAGTGTGGTAACAAATTCTTTCATTCATTGGCCCTGACTGCCTGTCTAGGGTCATCTCTTTGGGCTGCCTGTGTGTTCCACTCCCACCCTTGCATGCTAAATCCCTGCGGCACAGTGCTTCTCATTGTCCCCTGAATACGTTGCTGTCTTTCATGATTCTCTGCCTTTGCAGCGCAGCTGCCTTTTTCTTTACTGCCCTTTTACTACTTTCTAAATTGCAAACTCGATTTAACTTTTTGAGATGCAGCTTAAATGTCACATTCGAGAAGCCTTTCGTAGAGCCTTCAGGTAAAGTTAATTGTTCTCCCACTGCATCTCAGCACTTCCTTGGGTTGTCCTCATCTGTGTGGGTATTGGAGCCCCTCCTCCTTTTTGTGTCCTCAGAGCCTTGCGTTTTCTACAAAGAAGATAGTGAATATTTGTTGGCTGAATGAATGACTGCTCATATACTTTTAGAGAGATTCTTCAGTTGAACTCAGCAGAGCTAAAATTCTAAAATAATAATCATCAAGTCTGTTAATTATGTCTGGCTTGAAATGAAATTCTGAATCTTTGTGGGTAAATACCCAGAAGTCTCTGATAGGCATTTTGAAGTGTTATAGTCTTTATTATTTAATTTCGTAGTTTCCTAGCTTGCAAAGTTATTGAATCAAAGGCTCTGATTTATCTGTTAGCTATTTCCTTCCCAAATAATTATTCATGACCTCAGTGTAAACAACAGAAGAGAGCACTTTGTATTCCAAATTTTGCTACTTGTTTTATGTTGGCCTACTATTTGTTTATACAATTTCTGTAGGTAATCAGCAAATTTTAAAATTCAGCTTTCAAGAGGAACCAGCTATGTATAAATGGTTTGTGTCTATGTTTCCATCATTCCAACTGGCCATTCATTTGGAGAATTAGCTAAGCTCCTGTTATTCTATTATTCTTGCAGGTACTGCCCCTGGATTTGCATTACTGCTTGTTAGCATCTCCACAAAGGCGAGCAACATGGAGCTTGCTGAGCTATTTTGCATGGAAAGCCTGGTTAGATGGGAAAGAATATAAAACTGTCTAAAAGAAGATTTTGAGATTTTCTATGCGTTTCATTCATCTGTTATTTTCCTGGCTCCATTTAGTATGGATAATAATAGTGAGACAAGCTTATCATTATGTAGTACTCTATACTTATTCCAAGTGCGTTCACCTACATTACGCCTCCTGTGAGGAAGGCATGGGTGGTATTGTTATAGTGATTTTTTAAAGTGAAACATGTGCAGGAAGGTAAAATTACCTGATAAAGTTCTTACAGCTCATTAGAGATTTGGCTGAGACTAAAGCCTAGTTCCTAACCCCATGTCAGTTTTCCGTGATTTTGTTTTCTTCATGTGAAATACACACTGGTAATCAAGCATTGTCTCTCGGCTCTAAAGCCACCCTTCCGTACTCTGATTTGTGGCCCTGGAGCTGGGACTCTGTAGATTTGTGTTCTTTACCAGGTGGCTTCTTGTTAGGCTGTACCAAGTGGGGGTACATGAGGAGACTAGACATTAGGAGGGTAATATTCTGCGTGCTGCTCTTGTTGGCAAATACCTAGCAATACAAGCTAAACAGAAGCTTCCCATGCCTTCCCTGAACCAGCGTCATCAGACATTTTCAGAACCACCGCACCAGAAAGGCAGTGCCTCTGTCACAGCTCTGAGACCCACTCTCCCTGTCTGCCTCTGGGCTCTGATAACCGCATTCCTCTCCTGTACTTCTCTAGCCTCAGAGGTGGTAGCTATTTTTTATAATTATTATACCATGTTACATTAGGGTCCCCTTTGTGCTTTTCAGCCCTTTAACACCTACAAAACCAGTTCCTTATGCTATCTTCTCTCTGTTGAAATACTTGGTTTGGATTTTGTTTACCTGACAAAGTACTGGATGACCATATACCTAGTATCAGGAATGGTCCAGGGAAACACACTCTCAAAGATGACACTCTGGCGTGGGTTTGGTTATACTACACTTGCAAGTAGTGCTGAACTCCTGGCATAGGGTATGCAGTGGCATACATTTAAACTATTATCTGTGGTTGACTGAGTGGAGTGTCTACTGAAGCAAGGTGTGGGGGATCAAGTGGATGCTTAATTTGACTTGTACGGCAATTATAATGGCTATAAAGACTATGGGAGGGATGTCTTTTTATGACAACACTGGGAGGCTTAAATAAAAGAAGGAACAAACTTATGTTTTAAACTTTTGTTTCAAATCACTGTCAGAGAACTGGAGAGTATTCGTGGCAGCTCTGAAAGATTCCCTATTTCTTTTTGCTTTAACCTCACTAAAAACGGACACAATGTTCCTATAATTAGTTAACCTGGGTGCTCGCCATGTAAGTGGATGCCCGTTCTTCCCAAGACCCATTCCAAATACCTCCTATTGCTTCTAGACCCATACCTAAAACCAGATCTCAGAATACTCCAGGGAAAAAAGAATAAAGTGTGATACAGGATGAGATAGCTTGTATTCCAGAATAATTGTGAGATTTTGCTAATTTACACTGAATAATATTGAATAGTTCCTAAGAGTGTTAGATTAAAGAGGGGAAACATATAACTGAATAATGCTCTACTTATTGCTATGGTAAACTTGGTAGAAATTTATGAAACACTTAGTGTTTTAGTTTGTGCAGTTAAAGTAGTTCTAAAAGTGTTCTTGGTTTGTTAACTAAAACTTAGACTTAATGGTAACCTACATTCAATGAGGTTGAAATTCCAGAACTGTTGTATGATAATAAGAAAAATTATCAAAAACATATGGAAGTAATAGATATTTTTGAGGTTGATTATCTTATATGTCTGTTACAATCAATCTTCTCCCAGCCATTACCACTGCAGTCACCACCACCATCACCACACATGCGCATCATATTCCCAAATTCCAAAGCGCATTTCTTTCATCAGGCATTGGAAATACATTAACGAGTAGAATACCCCTGAGACTGTGTCTTCTATACCCCTGCATTCACTGGGGACTTTGGAATTATGGAGGGGCAAGGTTCAAGTGAGAGTTAAAGGAAGAGCATTAGTAGAAGGCTGCAGGGACAAATTAATATGAAGCATTTTCTTACCTGCATGGATTTTTTCTGGTTGTAGATAATTATCAAGATCTTCATAGGGAAAAGATATGGGCACCTAGAACCTGGTGCACAGCTATTGACCCAAAAGATGGTTTTGTCTTTATAATAGTTTGCAAAGATCACCAGCAGCAGGAGCAACCTAGCAGGATCAACGTGCATCTTCACGGCCTTCCCTTTGGGTTCTGTCAGCGCTCCTCTCTGCCTTACTTCAGTCCTCAGAGAGTGCGCTGGCACAGAGCTTAGTGTGACTCTGTTAGGTTGGCTGCTAACTAGTAAGCTAGAAACCTGTTTGTGTCTTTGATTTCCATTTCTCTCTAGCTTTTCACCCTCTCCTGTCCTCTATTTCCTATAGTAAAAAGGAACTTACTTAGCATTACTCAACACATTCTCTTCCACATCCTTGTGCTCTTGACAGACCCAGCTTTCCTGTGTTGCCTAGCCAAAGAATGCTCAACATTCAAAACTCAGGTCAAGGGTCACCTCCTTTAATTCCTGACAACATTTTTATGCATTTCGTAGTGTAATTCTCCTCAGGCTTCTATTACAAGGTCATGTTATAAGTACACGTTCACCCCCACTAAGCTGGGTGTCCCATGTGGAGCTGGCAATGCTATCCATTATTGCATGCTGCCTTTCAGTTCCCAAGTCCATGACTAACACACTAATGGTTCTCAATACATACTCAGTGAGTGAATGAAATACACTCCTCTTTCCATTTTTCCTGTTGTTGCCACAGTATCAATCACAATAATGTTAGAATCTATAGGTCAATTGGAATAATGGTAATAAAGCTGTGTGTGGGAGATAAACATTGGTCAACCTCATAGTCAACCTCCGGGGTTTGTTAGCTATGTGACCTTAAGAAAGTTCCTTAACCTCTCTGGGCCTCAATCTTACTTTCTCTAAAAGGAGGCTTATTATTTATTACTTTAAATAATTTTGTATTTTTTAATTACAGTTGGCAAACAATATTGTATTAGTTTCAGGTATCCAACTGAGTGATTAGACATTATATAACTTACTAAGTAGTCACCCCAATAAATCTAGTACCCCTCTGACACCATACATGGTTATTACGATACAGGGGTAGGCAAAAATAGGTTTACAGTTGTTCATATGGAAAAGAATACAATACTTAATAAATAATAATGCAAGAATAAACTTGTGTTTTGCATACTTACAACCACAAACCTACTTTTGCTCTCCCCGGTACTGTTAACTATATTCCCTACACTGTACTTTACTTGTCCGTGACTATACTGTAACTATCAATGTGAACTTCTTAATTCCTTTCCCTCTTTCACCCATAGACATGTATTTATTGCCATTTTATTGTTTATATTTTTATTTTTTCCTTTTTCTTAAAGAAGACCTTTAAACATTTGTTGTGGTGATGAACTGAAATAAATGAAATAAATTATTTCAAAATGAAATAAATTATTTTAGAAACAATTTACTCTTAAATATTTTCTTTTTATTCTTTATGTTTTACATAGTTTACAATAATCATTTAGTTATCCCCAGTAAAATCATTTTTTCCTTTTGAAGATGATCAATGCTTGAAATGTTGTTCCAATACAAAACATAAATCTTTAAATAATTTAACATTTATTCATATGTATTAACATGCAAATTTTCATGGTAGTAATTTTAAACTGAAAATACTTATAACATGCTATTACAAAGGGTTTGCCCCACATTTTGAATCAAGGTAGTTGACAAAGAACCAAATCATAGTCTAGAAAGAATTCTTAATTGTTTTCTTCACTCAGAAGAATCATCAGACATGAGGGACTTAATGCCTGTTGATTCTTTCATTCATCTGCTGTAGAGGAAAGTAGGTTTTTCACCCCTTGCTTATTTAGGTGTTTTAAATTTTGCCTTCGGGCCAAAGTAGACATTAAGAGATGAGGCGTGCCTGGCATACATATTTTTACACTCCACGTCATAAAATTATCTTTACAGGGTTACGTTTACTGAATTGATGCCATGCCATCAGCATTCTATGAGAAATGCTACAGGAAGTTGAGTTCATTATTGATGGATTGCTAGCAAGATATCCTTAATGGGCTTTATATCCTGCTACTCGACATGCCGTCCAGAAAACAGCACATTGGCAATACCCGGGAGCTTATTAGAAATTCAGAATCACAGGCTCCCACTGTGGATGCAGTGGGTCAGAGCCTGCCTTCTAGTCAGACCCCCAGATGATCCACATGCACGTCCAAGCGTGAGACACACTGGACAACATCACCCAGTATTGTCCTTTCTATGAGAATCCTCATCAAATTAATTTATCGTAAACTTATTTATCATAAAACAATAGAATTTTTATGACTACACATAATCAAGAAAAAAAGCCTGTGTTTCTCCACAATAAGGGTTTTTTTTTTGTTTTTTGCTGCTGTTATAGGTGTCTTTTGACCTTTCGAACACTGAATTGTGGTTGATCCTGCTTCTCTCTCTGCCTCGGTCACATCTTGCAGCCATGTTGGATCTGAGCACCATATGACAGGCTTTTAAAAAAAGTGCTTTACTCACCCTTTTACTTGTTCATTGGGGTGTCATCCATGTTTTCATTTCACCCAATACTTTCAATTAAAAACAAAAGTTGTTGTGTGGTACACTGGATGCCTTCAATTTTTTGTGAAATGAGATGAAACATAAAGAAATAAAACCAACATAAGCAGCCTAAATATTTCCAGGATCTGAAACATGATTTGAGCATTGGAAACCTAGACCTTCCCTCTTTGCCTTTGACCCTTCTGAGCATCATCGTTAATGTTTAGTATGGAGATCTTGAGGCACTCTGGGGATTACAGGTATCGGAGAAGTCTTCATTATACTGGACTCACTGGGCCAGAAACGGGCTAATGTGTTTCACGAAGATTTGAAACAAGAGTGGAAAACTCAAAAGATTTCTGACTTAAATCAGAACATTCACGTCAATCAAAATATCCCAGTTCAAGAGAACACTGGTGAATACGACGGTTTAAGTTCTTTATGGGCAAATTAGTTTTCTATTCTTTTTCTTTACCAGGTACAATAATCTCTTGGGAATTTAGAAATCATTTACATCAAACATGTACTGATAAAACAAGTAGCAGGTAAATTCTGAGCTAATGTCGGGCTATATGTCTTCACCAGCAGGCAGCCAGATAGTTGAACTTACTGCCTCAAGAGGCCATTGAACCAACTATGGTGGCTGCATAATTTTATAACCAGTAATAAGGCTCACACGTTACATGTGTTAAGAGAGGGGTAATCAAATCTTATGCTTCAGGGCATAAATTAATCACTGCAGGGGTCAGAAAAGAATCTCCTTTGCCCCATGAGCAGAATTCAATAATTAAGCAGTGACTATATTGATATTTTAAAAGTCTTCTTCATAAGAATGAGTGTTGGTTTTGAGAACAATTCTGTGTCTTCGTGGGGGTGTTTGAACTCTTGATTGGAAGAGGAGGGGGCTGCAAGTTCAGCAGCTGATTCTGGCAGACAGTCGCATTGGGCAGCATCCGGGTGCCACACTGTTCATCCTGATTTTCATTAAAAGCTCAAAGTGCCTGCTATTAAAGCGTCTCCAGGCAGCTAGAGCAAATGGGCCTCCATGCCTGTCTGGAAATCTTGTGGTGGATTTTTATATTTTAATCAAGACTCCTTGTAAGGGGGGAGAGTGGTTTACTAATGGGTGAGATTCATTCTTTCTTCTGAAATTCACATTTTACATTTTAAAAAGGCATATTTCCCTAGGATTGGGAGGATTAAACCTTGAGTTCTTTCACAGTAAAACAGGCTCAAGGGGAAACCTGTTAATCAAATGGCATTGAGGGCCAAGTGTAATCAACTGCCAACATAAATCTTTTCCGGTTTACCTACATGGTTATTGAATGGAGCATGTTAAACATGGTTTTGTGATAAAGCAAGGATACTGTATTCCCTGGAAAATGAATTTTATTTCCCACACCCTTCTGCTACACCTCGATATTCAGCAGTTTTCAATTTAGATAAAAGCAAAATAACTTTCAAGTCATATCCCAGGAGTGTTCCTAGTAAAAAGGAAAACTGAAGAATAAATTATTTCCAAATAATGATGGCATCTGAGTGACCTAGATATTCAAGACTCCTTGGTAGGAAAGCAAAAACCTTATCGACCTACTTATTTATCAACCCCAGTGCCCCTCCAGATGTTCGTAAAGTTGTTTTTCTTTGCCTTTTCTCTGTTTCCACTTTGAAATCAGTCAAATATTATTTCGTGGCTGGCACAGCCATGGGTGAGACATATTTACTTTTAGTGCAAAATAGCATGATTTTTCATCAAAGGATTTACTGTATCCTTCTGTGAGACTATCACTGAGGTAGGCCTGGAAGTTGAAATGCAAGCAGCAACTTTTTTTTCCTTTAGAGGCCAATAATCTGGTTGGGAAGCTAGGGCATTCCAACTAAATATGGTTTAGACCGACTGTGAGCAGTGTCTTAATAAGAGGTGTCAGGGAGGCCTGTGTGGGCTCAGAAAAAGGACGGTCAGCATGGCCTGGCATGATTCTGGGCTGGTGGCAAGACTTGCTGGGCCTGAGGAGTACATATGATCTGTCGGAAATTAGGCGTCTGTGGTGAGGGCATGAGAGTGTGAATTGGGGTGTGTGTGTGTGTGTGTGTGTGTGTGTGTAGCACATTTGGGGGCATGCACGTATACACATGGTGGGGGATGCAGATTGTAGCAGCACAAATAGAGACTTTGTTTCAAGAAAGAGCTGGGAATGAATTGAGAAGAACTGAGGGTACATTTTAATGATACTAGGGAACAGGATTAGTTAAGGAGAAGCCTGATCCTTGAGGAACTGGAATGCGAGGCTAAGAAATGTGCTACAGAGATTAGGAAGACCGTTGACTGTTTTCAGTAGACAAGTGGCGTGTTGAAAGCCTATTTTTGGAAGAATAATATGGTTACCCTCTGGAAGGTGGGCTAATGCAGAGAGGGGCTGGTCAGGGATACTGGTTTGAATGCCATCCAATTGTGAGACAATTGTGTTTATACTACCTGCCATTTACTTTCTGGCTTCACAACCAGAAATTCTACTTGATCATACTGTTTTCTCTGTTTGTTAGTTTTCTGAAAGTTCAAGGTTGTCCCTTGTCAAAAGAAATATGAGAGGTAGGTTTTGATTTATTGGGTGTTTGCTGATATGACCATAGTACTGGTATTGCCTCTTAGGTCCTGGAATCAAGGTACTGGATTCTATGTTTAGATTGACAGTGAACACAATTAGGCATGCTCAAGTTCAGAATTAGTTCTCTCTCTTCTTTTTGAAGTAAAATATCCAACATTTTTGCAAGGCTGATTTCCTGAATTAAATGTACCTTTAATATCTCATCTAGATAATACATCTTTGTGTCAGCAACAATTGTTATCTCTCCAAGTTTCATATTGCCCCATTTTCATGGCACTCTAAGATAGCAAAGTAAATCAACTGCTCCAACAAATGAGCAGTTTAGGTTCCTTTGAAAAGTCAGTCTGTGTTATAAGAGCACCCACTGGACAAAGAATTCTTCCCTCTGTGACTGGGGAACATGCAACAGTGAGATGACTGGTTTGTCCTTGGTAAGACTGCAGTCGAATGAGGGAGAGAGGAAAAGCACAAATTAAGCATTTTAACTAAAACCTATGAAGGCCCCTAAAATAGTAACGGCTCTGAATCAAATAATTACTCTGTAGCAGGCACTTCACAAACATCATCTCATTGACTTCTTGTATCCCCTATGGATTATATTATTAGCATCTCCAACTTCGCAGGTGAGGAATCTGAAGCTCAGAGAGGCTGGCTGTCTTGCTCATGGATGGTCACACAATGGCAGAGCCAGAACTGGAACTGTGGCTCTCTAACTTTGAGCCAGGCCTCCTTTCAGGCTGAAAAAATTAGTTATAAAAAAGCCAAGGTTACTGTTTAATTCCAAGTAAAATGATTTGGAAAGTTTACATAAAGTCATCATTTGAAGGCAACTGGAGTTTTAGAAAAAAAGTAACAAATTAGATCAGTGTCTTCAGGGGAACATTAAAAAAAAAGATTTTATTTCTTTCTTTCTTTCGAGAGAGAGGGGAAAGGCAGGAGAAAGAGAGGGGGTGAAACATCAGCGTGTGCTTGCCTCTTGTGTGCCCCCAGTTGGGAACCTGGCCCACAACCCAGGCATGTGCCCTGACTGGGAATTGAACCAGCAACCCTTTGGTTTGCAGGCCGGCACTCAATCCACTGAGCCACACCAGCCAGGGCAGAAGAACATTTTAGATCATGAAAATGACAGATTCATAAACTGAACACAACAGACTGCAGGAGGGAGGCAGTAAACGGGAATAGTCAGTTGAGGTGAAAGATGGAGGAAGATGTGCCCCCAAACTAGGAGCGTGAGTAAGACTTGCAGTCCTGGTTAGAGCATGGAGTGCTGGGCTCATGTAGTGGGACTGACAGTACATAGTGCGATGATGGTGTCTGTGGCGCCCAGGGCTGACGGGGGTTCACGCTGTGAAGACTGCAAAGAGGGATTGCAGACAGGGAGAAGGACTGGCATCTATAGGTGGTAAAAAGCTCAAAATATTCTTTAAAACTCTCTACAGTAGTACAGTACAACGAGTGTCAGGTAAACTTCAGCTACCTCGTTTCAGCATCACCCCCAGCCCCCGGCAAACAGCAGGAAGCCCTGTCGTGTCCTATTCCCTCCAAGGCAGCCCCGATTATGACTTTAATCTAAACTTCTTTGTAAAAAAGTATTAGGGAAGGAATTTAGCTTATATAAATTTTCTAAATTGTGAACTCTGGGGCTAGGATTAATGGACCAATGGGGGAAAAAATCACCAATGTTGTTTCATAACCTTGTGCAAGGGGGGTCCATTTAATATTCACTAATAAATAGTGAATAATAAAATATTCACTAATAAAATTTATAATTGAGTAGATTTTGATCCAGTTTATTATATCACCAATAATTCAAAAGAATTCTACCTATACACTACAGAAGAGTAAACATTAAAGATATCAAGGGTTTGTTAAAAGTGTGAAAAGTATGTTTCTGGGCTTTCAATTGCCTTTTAGCTATTCTGAATTCCTTGGCTTTTGGGGTTAAATAGGTATTATTGAGATACATTTGTGTTTCTAGGCTGCTGAAAGTGATGGGTAACTGATGAAGAAGAACAGGTGGATATTCAGCTAGTATGCGCCGGTGTTAAAATATTTAAATGCATATGTACTAGTTGGCTAATAGCCACTGCCTGGGCCATCGGACTGTTCCTCTTACCCTGCTTTGGCCCTGCTGCTATGATGGAGACTCTGGCCAGTCAGGCCTCTGGCCCTTCCCCCAGGAGAATTTCCTCACCTACCTATGGCCCAGCATCTGAAAAGATGACAAGCATGGCAGGAAGGCTCCGGGACCAGCACCCATCCTCTGTGTATACAGTTATTAACTATTTAACATGCCAAAGTAATTGATTGAATGTGATTGGAAATGTATCCATTTCTTCTCTTACTCAACTTGCCTGATTCTTTCATCCTTCTTCTACGTTTCTTCCCTCCATAGGTTCCCAAAGGACCATAAAAGCATGACTCTGTAGATGATGCACCCCTTCCCTTGAATTAAGCATGCCTCTGAGCATGCTGATTTCCTAACTTCTTGCTCTATATTGTGTTGCCACTTGTGAATAAGGTAGAATAACGACAAGCATTTTGTTTTATACATTTGTCTAGTTTTAAATTACTTTGAGAGTAATCAATTCTAGATTTCACTAATAAATATTAAGCCATAAATTTAAAAAATGGGGTTGTGTGTGTGTGTACACAAAAAGCATATGATTTGTGTGTGTACACACACACACATAAATACACAGTCATTTTGGCTTGATGATTCAGGGTTTAAAAAGTCATAACTGTTAATATATTCCTGACACAATATTTCCTTAGGTGCTTATAACCTTCCTTATGATGTGGCACTGTTCTTTCCTTGCATTGCTCCTTGAAATGCATTTGCTTCTCTCAAAACAGTATTTATGCAGTCATACTTAATGTGAAAAAGAGGTCTTTCTTTGCACATATTATATGTAAAGTAGGCTTGAACTCAGCTTTTGATTAAAACGTACTTGTGTGGCCTTCCAGCTCATCTTTAATTGCATTTGAAATTCCTCTCTGTGCCTGTACTGAAGATTGCAAACCAATATTAATAAAGTAGGCTTAGGGTAGTGTAGCACCTGAGCAATAGGTTCTTGACAAAAGTTATTTACTTAACTAGAGTTTCATTTCGAAGTTAACATGTCTCTGTGCTACTTGAATAAAGCACTCATCTGAAAACTCTGTTAGACGTTTTAACCCAATTTAATTTATTCCCTGAAAGTTGAATCTACTGCTGAAGAGAGTAGTTGCAAATTTTCCAGAGTCACAACCCACTGAAGTGAAAAATGTTTAATGACATCATAGGTACTGAGCTTCAAGAGTTTAGTTAAAAATCTTCCTCAAAATGTAGAACAGGGGGCAAGAGTTAATAGGATATTTTATATAGTTATATTTCAATCTTATTCCAAATCTTTCTAAAGACACTTGCATCTCTACCATTAAAGCTGCATGAAATGAGTTACTTAGACATCTCAGGAAGTAGGGGAAAAAAACACTTAAATTTTAAACCATAAAAGCAAATCTCTTTTGAGCTTTGGCATTTAAGTGGTTCATCCAGTCATTCCCCATTTTATAAAACTCTGTAATCACATCAAGCAAACAAAACAAATATCAGGTGCTGAGCATCCACAGTGTTCTACCCAACTACGAGGAAATGGATCCCCGTGCAGAGCACAGGGCGCTTTGGCCTCCACGTAACACCAACCCAGACTACAGTTAATGGTGCAGCAGAAGCCTATTTATTGGTTATTGAAATATTTTTGGTCTGACTGCCAGGGAGTAAGGATAAAAACTGGGGAGGAGGGAAAATAAAATCTGAATTGACTTTGTTTTTGGCACAGTAGAAGGCATTTTGGTCTTCTTTATAGTCTCCTAAAAATCTAATTATTCATTTGGCAGCTCTGCCCCTATAGCACATCTAAATAGTTGTTTTAAAATATGCAAAGCACAGATTTCAGATTTAATAGGAGATAATGACCACTTTATAGCCTGTCAGGTCATGGCCTACTTGGCCCGCTTACAGAGATATTGCTTCCTGGTTCAGTGCTCGAGAGCTGATGATGGCTCAAGGCCAGCAAAGGTGTCGTTGACATAATAGAAAGTAGGGGTTTCTATGGAACTCTAATGGGATCCTCTGTAAAGAATAGATCAAAAATGTCATGGCTGGGATAGTACCACTCTGATGGGAGCATTTCTCTCTCCTGTTTCATTTCCGAAAAAAAAAAAGAAAAAAAAGAAATGCAAAAAATCTATGGTTTGAATCAGGCTTCTTTGTAAAATAATAATTTTATATTCTAAAACTAGGATTATTAGTGAAAATCATATTAGGCTTGGGATACTGCCACTTCAAGAAGTTAATATTCTCCCGTTGCCAAAACGACTTGGAAAGTCACCACTTAGGCAATGCCCATGGCCAAGGGCGTTTGCCTTAAGCGCTGGGACAGGAGCCCGTGGCTTTGCTCCAGAGTCCACACTCTCACCATTATGCCAAGACACTTAAAACATGCACTTTTTCAACACAAATTTAAATTATGGAAATTAAATTCTTTCATACAAAGTTAACTGCATGAATCAATACAGCCCTCTTGATCAGTCCAACTAAACCAAATTAAAGCAAATATTATTAATATCTACTATTCACTGAGAAGAAACATTCACATACATTGTCTCTAATTCTCAAAATAATGCTGTGGCAAGGGTATTACTATCTCTAATATTTAATGAGGTATAAGTTGAGGTTTAAGAGATTATAGCTTTAAAATTGTTATTTGGCCATGAAGCACCTGCTGGATATACAGTTATGTGTCTGTGTACACCTGAGCACCTGGTATATAATGAACAGTGTGATATGCTAATCAGTTATTTTGGGGGAATGATGATTCAAGGTACATTTGAACTTGAAGTTCTACATCCAGAGTTGAAGCATGATGATACCTCTGCTCGGTCAGGGTTAATTAGCTCATGACTATTAAGAGACTGAATCACCATGTATACTCTTGTTAGATAGAAAGAGACATAAAATTCTCTCTTTTGGTAACAGCAGAACAGCATATGGGATTTGAAATCAGAACCTGAGTGTTGCTGCCTGAATGTGTGGTTCTGAGGAAGTCTCTTTGCCAGCGGTCCTCTATTCTGTCTTTGAGTTATTGGTGTCTACATCCCAGAAATGTTGTTGGAGGTCGGTCCACGCATGTACCATGTTAATACACATGAAAATGACAAACACTATGCAAATATTATTTAAAAAATCTTTCTGATTATAACAGATTTGTCAGACTTGGATACATTTAGTCAATCCAGGAAATAGTTTTTTTTAAAAATATTAACTTCATTTAAACAAAATGTGAAATGAGAGTGGCTAAAAATGACCAAAGCTGATGAGTTTATTATTAAAATAGTAAAAGTTATGTATAATATAAATTAATTACCTATGAAATGATATTACATAGCCTGATTTACAAGGCTATGATTTCACATAGCACAGTAATATTTTTTCTCTCAACATCTACTCACAGCATTGCTTTCTTCACTCTCAAGTCAAGGAACACCCTTTCCTCTCAATCATCTCTGTCAGTCAAAGGCTCTAGACTTCTCTTATAAAATTATTTGCGGGGCACACAGAAAAAACCCAGCCTGAGGAACATTACACAAATTAACTGGCCTATAATCTTTACATTTCACACAAATAAAAAGGACAAAAAAAAACCAGAAAGAAAGGCTGCTAAAGGGCCATGACAACTTAATGCAATGCGTGACACAGGATTAAATCCTGGTCGAGAAAAGTTAGAAAGTATAAGGGGTATTATTGGGATAGAAGATGACATTTGATGTTGACTCTGGATTAAATTATAGTATGTATGAAGATTAAAATTCCTGATTTTGATAGCTATATTATGGTTATATGAGAGAATGTAATTTTTTATAGGAACAACTCTAGAACCTCTTTAAGGGTAAGTGGGTGCGATGTATCCAACTTACTCTGAAAATGAAAAAGTCTTTATAGACATATACATACATACATACATGTGTAAATAAGAGAAAGAGAGCAATAAAGCAACATATGATCAAATGGAATTAATTGGTGAATGTGAATAAAGAGTATAGGCATGCTCCTTGTAACTTTCTGTAAGATGGAAATTATATCAAAATTTAAAATTACAAAAATATGTAAACAGAAATACTATTTTCTGGACAGATTCAAATGAACATGGGTCATCCTTGCAGGCTATCTGAAGAACCACGATTACTTAGCAAAAGATCATTTCACTTAGAAATGCATTTCTTGACTGTTCAAAACTAACTGCCACTTTGAGAAAAGCACAAATCGCACACCTTCTTTTAATATTATGTCAAATTGTGGCATAAATATTTTGATTATAAGTAAATCATTGATACCGTGGAATATGCTGTTTAGTACTGAACACATCCCGACACCCCAGTGTCAACGCCGACATGACTCTCGGCATCCGCTGCAGCCCGCTCTGCTCCGGCTCTCCTGCGGCACTCTCTGCTGAGAACCACTGTCTTCCCAGGCTCGGAGCAGGAGGGCTGCTCCAAAATACTGGGACCTTTATCCAGCACAGAGTAAGAAGTACTGATGTAGGTTTCCTAGAATGAATGGGCATGCAGATGGATGAGAAGTGGGTAAAAAGACGTCCCCGGGGCAATTTTTAAAAAATTTAAAAATCCTAATTATGTAACAAGTACTTGCTCAATGGATTTATAGAAGAGATAACCTGATAGACTTTTGCTTCAACTTTGCTTCGTTTTGTTAAAATAAGTCTTCTGAAAATAGGAACAAATAAGACTTTTAGAAACAAGTATAAAGCTCTATCTCTTTTAGAGGCTGAAGAATAATTCCCTCTGTTTAAAAATTTGCTTACCTGGAAACCTGTGGCAGTGTTTTCCTCACTTTGATTCTCTGGTCTTTCAGAGCAGTTATTGTTGAGACTAAAGTCTCGGCAGGTCTGAGTACAGTTCGGGGGACCCCGTCAGTGCAGGGGATCCTGCGATGCATTGTTAGTGCTGCTGCGTTAGCACTGGCAAGTGATGCCAAATTCTCATATCCTTTTTTCCCCACAGAATTAAAAAGGCTGTTTAGCAAAGATAAGCCAGTTTGTTATTTTCAAGTTGACTCTCTAGTTCCCAGAGTTTTGGTGAACTCTGAAGTAGATATAAAGCGCCAGCTGTCGATAAAAGGAAACTTTGGAACAGGCGAGGACGCCAGAAAACCTTCAGTGCAGTTTTAACTCTGCCCTGAGCCATCTTAGGAATTGTAAGCGAATTACTTCAGCTCTGTGGGACTCAGCTTCCTAAAGTGTAAAATAATTTCTAAGGTCCCTTTCAGCTTCAGACGTTTTGTGATTCTAACTCAAAACAGTCATGGGCTTCCACTATGTAGGCACGAAGCAGAAATGTCACAGCCACAATGTATTTATCTACACTCGGTCCCACTAGAGGAACGCCAAAGATGCCTTTAAGACTCATATCTTTGATAAGTTACATTTGTGCTGTTAACAGACACTTTTACAGCTCAATTCCTAGCCTTCTCAAACACATCCATAAAATTGGTTGTATTGCTTTACATTTATAAAACCCCACTGCGTTTTTCAAGCAAATGGGTGTTTTTGCAAAGAAATAGTGTAGCGTAGGCCTAACTGCCTGTTAAAAAGCAGTTATTATTTGTCAATACAAATGGCCACTTGGATAGTGCAAAGAAAATGCCCCTGGTAGGTCTGGCAGCCTCTGGTTGAGTGCTTATGGGTGTCTGTTTTTGACACTCATCAGCATTTTCTTTCATTATAGTTTTAGGATTAAATTTCTGGAAATTCAAGAAAGAAAATCCAGAGGGTAGCACTCACTTTTTTGCCACCATGGAGACCACACTCATTTCATTAAGTATTTTTGATGTTTGTCAAACCTCCAAAGTATAGTTATGTTCATCTAGGCATTATTATTCTTGTTCACTTTTTACTTTTATTTATACAGAAATACTCACATTTATTTGGAGATTTTTGATGAAACATTCCTGACTGGTTTTAATGGATTGTAGCTGTCATTCACTTGTATATTCCTAGAAAAACATCACCTTTTCTCTTGTATCACTGCGCATGTTTATAGAATTACACAAAGCCCACATGAAGGCTTACCATATAAACACATTTATCTATGTAAGAAAATGAAGCCCTGGCTGGTGTAGTTCAGTGGATTGAGTGCAGGCTGTGAACTAAAAGTGTCGTAGGTTTGATTCCCAGTCAGGGCACATACCTGGGTTGCAGGCCATGACCCCCAGCAACGGCACATTGATGTTTCTCTCTCTCTTTCTCCCTCCCTTCCCTCTCTAAAAATAAATAAATAAAATCTTTAAAAAAAGAAAATGAACTGTTTATCTGTACATGAAACAAACTCATCTACAAAGGGATATCATTATATAGGGGAAGATGATCCATTCCAACATGCATTTATTCATTCTACCAATATTTGTAGATGACCTAAGTGGAACCTGGCATTTAATAAAGTATGATAAACAAAAATCATGACCAATGTACTAGATGGATCCACCATGAAGATGACAGCTTCAGGGAAATAATATAGATAGATAGATGGTAAATAGGGATATAGTATTACTTTTATGAACAAATGGTACAGGTTACTTTGAGAGGACCAGCCATCCCTGGGGAAAGGAGATTCAAGCTGGGCTAGAGAATGAGCAGGCATTAGCTGAGCGAACGGGTAGAAAGGATTCTAGGACAGGTCTGCAGCCTGTGCAAAGGCCCTGAAGTTGAAATGCACAGGGGAATGCACAGAGTCTTCTGTGAACTGAACTTGGATGCCAAAGGGAAGAGTAGCTGAGGTGAGGCTGGAGATGTAGAAACATGTTGCATTGACCTAGATTAGTTTGTAAATACATAAATTTAAACACTTTATCACTGAACACCTCCTCTTGTCGGGAATCGAAGCCTCGACGGCAGCTGCTTTCATTGGCGATGGCTTCTGTAGCAGTTCCTTGAGCAACAGCAGTTTCTTCCTGGTCCCTGCAGCCCAGAGAGGCAGTGGCTCCCAGGGTCCTCATCAGTTAGCAGGAGCCACAAACATTGCTGGTCCATCTTTTTTCAAAGAGCTCTGGGACCCTTAGTAACAAAATTTTGCCTGACTTCAGAACCACAAATAGACAGCTGTCAGATGTCCTACCTGTGCCCTCTAGTGGCAGCTGGAGTAGGACCCAGCTCTTTGGAGAAGGGTAATTAAACATTTCTCCACGTTCGCAAGTAAGCAAGTGTAGAGACAAACCAGGGGAGGAAAGATGACCCTGTCCACCTGTCCTCTCCCAGTTCTCCAGGATAGCTTCTGTCCACAGTGTTCACAGCAGGGCAAATTACTCATACTGTGGTAAATCATTTTAAAGCCCATTACAGGCCAAGGGGATCTCAGGGCTCTGACCACACACGTTTTCACCCAACCTCTCCCTCCTGACTGACTTTTCTGACAGCATCTTTGAGTCTGTTTGTTTCATCTCCTTCATGACCTATCTCCTCCTGTAGCATAATCATTGGGTGAACATCCCTCTTTGATTTAGTGAAACTGTTCACTGAATTCCCTTGGTAACAAAAAGAGAGAAGTCTTTTTCCTTTTGGGGCTCCAGGAACACCACTCAGTTTTCTATCTGATGAACCTAAAGCTACAGCACCTAAATCCCGAAGACATCGTTTTGCTTGTATATGAGATCTTTCTGCTGATACATCCTTTTTCCTTGACAACTGGCTCTTGGATGTGAGATACCACATACCATGCTTTAAGAAGTGAGGAATAGGGTAGGGGTGTATTCTGACCAAAACGAAATCTAGCCCTGACTAGTGGACGGAGGTGCATCTGGTTCCACAGCTGGCAGTCACTGGGTAAGAGATCTGTGGATGACAGAATGCTTACCCAGTGCTGGGAATCCTGCAGGAAGAAACAGAAGGTCCAGGAGAGGTGCCAGTCTTCCTATGGGAGGGGCAGTAGGAAGAACAGGTGGCTTAAGAGATTTGAAGGGAATGGTTTTCTCACGGCTGCTGTGGGAAGTCTTTGAAGTCCCCTTGGCACATTCGTTGTGTCTTCTCTGAGCTGTGCTGAAGAGCCACGCGGGGCCTGGTGCTCTAGGCTGGATGTGCTTTTATCACATCCTACTCTGGCCAGGGCATGGCCCGAAATATTGGGGTCCAGCCTCAGCAGCCTTTGGTGAAGGGGTGAGGGGCTCATTCACCGTGCTAGACTGTGTCTGTTCTTGGAATATGGGAGATTCCTAGTCCACACACTTTGACAGGAGTGGGGAAGATCTGTGCTTTCAGGATGTGTGCCCTCTTTCGTATTTCTGGTTGAGTGGCTTGCTGTCCCCTCTGCACCTGGGAAGTTCTGTGCAGTGTCCACTTGATGACAGAGAGAGACCCTAGGAAAATTTTTGAACAAATTTCAGGATCTAAATGGCACAGGGATGCTATTCCCCTGCAAACTCCTCTCTATCACTTCATTTATATAATTTCTTCCTTTGTTGTCTATTGAAAGATTTCCAGATCCACCTCTGGATAACCAGAGGATATCAAGTATATTGTCTCTAAAAATTTCAAAGTTGTAGTTTCCTCAGGAATTTGAGCCCCTGCTGTATTGGATATACTACTATCACTACTCAGTATGTGCTTATACACTTTTGCTGTGAGTGAGAACATATGTTCATACAGGTTGCTGAAAACAGTGTTGGATGGTGAGTCAGTCATTCTTCATTTGGTCCATTCTAGAAAGGTATGCACTTTGTTTGACTTATAGAAGCTATAAACTTCCATTAGCATCTATATAACAAGCTTTATTATAGACAATTACTGATGCTTACCTCTAATTGAAAAAGAAAGACCCTGGACCTAATCCAGCTATTCCTTCATATATCACATTTCTCTTTCCCTTAAAAAGCATCTAAATTTACTGATATTCATATCTCTGCATCAGTAATTAAAATTTATGCTCAAGTGGCTTTTTCTCAGCCAATATATAGTGTTTCACATTATTTTAAATGTTTTGTTTATTATTCTAACTCCATACCCAAGGGCCATCATATGAGATAATTATACATTTTAAGTGGAAATAATATAAAATACTAACAAAAGAAACAACATTTATAATGCAAACTTGGGTAATCTGTAATTACATTTTGAGAGAATAGATTAAGTGGGACTATGTGGAATGGTAATTCTTAATTTCTCATCAATGTTAATGTGTCTGTATATCAAAATTTATGTGTATATTTATGTGTTTATACAATGAGCATGAGGGAGGGGACAATATTTTCATAGACTGAAAAGTTCTGTTTCTTAGTAGCAGAAATAATAGTTGTGGCTCTTCACAAGGCGTATTTTTCCCCCTGTGGTTAAAAAACCATGCACATTTTTATAAGCGTCCCTACAAGAAAAGGAGTTGAGGGGAAGCTAATTATTATGGTGCTAGAAACGTGTGTGAAGCTCAGATACCCAAGACTTGGAACCAGTCTCCAGTATAGTACTGTAGGCGACAGTGGGCACCCTGTGTTAGAAGTGAGCCGTCCTTCATGGGATCATGAGAACTCATGGGGTAAACACCTAAAATTCTTAAAATTCTTCGCTGTCAGATGATTCTTCAAACTGGTAGAAACATACCATCTTTCTGGTCCTTGAGGATGGCATACAATGTCTACGCTGGTCAGAATGTCTTCTAAAGTTATGTTAGAGATAAGTTATCACCTACATTTGCCAATACTAAATCACAACATAATCAGTACGGTCTCCTACCACCACCTACTGCAAAAGATGGCCACAGCGTTGTTTCAGTGATACTAATTTCCACCTCTGTTTGTTTGGACCATTTGAGCAGATATGTCACCAGTCAGAAGACAGGAATAGAACAGCAACATGCAGTCTGAAAGCCTTGTTTTCTTTTTTTTTTTCTCCCAGGATTTCATAATCTAGCTAAGCACAATAGCTTTCATGTGTTGAACTCATACTATTTTCCATACTTTATATGTAAAACTTTCAACTTCATGAAAATTCAATGAGTGAAGTAGCATCTCTACTCTGTAACTGGAGAAAGCATGGCTGTAAGTGGTTATTAGTGATAGAGTAGCCGATTTTGGATTTAGCCCTATGGTCTGTAGAGCAAAGCCCATTCTCTTCATTTCTATGCAGTACAGCCTGCTAGCCCCAACTGGGTTAAGGGAGAGGCATGGAGTTTCTTTTCTGTTTTCCCATTCCCATGCAGCACTGCAGTTCCTGGTGCACTGCTTTGTAGCAGATGGAAGTGATATATTTTTGATGTATTAAAACACTAACCCATTTCCTCTGGCTTATCATAGATAACACAAGCACTCCAGATACTGCCAGTGAAGTGCAGCCTCTAAACTTGTAAGAGAAATCTCCGAGGGCCACATGTCCTCCCCTCCAAATGTTGATTGTGATTAAAGAATCAATGATTCTACACCAGTGAAATAGATCTACTAAGACCATAAACTATACCGATGATTTATTGAGTGCTCACTCTATGCCAGGGGCCCCCTCCCCCAAGCTACAAATTGGAGATGACTGTACTTGCACAACAATAAAAAAATAAAAAAAAACAATTAAAGATTAAAAAAAATCCCTAAAGAGTTTATAGTCTTCTTGGGGAAACCTTATGAAAAGAAGCCTAACATATTTAGATATATCTGTGTGCTTTTCTCTACACTAATTAAAAAAGGGGCTAGGGAAAGCAAGGGCATATGTAGCCCACCTTGTAAGGTTTCACAATGCCTGAAACAGAGGAAGTCCTAAAATTGCAGTGAGAGAAATATGGAGCAGAACCAAGTAAATGAAGAGGTGACTGGATATAACACCCAGTGTAAGCTTATGGCTAATAAAGACATTTTTAGGCATAAACAACTCATATAGTTGATTGCCTATGAACTCTTTCTAAGAGAATCACATAAATATGTACACCCATTAAAATGAAAATACGACTCAAGAGAGGAGAGGGGTGAGGTGTGTGAAGCAACAATAAGCAGAAAAATCAATGGACTCAGGCTGAAAAATAACTGTAGGTAACCTAGCTGTGAAACAATGTAACGATTAAGCATCTACCAAAAAGGTATGCAAGAAGTAGAAACATGATGCATTCATATTACAGAATACTATATTCCCACTTAGTAAAGATGTTATTGATTGAAAACACATAAAATGCAATTCATTAAGTATGACACTTTTTATGTAAAATATTTATATATGAAAAAATACTGAAAATATTTAGGAATAAAGAATGGACAGGTTTTACCTTAGGAGAGAGAGAGGTGGGTTTACAAGGGAGCAGAGGCTGATGACAACGATGGGCTTTTAATTTTTCCTTCGTATCCTATACTGTTTTGATAAGTATGTATGAATGTTGAACTGTATGATTAAAATGATTTTCAAAAATAAAGGCTGCCCCCTGTGGAGTAAGTAAGAAGTATTTCTTTTACTTACCAGCAGTGATATTTGACAAGCTGTTTTTGAGCTTTCATATTGGCATATGTAAGCTGAAGATAAAAATATTGACCTTAACGTTTTTAAGTTTGTATGTGTATGTGTGTGTATGTGAGCAGCAGGGAGAGAGAGAGAGAGAGAAAGCATGAGCACGCTGTGTGATTTAACATAAAATCAGAGCTATATGTAAAATGCTAATTACAATGTCTGGCATGTAGTGTGCCCTTAACCAGGAGCCGTTAATAGTATGCAACATATATTCAACATGGTGAATCATAAAACTGCCAAAATGATGTTGTAATCATAGAGCAAGACCATTTTGTTGATTAGTTATTCACTGATGAAAAATATTACTTAAGCGTCAGGTTGTTTAAAATTTTTGTTTGGCTTCAAGTATTCATACAGTTGATGAAATAAATACATGATTTTCAAAGCAATTTGAGATTATTTATATTGAACAGTAATAGATCAACAGTAAAATGTGCAGGTTGGCAGAAATTAGAAGGCATCTTATTGCTCTTTTATAGAAAGAGGTACACAAACATCTGGAGATACCTCTGGTTGGAGATCATATATGTAAAAGAATGTAGTTTTTGTATAAAATCTCATAAGGCCAGGAACATCATAGAGGCTGCAATAAAGTTGGCGAGTGGTAAATATCTGAAGGTGCCGTCTTTCAACACTATTTTAAAAGCTAAGGTATTGATGTTAGGATTTTAAACCTATATCAAAAAGATACTAGAGATAACAATGTGAAAGTATGGCCCTAAGACATATAAAGGAGTTTGATCAAACTGTGGCAACTCTTTACATGCTAACACTTCCAACAGTCAATATCCAATATAGGTCGTCTTTTTCTCCCTCATCTTTTACAGAGATTCTACCCCAGACACACAAGCTCCCTTCATTTTTGACCCTGTTTTTGTTTATGGTTAAAAGAAAGGACTATTTTCTTTATACCCACTTAGCAACATTTTCAAAATAAACACATAATTTAAAATGTATATACCTCATCATGTTAACAATCTTTATTATTCTCCATGTTTCTAAAAACAGTGAGACAAATGCCACATATAATTTATGGAAATGGTATCATTGAATCAGAAGCCAGCTCCTTTCAAATGGGTATTGGCCAATTTTGACATGGAAAATTATAGTCAGTTAGGAAGTACAGTAAATTCGGTGTTTTCATTGTTATAAAAATGATTGGTTGTAGAAAAAGGTTCACAGTGCTTTGCCCTTTTGGAATTGCATTAATCTGAAGTTTCCTGGTTTTTCTTTGTGCTCCTCTTCATGCCATACCCTCGCCACTCCCGTTACCACTCAGATGTGCTGATATCAAAGGATCTTTAGGTGACTTTGAGAAAGAAACTCTTTCAATGTTTATCAATGGTAGAGGATGTTCTGGGCACAGGTTTTCTTTTATAATGGCAATGTTTATTCAGTAAGGCTCAAAATTCATTTCTATTTTGTGTATTTTATTTATTTATGTGTTTCAAAGATGAAAGTCCGTAAGATGTAAAGCAGTATGGTAGAATGAGAAAGGCGATGATTTCTGATAGCATCTGGATGTATCAAGCTAGTTCTTCTTTCCCATCTTGCATTATCTCTTTACCACTATCCCAAGTAGCTTTAATAAGGTGGATTTTAAAAGTCAAGGGGCTTGTTTCTAGGTGCATTTACTATTAGACTTTTCCTTGGAATTTAAATCTTGCCCATGCCTACCTTTCTTCCTCCTGTCCTCCCTTGCTTTTTCTTCAATAATCCTCTTGTTTCTACCTGGCCTGGCTCCCCTTCTGCCTGTCCTCAAAGCACTGATGTTTCTTACATATTGCCACCAGCCTTCTTTTCTATCACTGTGCTGTATCTACATAGTACTATCCACTCATACTACAAAATCAACATCACCACCTCCTCATTTTTCCAGGCCTTTGGATCCATCTAACAAATGCTATTTTAAATAGCCTCATCAGTGTTGAAGGGTGTGGTTCAATGGGTTGGGTGTCATCCTGTGAGAGAAAGGTGACCAGTTTGATTCGTGGTCAGGGCACATGCCTGGGTTGTGGGCCAGGTCCCCAGTTGGGGGTGTGCACTAGGTAACTGATCAATGTTTCTCTCACACATTGATATTTCTCTTCTTCTTTTTCTCCCTTCTTTCCTCTCTCTGAAAAATAAATAAAAATTAATTCTTAAAAAGTAAGAGCAAATAAATAAACAAATAGATTCATCAGAACAACTTGCAGGCACTTCAATGTCCAATGTCCCTATGTGATTTAATTTTATTTTCCAGCTAATTTGTTACTCCTGTATCCCTTACAGTGTAAGCAAACTCATTAACTTTTTCATGTTCCTGCTTAGCCAATAAATCATTGAGTTGAGTTAACCCTACCTCTGAAATATCTCATATATCTATTTATTCTTTCTTTTTTTCTCTGTCACTGCCTTGGTTAAGGATCATTGACTTTATCAAATCAAGTATTGCAATTAATTATTTAACTAGTCATTTTTTCTTCAAGGTCTCTCCCTACCAATGCACCCTTTCAAGTCTAATTTGATTCTTCTAGAGCCAGGATGACCTACTTAAAAACAAAACAGAACAAAGTTTAGTGGTTCCCCATTACCGACAAGACTAAGTTGAACTGACTTTGTGGGATATTTACAATTTGACCATAGCATGCTTTGTTCAAGTTCTATCAACTTCTTGCAAGTTGTCTGTTTCCTTTCCACGTCAATGCTCCCCAAGGCTCAGAAGTAACGAACTATTTCCCAGTCTTACACTTGGCATGTCCTTGTCAGCTCTGTTCTTTTGCACAGTTTGCTCCTTATGCTTAGAACTCCTCTTGTCTAATCTGCTCAACCTCTAAACCTCTTTTATCTCCCAGATCTGAGGATCATCTCTTCTGCTACATCTTCTCTATATTTAACTTCGACTATGCTTGCACAAGGTATTGGTCACATCACACTGTTCTTTGCTTAATTGAGTCACCCATTAGACTGTGAACATCTTGAGGGCAAAGACCGTGTCTCATTTATCTTTGTATTTCTATTATTTAATTCAGTATTAGCAAATTCTCACTATGTAGTTATTGAGTTAATAAAACAACATAGATTGGGGTTGTTTATACTGAAAGATCTGGCAATTTTCCTAAGGACCCTCCTTGGTTTTTCATGATTCATGATCGATATTCTCTTTTAGAAGTTGCTCTGCTCCTCTCCTCATCTAAGTGAAAGGGAAGGGAACAGAGAATAAGAACATTCAAGATAGTCCTGGCTGGGTGGCTCAGTTTGTTGGAGTGTCATCACATGCACCAAAAAGGTTGCGGGTTTGATCCCCAGTCGGGGCATGTACGGGAGGCAACTGATTGATGTTTCTCTCTTACATGGATGTTTCTCTCTCTCTCCCCATTCTTCTCTCTCTAAAATCAGTAAACATATCCACAGGTAAAAATTAAGAAAGAAAAGAATATTCAAGACAGTGTTGATGATTGACAATTACAGCTGAAATCTGCTTGGATTCTGCACCCAAACTGAGATGTTCCAGGCAGGGTGTCCAGCCTGTGGCCTGTGGGCTGCATGGGTCCTGGCATGGCTATGAATGAGGCCCCCCAAAAGTTGTAAATTTACTTAAAACATTAAAAGATTTTTTGTGATTATGTGTTGCGATGCATTTAATGGGTGGCCCAAGATGACTCTTCTACCAGTGTGGCCCAGAGATGCCAAAAGTTTGGACACCCCCCTGTTCCAGAGTGTTTTCTTGACTGTCAGCACTACTGGAGGAAGCCTTTCATGTCATCCCACTGAAGGCAAATCAATCCATTGCATCTTAGGTAGTTAAACAGTTCAATGGCTGAACTTACGCTCACCATCTGTTAGGTTTTACTCTCTACTCATCCCACCAAATATATGGATGTTTCTGTCTGTTTGTCTCTCTCCTCTCCCCCTCTCTCTAAAAGCAATGAAAAAATGTCCTCAGGTGAGAATTAAAACAAGAATGTATGCTTTCTTTTTAATTATTTACTTTAGGTTTGGGTTATGTAAGGGAAAAAATTTTTTTGAAAAATACTTTTGCTCTCAAATCCTATTATAAGTAATACATAAAACATTACCCAATGGGATTCAGAGGATGATGGTACAATAGTTAGTAATACTGATGTTGAACACTCAACATAGGTCAGGTACTGTCTTAGTGCCTTAAGTGGAGTATCCTGTTTAATTTTCACAGCAGCTCTGGGGAGGGACGGCATTATTCTCCTATTTTCCAGAAGAGCAGCATAAACAAGCTGAGCAACCTGCCAGTGTCATACAGCTGTGAAAGATCACAGCCTGGACTGGGATCCAGGCAGTCTGACTCTGGAGCTCACGTTCATAATTATTACAGCTGTGGAGGGCATAATTTAACACTAAATTTCTGTTCTGCCTGAAAATCAGATGTTTATCTGCCTGCCATAGTCTTATAATCCTTTTAGATATATTGGATCTTTTTCCTTGAAATCGTATCTCCTACTTCCACATTTTTCCCCCTCTCTCCACCCTCTCCCTCCCCATGCCACTGGGAAACTGCACTTTAATTCCCTTTTGCCTCCTTCTTTGGGACAATTTCATTACTGCTTCATGAGCCAGCGCACCGTGGATGTGTCTCATTACAGCCCCTCTCCTCGATCAAGCGCGTTGGTGCTGAGACGCAAGTATCCAGCTGGTGCCGGGTGTGTGCTGCAGTTGTTCTTTCTGCCACCCAAAGAATGGGGAGCTGTGTAATTCCAGATGAAAATGAGAGAATAAGTTATGCATTTATTTTCTAATTTTCTTTTAGAATAGGGCATAAATATGGAGGCTGCATTAAGGACAATGCTTATTTAATGAGGCAAGTAAAGGTTTGGGTGTTTGACCAAATCAATTAGATTCCAAGGAAACAAAGCAAAACAAAAGCACACACACATGATAAACACCAAATTCAAAAGATCTGCACTACTCTTTTCATCAGTGTTCACTTTTAATTTTATATTATGGATACTCTGTTATAGAAAAATGATATATTTTGAAATGCACTTCTCTTAGTAAATTTGTAGAAAACTTCAGTTGTTTCTATCAGTCTTGTGATTATAATGATTATTACATATTGACTAGGGAACTATGAAGGGTTATGGTTTTGATATTAAAATATTGTCCTACAGCAGACTGGCTTTATCATCATACAGAGAGAATCAGTGGAAAGCTTTATGTTTTTCTCTTTAAGAAAATATTGTGTTTCTATGCATTGTCCCCTTCTCCAAAGAGCATTTCCCTCTCAATATTATCCTTTTAGGACTTAATATTTAGTTCCTGTTAAAAAAATGGATGTAGATAAAGCAAACATTTTACTATTCTTAGTCTCCTGCTCCTTGAGTGTGATCCATTTTTTGAATGATATTTTGGCGTGAAGAGCATCTATAAACAGAAAAGCATTCAGGTGCTGGGGAAAAGAGGAGAGGAGAATTCAAGAGTTGAGCAGAAGCGAAGTGGAAGTATCTAGAGCTAAAAGAGTTGGCAGCAAAGACAATCTGTCGATTCTCAATATTTGCCACAAGATCAATCATGGCTCATCTGATAACCACCTCTGATTCCACACAAGGGAATTTGTCCCTTTTGGTTAGGTGACATTTTTAAGAATCCTGAAAGTGACTGTGCATGAAGCACGTCTATGCTTCCCTTAGATGTGACTCCACCCCCACTGTAATCTGTCCACTGTTTCTGCGCCTCATCTTGTCCCTAGTATCTGTTTTGCTGTTGGTCATGTTTGTCTTTCCTTCACTAACTTCTGTGCGCCATGGCCTCTGGATCTTTCTACGAGGGCATTGCTATTGCCGTTGCATCATAGCATCTGTAACTGGACCCAGGCTGGGAGCCCAAAATAGTTGACAGCTTTTTGTATTAGCCTCCTACTCTTTTAGTTTTGGTTTTTCAGGGTGCAGTCATGAGACATAAACCCATGATAAACCTCATTTTCTTTCAGCAGCAATGCATTTATATGGGGCTGAACTTTCAGGATTTCTTGAGCTCAGCATTAATGGAAGAGAGCAGCTTTGGCTGGTATTTTTCCCCCAGGTGGGACTTACCACTCACATTGCCTCAGTTTGAACTGGGGAGAGAAGAGACTGCTTGCTAGCTGGTAGCTGGTAGTAAAGAGCTCAATGACCCTAAAGGATTTCTGAATAGGCAAGATTACAAGATCTAAGTGACTTTGTTTTAGCTTAGGTTGCCAAGGTCCCCTGCATGTGGGAACCATCCCATGCAGGTTCTGAGTACCTGGCTGTATTCCAGCACAAAACTACTTTCAGGCCAGACCTCCATGTATATCATTTGGTTGCCTTCTTTCTCTAATTGTCTTCACATGTCAGCTAGGGATTCATAAGAATAGCCAAATTTAATTGATCCACTCCCATGTGCCAGCCACTGTTTTAAAGGTTTTACATGTCTTAGGTCACTCAGTCCTCACAATGACCCTATGAGGTAGGCATCAGTGTTACCCTCACTTGGCCAAAGGCATGCCACTTGGCAGTGGCAGGCTAAGTGCAGATATCAAGGAGACTGGCTCTGAAGGTCATGCTCTCTCTCCCTAGGGGTGAGGATAGTGTCCTCTTAGCACAAGTGACTGCGTGAAAGTCTAGTCTCAGGCCAGAGTTGTATGCTAAAGGAGGCCCGTAGGATACAGACTTAATTCTTACTGAGCCTGAATTCAAAACGTTCTCCAGGAATGACCTCTCATTTTGAGACCAGTTTGGAAGGAGACTAGAGAGTCCAGTGAGGCTGCTGAGTGATAGTGAGGCTCAGGTCTGAGGCAGGATTCAGAATTGGTTCTGAAGGTGCCTGGCAATAGAGGCTTATTGTGAAACTTAGCTTCTTAATGGTCAGCTGTGGGGAACTCCCTTCAATAGCCTTATAGGAGAACAGCCCATCCACATCTTAAAGACTTTATTTGTTCTGACTCTGTCCCCTCCTGTCCTTGAGACCTCCATGTGAGGATCACAAGTCACTGCTTTAACTTTAGGCCAATGAGGCCATTGTGGACATGCATTTATTTCCTCACATAGGGGCTGCTATAAAGACAATGCTTACGGAATTGCGCAAGTACAGATGTGGCTGTTTGATGAATCAGTTAGATTCAGAGTTTTTCCAAAACCCTGGGCTAGCTGGGGATCTTGTTCTTTCTAAAGAGGCAATAATGGGGTCCCAGGAGAATAATTGCTGATGTGACCCTCCCAGCCTAACCTGAATCTCTATTATTGACCACATGTTTTTTTTGTTTATTTATTTTTGCTTCTCTACTTTGGCAATGATGTAGAAGGCATTGTGTAGTAGATGTCTTCACTTATGTCCCTCTTCCTAGACCACACGTTCAAACCCTTAAGACGAAAATTCTGTCTTATGTAATTTGGTCCTTACTTGTAATAGGTGATCATAAGCATGCTATTTTGTTTTGACCAGTTAAAGTGTGCTAGAGATTCTTTGCACGAGTATTAGCTTTCTAGCGTGATCGTGCGTGGACTGATGAACCTCTGTGGGATGTTGGTTGATGCATTTCAGAGAGCCAAACAGTTCAAAGCTTACAGTAATTTTGAACTAGAAAAATAACATCATGAATTATAAAGTTTTATTTTAAAGGTGTTTAGATTTTGGTGCTGAGAAATAATTACTTTAGCTGGATTTGTGTTTGAATTCACTTCGCTTCATTCATGTTAGATGGCCTTTCACTCCTCAAAGTCAATGTTTCTACAGTCTTTCAGTCATGTTTAGTGGGGCTTTTTAATCCACCTACACCTCCTCTCTCCCATCATTATGTAAAAATAGAAGTGGTATTTTGTTGCATACTAATAAATACTGTCCAGATGCTAAAGGTACTTTAAGAAGTGTCATCATCTAACTGAGTCTCTTTGAAACGGCTTTGATCTGTGTGGGGAATGTTCCCAGATACAGAGATGTAAATGCCATTTTCTGCTCTGTTTTCAGGTCACATGTGCCAATTTAACAAATGGTGGAAAGTCAGAACTTCTAAGACCAGGAAGCAGCAAGTCCACACTAAAGCACATATGGACAGAAAGCAGCAAAGACTTGTCTATCAGCCGACTCCTGTCACAGACTTTTCGTGGCAAAGAAAATGACACAGATTTAGACCTGCGATATGACACCCCAGAACCTTATTCTGAGCAAGATCTCTGGGACTGGCTGAGGAACTCCACAGACCTTCAAGAGCCTCGGCCCAGGGCCAAGCGAAGGCCCATCGTTAAGACGGGCAAGTTTAAGAAAATGTTTGGATGGGGTGATTTTCATTCCAACATCAAAACAGTGAAGCTAAACCTATTGATAACTGGGAAAATTGTAGATCATGGCAATGGGACGTTCAGTGTTTATTTCAGACATAATTCCACTGGTCAAGGGAATGTATCCGTGAGCTTGGTGCCCCCGACGAAAATAGTGGAATTCGACTTGGCACAACAAACCGTGATTGATGCCAAAGATTCCAAGTCCTTTAACTGTCGCATTGAGTATGAAAAGGTTGACAAGGCTACCAAGAACACACTCTGCAATTACGACCCTTCAAAAACCTGTTACCAGGAGCAGACCCAAAGTCATGTGTCCTGGCTCTGCTCCAAGCCCTTCAAGGTGATCTGTATTTACATTTCTTTTTATAGTACAGATTATAAACTAGTACAGAAAGTGTGCCCCGACTACAACTACCACAGCGACACACCTTACTTCCCCTCCGGATGAGGATGAACGTGAGCTCGAGACTGAAGCCTGAGGAATTATAGGTCACATGACAGGGCCGTTACCTCAAAGAAGAAGGTCACAGCTGTTGCCTGGAATGTGTCTACACTGCTGCTCTTGTCAACTGGATGCAAACACGCTAGTGGAAAACAATCTGACGTAACTCTGCCCAGTCAACTCCATCTCTCGGTATCATTGTAAATCACCACAGATTTTAAAGCCACACTCGAAGACATGCTTTCATACATAGATGTACACAGACACACACTTACACACATTTCAGCTTGCATCTGTCATGATTCCTGTCGAGAGGGCTTTCATTGTCTGACTCATAATGGTTCAGGATAAAAATATCATCAAGCAAAAAGGATTAACTAGACAGTGAATGGTTTCTAACCCTTGCTGTTGTGGAAATCTCTTTTAAAGTCTTGAGTACATGCTAATCAATAGTCCCCACTCATGCATTCCTACTGCTTGGAGTAGCTGTGCTGGTCAATACTACCGTAGGAGTATATGCTTGTTCACATGGAAACAATATGTCTTTAGAGTTCAGTATCCTTTATTTTATGAACAACAACAAAGTGTAGTAACTTTTTTTCCAGCATACAGTAGGCACATTCAAGGTGATACGAGATGGCTCTTTTTTTCTATGGAGGGAGCCTGTTCTCAGTAAAGATGAGCAAACATTTGGAATTTACATGTGGGCAGACACTGGATTACAGCACTCATCATCCACCTTTGGACTTCGGCAAAGTGGAGACCAGCGAGAGCTGCTTAAAATGAGTTCTGATCATTATGTAAGAAGGGAAATGCCTGACAGACACCATGTAAGTTAGAAGTGTCTGTCTTATCTTTACTACACATATTGTAACAAATTCAATATCCTAGTCTTCATTTGTATGAATGGTTTGTATTGTACATAGTTTAACCAAGTGTTATTTGAGCTGCTTATTAATATTAACTTGTATTTGTCTCTCTGCCTGTTATTGGTTAAAAAAGAAAAAAAGGATATGAGGAATCCATTTTATCAATGTAGCTGTGAATTCCATTAAAAAAGAAACTTAATGTACAAAGCATTTATTCAGCTCAAGTATTGTTGAAAGCTATACATATACAACATTACAGTCTGTCTGTATTTAGATATTTTATTTCTGGACAAAATGAAATGTACATAAAAATAAAATGCTTAAAGTTGAGTTTCAATATGTACTTGTGTAAGATGATGATTTAAATGGTTCTGATAAGAAGAATGTGTTGGAAATACATTCACGATTTTGCATCTCATCTCTCTAAATTTGTACAGGACTATCCAAATTCCGATTGGTTGCCTGGTCAAAACAACTTAGGAGTTTCAATCTCGGTTCTGGAACACAGCTGCGGCATGCAGCATTGCACACAGTCGTGGCTTACTGTCAGGCCAGTTACTCAAGAACACCAGAAATCAGTGACAATAAGAAGATAATCAAGGTCTCCTAAATTAATTGTAACTAGTTGGATTTTTTCTTGTATAGAGTCTTTCTTTACCAGGGAAATTGAGAGAAAGGTGATTTTCTTTTCTTTAAAAAAACCCAAAGATGTCTGGAGATTATGGCTGACCTTCTACTGTAATAACTCAACTGAGAAAATTACAATAGCAGTGGAAGACTTCAGTGCTCAATTTACCTGCACCAAGTGAGGTAGACTTCTCTACAGAGCACTGTTTATGGACATTAACCCTTCTTTGAAAAAGTAATTACTGTACACAATCCCAGCAAAATAAACAGAAGAAGAAATATGTAAGGTATCTCATTTTTAAATGCACAAATTAGAGATTAGGATCTGAAGAGCTTCAAAGGTCAACTAAAGAAGCCAAAAAAGAACACAAACACATTCTCATCGTCCCTTCATGCTGCATAGGGATAAATATGATTTCCTGTAGAAAATGAGAGTAGGTACTACAGGGAACTCCAAACCACAGAGTTTTTAAAGTGAGAACTCTGATTTAACTAACGAGAGCCTTTAACAACAAATCAAAGACACGTCATCCTGTTAAATGTCCATCTCTCAAAATCCCCAATGTAACTAGACAACTATTTATATCAATGTATTAATTAACTTACCGTGGGATTTAGAAGCAAAGTTCTCTGGCATGACGGGCAGTGAGAGCTTCATGAATTTCATCTCTGGGGCATACTGTCCACAGATAAATCTTGTTATTCTGGGGTTTATTTATTGGAGTGATAACATGTAGTTCTCTCTTAGTAGAAAGAGGAAAAGCTGAGAGGAAAAAATAATTTTGGGGGGATCATTTGATCCGTGGACCATGATTTTCATTATGTGGCCAAATTTGTCTGTTTATTATCCAAAATTCAAGATGAGATGAGAATATGCTTTAAGCTCCACTTGTCTGCACTGCTCTCCAACCTCCTTGTGAAGGTTATTTTAAATTTTTACAAACATTCAGAACATAGATAACTAGCTAACATTCAATGAACTGAACTATTTTTCTGTAGTTTTTTCTTTAGAAGAAAAATAAGAAGAAAACATAGCAAACTTCCAATAAGGTTTTCAATTTTTAGAAGTCCAAACTTTCAGGACTTTTTTTTCTGGGTCTGTACACACTTATCCTGAACTCCTATGTATCAACACCTCCATCTGTAATACAGGAAAGCCACGATGATAGAGAACTTTGATACAAAAGGCAATTTATTTGTATCCAGTATATTCTTCCTGGTTTAGACAGGAGATGGGTTAAGGAAGATGATGAATAGGAAGGTTCAAAGGTCTAGATTGAAAGCTTCACTAGGACAACTTGTTGCTTCAAGAAACTGGTTAAGTTTTCAGTATGCTAGAAAATTATTTGTTACTTGGCCAAAGTAAACTTTAAACTGCACTAAAGCAATCACCTTCTCTAGAATCTCAAATATGATTTCACACCTTAGCTAAGGTACAGAAAAAAAACTTCAAGGTGGAAAGAGAAGACATCTGATGACATCTGATGTGAACATGGGTTTGTCATTGCCTATGATTTGTTTCAGAAACATTTTAGTAAGATTGGAAATATGAATAAATGATTATTGCAGCTTTTTGCCTCACGGAAGAAAAATGATACAAGTTATCGGTTCACCTATGATAAAAACAATGAATTGTCATCTTATAGCTATAATGGGCGTTTTTGGGTCCACTGCACTTGTGGGAACTTCTCTGCATGAGTAAAAAAGATACAAACTGTTAATAGTTCAGCACTGAGGTTCTGAAAGTTACTACTCTGCAAGTGATTGAGATACTTGTTATATTTAAAATGCGGGCTGGGAATCTTCAGGTTCCTACATTTTAGCAATAAACTGTAAGCCATATTTTTGCACAGAATAGATTAAAAAATCATGAGAAGCCTGAGAAAGTGTTTGTCTTTTCCCTTTTCTCCATTGCTTTACATGTAAGAAGAGCATAACCCACAGAAATAGCTCTTTGGAAAAGTGTTTGCGTCTCCACCACCAACTCTGAGTGCCAAGTTTTAGCCTGAAGCAAATTCCAATGGCTGTATTTAGGAAACTTTGAAAGACTTGACTGATGTACCAGTTTTGGGCATTTATTAATATTTATTCAATTATCTATTTTATATTTATCTTGTTAATTTTATATAAATAAAATGCAAATCATTTGATGCATTCAAAAATTAAAAATTAAAAAACATTTTATTTGCATAAAAATAATTACTCTTTACCTAGTTTGTAAGTAACAAATATTGAGAACCTTAATAGCCAGAGCTGAATCCTGAAAAACTGCTAGGTCAAGCTTTTCTTAGGAGTCCTGTGCATATTGAATGATTTCAGGGGTTGGTAGCAGAAAGAAACAATCCTTCTTAATAAAAAATTGCAGTGTATCATTGTTTTTTTTATATTGGATTCTATCAGAAATATTTTGAAGTTACAAATTTATAATCACTTCTCTTTTTACTAGGATGGCAAAGAACAGAAATCCCACGAGAGAGTACTCGTTTCAATTTGTTTGTGCGAGCAAGGTCCAGAGAGACAGGCTAAAATTAGGAGCAGCTGGCCAAGTGTCCCAAATTTGATCAAAAGCACTTTAATATTCATAGCTCTGCATTTGCAGGAATGTGCCTTTTATCACTGATGGATTGGAGAACGGCTCTAAAGGTCCCAGAAGTGATGGATGCAGATTTACAGACCTTCTATCAGTGGCTGTAGTGGCTGTTGCCACGGCAGTTTCTGTTGGAGGTGCCAGGTGTTGGTTCTCCCAAATTCTAACTGGCAAATTAGACATAAAGCTAAAGATCTGTTGGCATCATACACTCTCAGTGGGTGCTAGCCTTCTATTTCCTAATTCTATGTCAGGCTTCCACAGAGACAACTAGAATGTTACTGCTTTCTAATGATCAAATTCCTTGACTCAAGTACAGAAGTCAACTGTATTTGTATTTAAAGAAATAATGCAAGAAAGTTGTTAAAATGCTGCTGTTCCCAAATAAGTATTTTTTAAAAATAAATTATTTTTGTTACTGCTTAAGTTCATGCCATCAACGTTCTGAAAAGCAATTTTATTATTAAAATTATTTTTTTGCATTTTACAAAAAAGTTTTAAGTAGAAAGCACAGTCAAGTGATGTATCCTACACAGGTTGAAAATATTTCATGGAATTTTAAAAAACTTAATATAATTGACTTGTAACACTATATTAATCTCAGGTATACCTGAGCATACGATTAAATACTGTATGTTATGAAATGATCACCACAATAAGACTAGTTAACTTATGTCACCATATATAGTTAGGAAATTTTTTTCTTGTGATGACAATTTTTAAGTTTACTCTCTTAGCAAGTTTCAAATATGTATTGCAGTGTTATAACTACCATATGTATATTACATTCCCATGACATTTTATAACTGAAAGTTTGTACCCTTTGACCTGCATCCACCGATCTGTTTTCTATATCTATGAGCTGGTTTTGTTTTGTTTTCAGATTCCACACATACCATATTTTTGGACCATAAGACACACCTAGGTTTTAGAGGAGGAAAATAGGAAAAAAATTTTTGAAGCAGAAAATGTGGTAAAATATTTAATAACATAAATAACATATTTCACCAATGTAAATGTAAACAAAACTCAACAGCAGCATTAACAACCATTATTCCTCCCAAATTTGGGTGGAAAAAGTACATCTTATTGTCTGAAAAATATGGTAAGTGAGATTATACAATATTTCTCTTTTTGATTTACTTAGCATCATACCTTCAAGTTCCATCCACCAATAACACAAGGAAATTGTTCTTGTAACAGAGAGAAAACCAAATTCTAGTTTTGGACCAGTATACTTTTGATATTAAAACTTCTTTTTACAAGCTAATTTTGGCAATACCATCCAGAAATAGAAAAATATCACATATTTATAATATGCATACATAGATACACATAAACATATAGAGAGATGCAAACAAAAACCTTATAGTTTTCATTCTAAATTTTCAGCCATGAGTCAGGCACAACGTAAAACTCACTAGTTTATGTAAGAACAGTTGGAACAAAATTGTGTTCAGATGGTCAAAGATTTTTATTAAAATTTTTTAATTTGTATGCCATAAGGATTGATTTTGAGCTATTTTTCTTTCTTTTAAACATTTTTAGGGGGAAGAAAGAAATGTGGTTTTATTGAACATTTTAATCCAATTCCTAGGGGTTGATGAAATACAATTTTACGAACTCTCGAAATCAGCTGACATTTTAAAGCTGTTTTTCAAGTCATTTTGCCTCTTAGAAACTTCTGCATACCAATGAATGCTTTCTCCATTGCCACTGAGATCTTTGAAAGTCACTCTTGTTTAAGATTGCTCCTTCAGGTCGACTTAGATCTAAGTTAGTTTCCCCACAGTGGCCACTACAATTCCAAATTATCCATAAGTTTAATCATTCTTCAAAAAGGCATGAGACCCTGTCCACAGTGGGTATATGTATGGGGAGCAGGAGTTTTCTGAGGAAAGAGTTTCAGACCAGGTGGAACCCACCTTTTCCTACATTGAAATATGAGGTGTGTGTGTGTGTGTGTGTGTGTGTGTGTTCTCATTCTCTCTCTTGGATCACTCTGGGAGAAGCCAGCTGCCATATATTGAGGACCCTTACCTCAGGCAGCCTATAGAGAGGCCCAATTGGTTGTCCCACTGACTCTTTTTGCCAATAGCCAGAGAGGAATGAGCTGTTTCTTAACAGGTGTTCCCAAACAGGGATCCACTTTCCCCTCTTTTGAATAGAAAAGAGTTACTTACTAAGAAGCTTCAACAAAAAATATGTGTATGCACAATCAAGTCAGAAAACTCAAAACTCAAAGAGGGTAGAACTCAGATCTAAGAGTGATTTGCGCTCAAATCCCAGAGTCAGAGAGGAGGCAGTGAACTCAGTGGACTCTGGGGGTTCCAGCACCCTTTTGCTGCCTGGCGTCAGAGTTGTGGTCTTCTTTGGATTTTATTTTTGATGCCATGAACTGTCAAAAGTTTGGAAATAACATAAATGAAACCAATACATCACAGAAAGCAGTGATTAACCAAAGTTTATTGTGCGCACACCAAAAAACAGCTTGTAAAACTGGGATCACTCAAACCAAATGAGACTTACGGGTATGTTGCTATAAGCAGCTTACATAGTGAGAAAGCAGTGACTGTTTATTCTTTACGGTGATTGGATATTATACTCAAATTTTCTTAAGTGACAGGGAGTTGGGTAGTGATTACTGCATATCAATTTTGGGAAAGTTTGTTTTGTTTATGACTACTGGAGGTACAGGCAAGAGATGATGCAGGTCAGCTTAGACTTGCAAAGTCAACTAAATTAAGCTTTGTATGACTACACTAGTTTTGTCTACTTGGAAAGTTTCAAGGTTGGCCTCCATTTTTGTTTTTGTGTGTGTGTATGTTTTCAATTTTAATGCGTTAAAAAACAAAGATGGCACCCGTTGTCACCTTCAGCATGGCAGAAACAGTGTGTGAAGTGGCGTCCACCAGCTCCTGTCCCCCAGCAGGTCCCTGCTCCTCAGCCCCATGTTTTAAAATTAGCTAAAAAGCTTCTTTCACGTGAAGTCTGGGGGCTTTTCAAAGGGCTGCTTCTCAGCTGGGCCTTGAGTCAGGTAGGTCAGCACTGGCCCTTTAAAATCCTTAGTTCCCCACAATTCCACACGAGTCCGTGGAAGGACCAGCCCTGCAAGCTTTCAAAGCTAGATGTCTGGGGGCTCATCTCTCGGGTGCAGGTCTTAAAAGCTGGGGTGTCTGATGTGGTATATGTACCCTTTGCTCCTCAGTAAGACACTCCTGGTTTTGAGTCAGTGTCTTCCTGACTGTGGTGGAGGTTAAGGCAAGGCTGTGCCTCAGCCTCCCACATGTAGATGTGGGTTCCCGCTTGTGGATTCCATGTGGATTCCCTCTTGTTTGCCCAAGAGAAGGAGTGCCTCTGCTAGTTTTCAGTTTTTTTCAGAGGAAATTTCCCCATATGTAGTTAATACATTTGCATGGAAGGAGGTGACTTCAGGATCTTTTTCTGCCTTGCCATCTGAACCAGGACTTCCTCATGACCTCCTTAAAAAGAGGTAAGCAATTATTATTTTCTCTTACTACTCCCTTCACCCCAAAGAGAAAGGGGTGCAAGTCCTTTTCAGTGGCTAATATTTACTGAACACTTAGGGATGAGCCCTTTAACTGTGCTGAGCTGTTTAGTGCATGCCCCCATTTGGGCATCACAGCTTTATGCGATAAATGCTCTTATTCCGACCCTGTTGCAAAGAGGATTCTGATGCTTGGAGATGGAAAGTGACTTACCTAACATAGCCAGTCTCTTAAGTAATTTGTCTAGGAGTCAAATCCCAGTCCTGGGGCTCCAAACTCTGACTTTTTACACTGTACCTCTTTTGTATTGCTCTAATTTATTATTTTTCAAATTGCATTCCAAGAGCTTATAGACAAAATTAGCACATTTCATGTGAACATATGCATAGTATCATTATATGGAGAAGACATGAATAATTCATTTATCCCATTTGTTTTTCTTCAGCTGTTTGCTTTTCTCTAATTTGTTAAGAACCCCTCAGAGTCTTGTGGCAAATTCATTCCTGGCCCCAGCTTGGGCATAACTCAGCTCTGCCCAGAATTGCGCATGCCAGACTACTACTGTGACAGTCAGTATTGTTCCCCAAACCACTTTTTGTGAAATCATTTTGACTGGGAGCCAGAAGCATCTCTGAGCGTGATGAGGATGAAAAGTTGTAGGTCAGGGATGAATGGAAATGATGTAATTTTGAATTACCCAGTCCCTGCATAGGAGTCTTGTTTCAGGGTAATCCTACTGTGTATTTAAGACAATTTCAACAAAATGACTTTAGTTTTTTCTTTCTCAAAAACAATTCAAGTAACTTTAATATAGTTTTCACTCAACTCTTTTCATGTCATTTCACATGTCCTTCTGCTGTTCTGCTATACACTTTGAATTTTTTTTTTCCTGCAGAGTGGAGAACAAAAGTGCATGATGGTGTTTTATGCATAAACCTTAAGTGGGTGGGAAAATTTGGGAGGATTGCTCAGTTCTCTTTTTTTTTCCTGACAGGTTTCTTTCTTTCTTTTTGTTTTTGCCACATCTTTTTCTTAAATGAAACATGCCAAAAATTTTTAACCATGTTCTTGCTTTACTTCCTCAAGTTTTTCAGAGACTTGATCTGTGTACAAAAACAGGGATTAGACTACTTCATACTTTGGCTTGTTGTAACTTGGCCCTGTGAATGTAGCAGTGGCACTTGTTCCATTTTTCCTTCCTACTAATGTTCAAAATTAACTTTCTTTAAGAGAAACCATAAATACAAAGGCAAGTTATGCTCCAGTGGTTTAACTAGAATCGTGCTGAAAATACTTTCATATATAAAAAACTTAGGAGCTGTCCTTTCATTGTTAACTGATCTCCACCTTTTAATTTCCCCTAAATTTTAGGAAACATTGAGCATATCATCAAAATCACATCTGTGTTCAAGTCTGAACTACTTATAATATATTATTCCACATAAACTATAAAAACTAAGGGATTAGCTGAGTTTACGAATGTAGCTTTTCATTTTCTTTAATTTACAGGCTTCTTTCTTCCTTTTTTTGTCAGATATTATTCCTGCATGGCCTTTTGAAGTACATACATGCTCCCAACCCTTCCCAACCCCTCTGTACACATGTTTCTTTCTTTGGGCCGTGTGAGCTTCCTCTGACTTGGGCAACTCCATCTTTCCACACTGAGGCCTCTGCTACGCCTGCAACTGTGTTTTTGAAAAATTAGCAAAGCTAATGGCTTTCATCAAGGAAGTTTCTTTTTTCTTTTTCTCTTTTTTAGCTTGAGTTATATATATCAGAAGAGGGGGAACTTGGAGTAGTAGGGCACATGTTCTACATCATATCTGGTAGAGTTTATCGGAAAAAGTTAAGGTCATACAGATCCAGTCCTTTCTCATTCATTTCCTCACTTGGAACTGGTGCTCCTTATTCACACCATGAACAAAAGAAATTCAGTGATAGAGGGAAGATTATGAATCCCAGCATGGCTCTGGGGAAAAGCCTTGGGCTCCTGGGCTTGGGGATCTGAGAACAGAAGGCACTGCTTTGGGATGGAACCTGGGGAAGTCGCGAGCCTGGCAGTGGAGTGGAGATGACTGTATGAAGTATCCAGGCCACCGGGGACGGGGTATAAAAGGTGTCATGAGAAAGCAGAAAGTTTTCTATTTTATCCAAGAGTGGCATAAGCCTGACAGAGTCCAATATACTCACAGGGCCTTGGAGCTGGGATAAGGCCAGGAGTAGTCCACTAGACCTGACTACTGGAGGCCAGGTTGGATGTTGTCTCTGGGGAGACCAGAGTGGGCTGATGTGAGTGAGAATTGGGTGCTGTCTCCTTCCAACACCATAGAATTCTATATGCCTTGTGAAAGTTTTGTGGGACCTTGGGAACAGGTGGGGAGAACCTGTAGATAGGCTGAAATTGGCCTCAATTGGCTGAGATTTTAGTTCTCCATATGGTGGAATTTGGGCTTAAGATAAAAATTGAGTTATAGAAAGGTAAAATTACATTTATTCCACAATTGATTATGTGACTTGAAATTAACATCTGCTAGATATTATTTCATTCATGTGATAGAATTTGTTGATATTTGTTTTGGGGAAGGTGCTGTGTTAGCACAAACAAACAGAAATTGTAATACAGAGATACCTATAGTGAAGGACAAAGTAATCTACTAAAATGCAAAAAGGATTTTGTGACCTTTATGATGTTTTCTCTCCAATATAAATCCTTAATTTTATATTGGCTTAAATAACCTTATAAATAATGGTTTTGTACTAAAGGGATAATTATAGAGGTCTGGAAGAGATGGGTACAAGGTAAATAAAGTTTTTAACTCACACCTTCAATCATTCTTTTTCCCTTTCTTTTCCAGTCACATTTTTAGAGGTTATGGATAAATGTAGAACTCAATTCCTGACACATTGAAAGAAGTAGAATGTTTAGGATATCTCATAGGGCCCCATCAAGGAAAATGCCCCGTGGTGAAAACAGAACTCAGCCTAACTCAGCAGGCTTCAAATCTAACACTCTTTCCATTACACTTCAGTTATGCTTTCCCCACGCTCCCTGGGAGTTCCCACTTACACATTTGTAAAATAGCATTTCTAAGCTAAGTCATGGTTTGTAGATATGTTCCAAGAACTCCTAAGTTTCCAACAAAGTGCCTCTGAGGTCTGCAGTGGGACATGAAGGAGGCCAAAAGGAGGTAGTACTGACCCATCTGCGTTACTTTCACATGAGGGTTCACATACTCAGAACATAAAGAATGCCTACCGTGTGCCATGCATTGGTATAGCACTAAGGATACAGCAGTAAACAACACAGACAAGGCTCCTGTCCTTGTGTAGCCTAGAATCCAGTGGAAGAAGATAGCACTTACCAAAGAAATACATTTCTGGTGCTAATCTGGTGCTAATCAGTGCTGTGAAGACAAAGGAAAGAGGGAGAATGTTGAAGGATTTACTCATATTTTTAAAATGGTGGTTTAGAGGAAGCTTTTCTACGGTGACATTTGAAGGAAGTGAGGAAGCTAGTCATGTAGCTATATAGGGCAAGAGCATTCTTTCCATGGACAGAGAAGTACAATCATAAATCCCTGATGAATGCTGTCATGGGTACTACATTAGTTGGTATGATCACTAGGTAACATATCCAATCACTGGGGCATACACTTGAAACAATATGATATTTTATGTCAACCATAATTGATAAAAATGATTTAAATTAAAAAAACAATAAATAAATAAATGTCAGAATCAAGGGCTTTTAAGGAAAGGCAAAATGGCTACAGTGTCTGGAACAGAGTGAGCACTGGTGAAAACCTTACTAGATGATCTACAAGAGGAAGCAGGAGTTTGACTTCACCTATGAATGGAAAAAGAACCTTTAGAAGTTTTAGAAGAGACGAGTTATATGAGGAGACACATTTTTAAAGGACCACAGTGACTGCATGGTAGAGAACAGAAGATAAGGGGATAAAGTGGAAGCAGGGAGATCAGGTATGAAGCTCCTGTAATAATGCAGGTGGGAGGTGACGATGGCTCAGATTTAGACACAGTGGGGGCAGTGTTGGCAGTGGGAAATCAGTAGGGCCTGGGTATATTCTAAAGGTGGAGCCTAGTTCTGACTGATGGACTGGTTGTGATGTGTGAGAGAAAGGAGTCAATTATGCCTTATTTATTTTTTATATTCAGGTTACATATACAGATGCTTTATAAGAAATTAATGGGAAGTTCCAGATACACCTGTACCTTCTGGTTTCTATTAACTAATAAATAAGTTTGCTCCATCTCTTTGGAACCCATGCAAGTAACAATGATGCATGTTGTATTTTTAAAAGTTTGTATATCTCCTTTGGGTTCATTCTGACAGTCACTTTATTGCTTTTTAAAGCATTGTGAGATTTGCGTAGTTCCTTTAAGTATTGCTTTAAAAAATGTATAAATAACTCTTTCATAGTATAAGACTTATTTCATATTGATCCCCTGTTGAAGATTTGACAGAAAACTTGTTTTGTAAGTTGGAAGAAACGAGTAGATAGAAATACATAATATGTAAATCTCTTCACGTTCACTTTTAAGCCCATGCTATCTGATTTGCATTAGGCAGATCTGCACATGGTCTACAAATAAGGCAGGGGCTCCAGAGCAGACATTTATGGAGGACAAGAAACTCCCGAAATTGTGTGTACCCAGTGGGGCAAAAGCAGGCTTACCATTGTTCATATGGAACATAATACAATAATTATACAGGAATAAACTGTGTTTAGTGTACTCACAACTGTAAACCTACTTTAGCCCCACCCTATATATACCATTTTTTCGGAAGAGGGATCCTATTTCCCATCACATTTGCAAAAGGGTTTTTAAAGGTAAGTTAACACAAGAACAATAAAATGAACTTTGAACTCTTAGGTGTTTTTTTTTCAGTAATGTAGCAGACACTGCCTACTCCTCTTACCCCTTCAGTCCATATTAGCTCGACTTCCAACCATCAGAGTCTGAATATCTTTTCCCAAAGGCTCTCTGTCCACAGGAGCCTGTTTTGCTACCTACCTGTGCAGCAGGTAAGAAGTGCCCAGGAAATAATGCTCTTTGGGTGCCCAGGGGACAGGCAGGCTTTCAACACTGACAGGGGAATCCTTCAACCAGTGATCCTCAGGTAGGATAACTTTGGTGTGTGTGTGAGCTCTACAGTGGTTCACCAAACCCCACAGTAGTGACATGCTTAATGGAGCACACTTCATTGACTTTCTTTTCTTGCCTGCCTCACTTCCTCACACCATTTCCAATGCCTCCTATAATCACATTCAGTATTAACTACTCTCATTCAGATCTTTGTCTCAGGAAACTCCTCTGAGGAATTCACGCTAAGACATATGTGGATTGCAAAACATTTTGTGATCATGTTAGTTGCTCTCCATCATAATTGTAAAATAATATCTTTTATGAATTTAGATTTTAAAATCACCTTTACTGAGGTATACATTTACATATAATAAAGTGTAGTCATTGTCGCTGTGTAGTTGAGTAAGTTTGTACACCACTGTGTAACTGCCACTGTCACAATCCAGACAGAGACCATCTCCATACATCCCCTAATGAGTTCCCCGTGTTGCCTCATGGTCAGTCTCCTACCACACTCAGACATCCCTTTCTCACTTTAGTTTTTCTTGTTCTAGAATTTCATAGAAAAGGAATCATTATGTACTCTGTCTGGCTTCCTTTGTTCTGTGTTATCTTTTTTTTTTAGATTCATTTTTCATCTGTTCTATGAATCAATAGATTTTTAATTGCCAAGTAGTATTTTATTGTGTACAAATACTACGATATATTTATCCATTCATGTGTTGATGGACATTTGAGTTGCTTCTAGTGTGGGGCTATTGTGAATGAAGCTGCTTTGAACACTTGTGAACAAGACTTTGTGTGGACTTACGTTTCTATTTCTTTTAGGTAGATACCTAACAGTGCAGTTGCTAGGTTGTTTGATAGACATATGTGTACCTTTAAGAAAAAAACGAAACAAAACTAGTTTACAAGGTGCCTTTACACATTTTACATTCTCGCCTCCCGGAGTGGGAGTTACATTTGCCCTGTGTCTTCCCCAGCACTAGGTATTGTCAGTCTTTTTTAATCTTAGCAATTCTAGTGGGTTTGTAATTGTACATCTCATTAAGGTTGTGATTTGCTTGCATGTTCCTCATGATCTTGCATGAGGTTGGACAGTTTTTCAGGTGCATATTGCTATTTATATATCTTTTTTGGGTAAAATATCTGTTAACATATTTGACAATTAAAATATTTGAGTAAGTAGCAGAAGTTCTTTATATACAGTGTGGGGCAAAAGTAGGTTTACAGCTATTCATATAATACAATTAATAAATAATAATACAATAATAAACTCCATGTTTCATGGACTCACAACTATAAACCTACGTACTTTTGCCCCTCCCTGTGTTCTGGGTATCAGCCCTTTGTCCGATATACAGGAGTGAGCCAAATTGGGTTCACAGTTGCACTGTGACATTCTCTTGTGTTAATAAATCTACTGTAATAATCATCACCTGCTTGTCTTCTTCCATAGGAGCAACTGTAAGCCTACTTTGACCCACCCTTATATACACTACAAGTAATTTCTCTCAGTCTTAGCTTGCCTTTCATTTTCTAAGTAGTGTCTTTAGAAGAGTAGAGTCCAATTTATTTTTGTTTTATGTTTGGTTCTTTTCTGCTGTTTTGCCTAGGAAATCTTCCTCTACTCTTTATTTCCTTTCAGAGGCTTTTGGATTTTACCATTTTTTGTTTCTTTGTTTTGATCTATGCAGCGTTTGAAGTCAGCTTTTACATTGTGTGAGTTACGGGTTGAAGTATTATTTCAAATGGACATACAGTTTTTCCAGCAACATTTGTTGAAATGATGGACTTTTTCCCATTTAATTGTTCTGACAATTTTACAAAAACTAATCAGAAGTATACATATGGTCTGCTATTATGCACTATTCTGTTCCATTCGTCGGCATGTGTCTACACTTTGATGTGTTTTGATTTCACATTTCAGTATATATTCTAGCCTTCCTTGTCATCTTTTAGGAACCATGATATATTTAGAAATATGCTGTTTAATTTCCAAATATGTATGGACTTTTTCAGGCATCTTTTTGTTTTTGATATTTACTATAATCCAATCATGGTCAGAGAATACACTCTACCTGATTTCAATCTCTCAGATTTACTGAGATTTATCTTATGGTTCAGCACATGGTCTATTTCAGTGGATGAGAATGTCACTGTCCTGAATGTCATCCGTGTTCTGCCTGCTCATCTCTCCCTCCCTCCCAACACCTGGCAACTGCCAATATTTTTATGTCTTCATAGTTTGACCTTAGCATTATATTTTCAAAATATCATTGAACAGATTATTGAGTGCCCGTGATGTTCCAGGCATCACAGTAGCTGCTGAGAACACTAAGATAGATGCTTTTAAGAACGGATGTATTGTGGAGGGGAAAAAGCAATTAATGTTCCATGATTGGTAACATAATATGAGAAGATCTACATTATTCAAAATAAATATTTTAGGCATATTTTCTCTTACTAGATCGATGAGTTAGTTGGGAGTTATGTAATACGGATCGAATAACAATGTTTCATGTCAAATGATTTTCCTGAATCTGAATCCAGTTTATTTCTTTTTCTTTTTTTTAATATTTTATTTATTTATTTTTAGAGAGTGAAGGGGGGGAGCTAGAGAGAGAGAGAAACATCAATGTGCAGTTGCTGGGGGTTATGGCCTGCAACCCATGCATGTACCCGGACTGGGAATTGAACCTGTGACACTTGGGCTCACAGCCCGCACTCAATCCACTGAGCTATGCCAGCCAGGGCTCAGTTTATTTCTTTGACTATGAGATAAATCACTGAGCTGGCACCAGTGTTCTAGAAAATCTTCAGTGTGATGTGAATAGAATATCAGTCACTTTAAAATATATTAGAAAAATTTTTCTTTCACTTGGTATTTGAAGATGAAATGTTCATTGATGCGTTTTTCCACTGATGTAGATTAAAAGCTACTAAATAGGAGGTTCTCTGTTGAAAATTGTGAAGAAAATAAACATGTACCCGATCCTGATATCTGAAAAGCCATATTTTTGGAATACAGGAATGGGATAACTTGATAATTCAACCTTTCTAAAAAATGATTTCATAATTTTGATCATAAAAGCTTCATCTTTGACTCATTTGCAGGACATTTTATGGGTCAAGTGTTCATGTAACCTGAGGCTGAGTCGGTGAAACAATTAGCCTGAAGGAGAGATTCTTACTTTTGAACAGTTCTTTTTTTTTATACCAGCCGACATTAAAAGATTCCACTGTTTTCGGTCCTTCCTTTCAACCTTTTCTTTTTCTCTTTTCTGTAATGAGTGTTTTTCTCAGGTTTGCTACTTCTAGTAGCTGTAAATTGTATGGAAATAGTTGGGAGTGAAGTCTGTTTGTGAGATGATTTATGTCCAAGTGAGTCTTATAAATCATCATCCCAAAGCATATTGATGACTCACATAGTGCTGTGTTTCCATTGCTCTTTGGCAGGCAACAAGCATCTTGTTTTGGATTCAAGTCTTCCTGGAGGAGAGAAAGCAGTTAATATGTTTTTGAAGATATTTTTTTAAAGTTTGCTCTCATTATTGGTATCTTTTTGAGGCCCAAATACAGACAATTGTGTCAGCATTTAATTCTTTGTATTACTGAGTTGAGGAGGTCAGTTCCCACACTCTGAGATATGTTGACTTGACTTCATGATCAGTGGGTATAAAGCCAGATGAATTTTTGTTTGAGAAATTGGAGGTAGGGTTGGAAAATAGCAGCATTTAGGAAAGGCTCTGTACACGGATTTGCTTTTTAAGCTGTTTTGGTTTCACTTAGTGCAAATCGCTTTATCTCCCTTGAGTCTCAGATTCCTAGCCTGTGAAATAAGAGGTAATAACACTTCCCTCCGAGGGTTATAAGGATTAAATAAAATAAAGTTTATCAAGTATCTTTGCATGGTGCTTTACACATAGTAGATACTTCATGAATCCTAGCTGGTATTACTGACTTTAGTGCAGGATATCTTTTAACCCGAGAATTCAAATGTAATGTTAATGACAACACAGTATTGTTTCAGCACCTCAGAAGCAAGCACACAGGCTTCTGAAGTTCCTTGAGCCAACGTTATTTATAAATGACTGTTGTTTTCACTACCTATGTCCATGTGTCCTTAAATGTGTACATTTATTCTAAACCAGTAGCTCTGTACAATTTGTCTATTAGATTTGATAAGGGAGCTATGGAGCTTTAAAAATGATTATAGATACTCAGATTCCCACCTCATGCCACTTAAATTAGTACCTGCAGGGTGGAGCCTGTGCATCAGTAGTTTTTAAAAGCTCCTTGAATGAGATGCAGCCATAGATGAGAACCTTTGGCCTACTGTCCCCTGGCTCCAAGACTGATTCTTCATTTGCATCCTCTGTGTTTAATAAGACAATCAACTTATTAAGGAAATGAGTTGCATCTTAACCTGTAATGTCTAATCATATCTCCTAATCTGGGTTATGAGAATATTAGAAACTAGCAATGAAGTCAAGTTTGGAAAATTTGCTTGTAGGCTATTGGCAAGTACAAGAACTATAAGTAGACACAGGAATTGTCAGTTTGGAGAAACACTGAAAATAGTAGATTACTGATACAAGTAAGTTCCCCATTTTGCTTTATTGTAAAAAAGTCATCAATTCTCAACTAAGGCTGATCTCAGAAAATGTTAACTGGTGAGAATGAGCAAGCCCTGGGGCTTTTATATGGCTGGCTGATTTTTTGTTTCTTTTCTTCTGTTTTGTTTTGGGTAATGCAGCCAAAGTTTGCTTTGACTCTGAACCCTAGATTTAATCAGTGTTTGTGATCTTCCATATTAATATCCCCCTGGCAGTCAGCAATAGTGGTGTTCCTTTACAGCATCCATCTCTCTGCCTCTGTTGGAGTTATAAATCGGGACATTCTTAGGACTTTCTATGACAGCAATTTCAGTATAGGTAATAAGAGATTTTTTTATTTCCATGTGGTTTAGATAGTTGTCATTTTGTATAAAACCTGTATATCCTTGATGAAAGGAAGAACACATTTCTCTATGTGCACAGATATTATAGTGAATGTCTACGTGGGCACATTTAGATAGCCTGTTTAGATAGTGTGTCTCTATCTGTTTCTAAAAAGCATAAGCTATAATTAATATATATGACTCTACCTTCTTATTCCCTTTGCAAAACTATACATTGGTCACAGTATTAGTAAAAATACATTATGCTTTAATTATCTACGAACTGAAAGTGCTAGTGCCTGAAGAAAAGGCATGGCCTCATCTGGGATAGTAGATAGGTTATGTGGATCCTATGAGGAGAATGATTCACATACAAAAGAAAATATTTTCCAAAATTACAAAACGTAGTATTAAAAAAATTCTTAACTTTCAGATAATTTGGATGGACTCTCTTGTGCTAAAAAATATACAAATTATCTGGTTTCTCTCCTCCTTGTTCTTTATATCTGGCTGCACCATTTCTTTTGACATACGGTTTTACGTGACGGAGCCCCTTCTGGTGTTTGCGGCCCCGTCTCACCAGCCTGCATTCCCCCTGATGGCCTCCCGTAGAGCAGCAGACTCTCCCGCCCCATTGAGGCAACAGTAGGTTAAGTTACCAGCCGTCATTACCTAAAAGATAAATCATATGTAAGGATATGAAATCATAATAACAATAATAAGAAGACATAATACAAGTAATAATGCAGTAATTAATATGTAATAGAAGGATAAACTCTGTTTTGTGTAATCAGAACTGTAAACCCACTTTTGCCCACCCCTGTATCTTACATGCTCAATGCATTTGAATTGAATTGAATTATGCCATTCGATGTTGCTCTCAGTAAATAGTAGTTTCCTGGCTGTTAATTTCTTTAAAAAGAAAGCTTGTTTTATTTTAACAATGCATGCTCTTATATAGACTTGTGTCCTAGAAATGATAAAAGTATTTCATACATTTTAAAGGTATGATCAAGTTGCTTACTATAATAAATTATATTAGGCACCATAATTTTGCCCATGAAGATAAGGTAGCTTAGTTTTATTATATGGACTTTTGAAGAATAATTTTATTTAAAAAATGTTAAATCCAACTTGGAAGAAATGCAGTACACACTGTAACTTAGCTCTGTTCTTTTTTTGGTAAGGTTTGTTATTTATTACTTTCTAAAATATTATAAAATATTTTCTAAAGGTTACCCACCCACAAAACAACTATATTAAAATAATATGCATATTTAAACAAATATCCCACCATCACCACCACACATGAATATCTTAAATAACCATTAAAAAAAATCTCATTGTTTTCTCTGGGAAAAGGGAGTCACACCATAAGCAGAAGGAATTTAAACAAGAATTCAGAAAAAAAATCACTACTATGAGTACATGTGTTGCTTGGAATGTCCTGTATAATCATAGTCAATTTAACTAAGAAAAGATACAGAGGATCTACAAGCCTGAAAGTAACATTTTTGGCTTGTACTGATCTTTGCACAGGTTTCCAGTGAAAATCAGCCAAATTGTCTAAGGCCACACCATAGCTGAACATACCTGATCTCATCTGTTCTTGAAACAAAATTATGCATAAGGAAGCATCTTTTGGTCTAGTTTTGTTTTTAAAAATTAAAGAAATTCGTATTATTTTTTAAAATATTGTTGCTCCAAATTACATCATGAGCAGCCCACAAAAATTACCCAGGCACACTATATTTCCTTTTTTCAGTATGAACTTTTCAAGTGCTGATGGTGGGGTATTAATAAATATTACTTAAATTGCTATAGTCTTTTACCTACTCTTTCTATCTTTGCAGTCTATTGTCCATTTTACAACAGAACAAGGAGAGTAAATTAGCATAAATTTTTTGAAGGGTAGTTTGGAAGTCTTTACTGAAAACCTTTAAAATGCTCATAAATGTTGGCTCAGAAATTCTTCATAACAATTTATCCTTAGGTGGTAATCAAAATTCTGTGGAAAGATTAATGTACAAGGACCTTTATTACATCTTTTAACATGCAAGAAAATCATGTAAAATGAAAAAGGAAAAAGGTTAAATGTCTAATAACAGAACTGTTAAATAAATTATGGTATATCCATACTGTGGGATATTATATGCTTTTAAAATTCATATTATCAAAGAATGTTTAATGGCATGAGGAAATCTCGCAGTATGATGTCTCCTGAAAAAGTCAGGATGCAGGCTGTTTGTATAGCATGGTCCTGGTTGTTGCACGGTGGCAGGAGGAGCAGCACAGGGAGTGTGGTGTTGTGTGCTTCATTACCTTTGGGAGGAAATGTACTGGCTGTTAGGGATTATTGCTAGCTGGTGGCACAACAAGTAATGAAAATTTTCTTCCTTATATTTGCCTATAGTTTTTCTATATTTTCATAGTTAAATGTACAATTGTGCTATTAGAAAAATGTTATAAATGGAAACAGTCACTGTCTAGCTAACAAAGATAATAACAAACCCCAAAGACCATAATTTTAAAAGCACAATTGTTGTTAGTGGCTAGGGAAAAGCAGCCTGCAAGGTGACGGCTCCATAACCAACAGAGTAGATCACCCCAGTCAAACAGGGAAAGATGAAAAGCATTCAGAAGCCCCATTGACCCCATTGCATGCCAGCTCAAAGGCTTTGGGTCAGGTCTGTTCTTCTCAAGTTCAACAGCCTTGGTAACAGCAAATAGTTGATTCAGATCCAACAACAAAAAGCTGATGTAGTAAGGCTATAAACACCATAGGGTGAAAAAGTGATCTAAAATTTTTAGAAGCAATTGCCAATAAATATCAGAAGACTTACATATGTTCAGATTTGTGGATTTATTCATTTCAATTCTGAAGATACATCTTAAGGAAACAATCTTAAATATTGAACATATATTATATATGAATATGTTTAGAGAAGTGTTATTTTCAGTGGAAAAATATTAGATGGGAGTCAAATATCTAACAAAAGAATCATTAAATTGATTATATTATTGTATATTTGTTTGATGGACTATTATAAAGGTATTAAAATATGACAATGATTTTGAAAATGCTTGATAGGTTAAGTAAAAAAGCATGATGCATCAATGAATTTACATAAAAGGTTTTAACAACTTTGCATAGAGGACCTCTGTATAGAAAAAACAATGGAATAGATATGCCCAAATGATTATGTAAGTGGACACAGGTCTGGCTGCCTGCTGCAATGAAAGCCAATACTCAAGAGGCAGGTGCTGTTGTAAAGGGAAGTGGTTTATTTTCATGTGCTGGCCACCTGGAACATGGAGGATTCATATCACAAAGCCCATCTCCTCTGCCTCTCAGTGGAGGCAGAGGTTTTTATAAGGAGGGAGATAGGAACAGAACACAGAGGTCAAGATTAAGGCAAGTGATGGTCCGGTGTACATCATCCTAGCTTAGTCATCCTGGTTTCATGTCACCCCAGTTTCATGTAATCCAGAATTTACATCATCCTGGCTCCACAGTTAAAGGTCAGCAAGCATCCTGGGACTGGAATTCCCAAAGGTCAGAGTCTGTATCTTTTGAAGTTAGTCCCTAGGATTCTTATACAAACATGCCACTCACCTATAAACTATATATTAATCAGAGTCGGAACTTACAGAAACAATGTCAAAAGAATGGTGGTGGGGTGGTTCAATTTCCCATCATTATAATTTTCCACTGTTAAGATGAGTATGATTCTATTTCGAGGTAGGCCAATGAGTAATTTTTTCTTTTGCTTTTCTCTACATTCCCATTTTTTCCGAGTATCCTTTTCTAAGGCAAAATAAACATGGCTGTAAAGAGGTGGTATTAGGAAATTTTTGACTGTCTGATTTTAGAATGGAATATTTCCAAAAGAAATGGGTCCTTTAAAGAATGTCCTCAAATGTTTCAGGTCACCTTAAATATGACTGAGTCCTTGCAATGGGTCCACATCTATTAGTCCTAAGACAGATACACATCTATTTTCAAATAAGGCTCATCATGCATCCAGAAGTACACCAGATCCTCACCCTTGAGGCCCTGGATCACTATTTATCTGCAGGTGGTATGGGAAATCACATGAGAAGGCATTGGGATTAGAACACCATTCAACAAGAAAAAACTATGATTGGAAATGAGTTTGGTTGGCATTTTTATTTGAATTTTCACAGACAACTCTGAAGAAAATAACTCCAATTGCTATGTAAGAAGTAAGTGGCAAGACAGGAGAGAGGGATGTGATGAGAACATAGGAATCTGTGAAGAGAATGCCCAGTTGTACTTTTCTTGTAGTAGGGTAGCCAAAGGGATTTTAAGAGCTGAGATACTGAGTATTCAGTTCTTGTTTGTCCGTTCTGCTGTGATTTAACCTCATCCATTGATTCAGATTTCTAGTAAAAGGAAGTTGCAGACATAGCTTTTTATTAGTGACTGTTTTGGGGAATGAAAGAATCAGGATGCTTTCCACTATGGAGTAGCTTGGTGAATGAAAGGGACAGTATATATGGAACAGCAAGATGACCTGAACTAAATAAGGAAAGAAGAATGAGGAAAGAAGAACTTGAAGCAAGCGTTGACGAGGAGTGATATAAACCCCCAATAATTCCAAGAAACATTGAGAGATACCACTTCACATTTGATTGGCAAGACCCACTTTTATTTGCATTTCAAAGGGCAAGGTGATACCAGTTAGCATATTATTTATAGTTGTAAAAGGTAGAATTTATTACATGAGCCTGGGAATTCAATAATGATCCTACTGATATTGAGTAAAATTATAATGGTCAATCTCCCTTGCCTAAGCCCATTTTTCTTCTAATAGAAGACCTTTGTAACATCACAGAGGTAGGGGAACTTACTTTCTAAAGTTAATTCATTCACTCAACAATACTTTATGCTGTACATCAGACACAATTGCAGGCAGTAGGGTTACACTGATTCATACAACATAGGAAAAGCCTGCTCTCATAGGTCTTACAGCTACTCTAAAACCTCAGAGAAAAAATAATCAACTACAAAAATAGAGAAATGTAAACCGACAAGTTCATTGCATTTAAATGCCCATGTAGTTGTATTCTAAAAGAGTAGTTCTTTTGAAACAACATTACGAGGACTTTACCAGGTGTGAGAAGATGAGAATGTTACCTTAGCACAGCTTTGAGTTATGCTGAGTTTTGCTACTGAGTGACCTAATATTGGGAGTTTAGAGGTTTAGGGCCAAAATAGAGTCACATCATCTTTTCTTGCACAAGTAACCCACAGAATGGCTGGATTGAGAATAATTCTCTAGAAAGAATGTAATCTACATTCATGCTGGAAAAAAGTGGAAGTAAATATGGGTAAGAGATGAGCCATGAAGCTGAACAATGAAAATGCTGGTCAGAATAGACTTCATAAAAATTTCGATATTTTCCTTTAACATTATTGACTTTGTTTTCAAACCAAATGGTCAGACTACAAGTCTCTTCATGTCATGTTGAGAATGGGCTCACACTGAATCACTGAAGTATAGCAACTGAAGTGAAATAAAACACACCCCCACAGAAGCAAAGTCCAATGAAATGCCACAGAGATTGTACGTTTCTATGACTGTTTGGCTACAAGTACTAAATATGACTTTTATTAGGCAAATGTAGAGTAGTGATCTTATGATGCTTCTGGAAGAAAAGATTCAATGGTCAAATGAGTTTGGAAAGCCATTTCCATCGTGGAGGTTCACAATGCATTTTGGTTCAGTAAGACATGCAACAGTAAAGAAACCTCTTTACCTTTGCTTTCTCAGAGTTTTCTGAATTTTTTTGACCATGGAATCTAGTTTATCTATTTTGATAATTTCTTGTTTCAAGAGATATCAATTATCATCCCATGAATACACTTTAAAAATGTTACTGTAAAGTGGTTTATGTTTTATATTTAAAAGATAATTGTGTGCAGAAGAGAATTTGAAGCTCATAAATGGTGGATAAATCTGTATTTCTTGGGCATTAACAAACCTGAAAAATTTTGAGGACTTTGTGATTATTTTTTTCTTTTGAAAATCAAAATGATTTGAAAGTAGCAAATTGTTTTCTAGGCTGTATGTGGCTGATAGCAATTTGTTGCACAAATTTGCACTGGTAGATAATCGAATTTTTATCACTCATTACAAGCTGATTACCCTCTTTGAAGATGTTCTACTTTTCCCCAACTTTGCATCGAAGGCACACATTAGCTGGGCAATTGCTTGCAGTTTTTGCTTTCCATTCTCTAGCTTTTAATGCCATTTGAAGATCCAAAAACTTTCAAGAAGCAGCAAAGCAAGAAAGTGCTATCCTGCTTGCTAAAAGAAAATAAAACCATTTTCAAGGTATGCTTATTCCTCCAATTTCATGGATGCTAAAATCCACGAATGGGCTCCATCTCAAGGCCATCTTGAACAGAATTGCACTGCTTTGCATCTAATGTAGCAAAAGACTCCACCTGGGACTCTTTTTTCCTGGGAGAGCATTCCTTATTTCAGTTGAGTAGCAGCATTTCCCGGGATTAGCAAATCTCTGTAATGACTTGGGTTTTAGATACCTGACAGGATAGGCAAATGCAACCAAAGCTGCCTCTCTGAAAGACTGACAGCATCATCTGAGCAATAGAAAACAGGCTTTGCCTTTTTACTTCTGCTGCTAATTAAAATGTTATAATTATAAATGTTAGTAATTATAATTATTAATAAGTAGATACTTTGTCCTGTGTAGAGTTATCTTTTATTAAAATACTAATATTTAAAAACTATATTTCATTTGTACAGAAATCTTGTTCTAGACCAAAAAGTTCAGATGAATGACTGGATTGTGAAGATTCATATCAATAATATACTTTATCTCTAAAAATAATCCAATAAGCCCTGGCTTGTGTAGCTCAGTGGATTGAGCACAGGTCTGCAAACCAAAGGGTTTCTGGTTCCATTCCCAGTCAGGGCACATGCCTGGGTTGTGGGCCAGGTCTCCAATAGGGGATGCATGAGCTGCAATCACACATTGATGTTTCTCTGCCTCTCTTTGTCCTTCCCTTCCCCTCTCTCTAAAAGTAAATAAATAAAATCTTAAAAAAATAATCCAATAAAAGAAGTCAGCCTCAAGGTGTGTCCCAAACAGCTCTTAGCTAAATTTTAATCCTGTTAAATAGGAGACCCAAAGTGAACTTGTTAGAGGTATCATCTATCATCAAAGCCAAACAAAAATTAATTAAATTAATATCTATTAAACTGACATGTATTGATCTTCTATTATGGGCTGGACATTATGATGGATGTTGGGAAGATAGAAAGCAAAGTCATACTCCCTTTCTCAAAGAGGTTATAGTCAAGTAGAAGAGAAAGTACCGTAAATAGGTAATTATGCCTTGCCCAGTCTTAGAGAGTAGGGAGGGAATGGCAGTGGCTATTTATTTGTGAATGTTTTAGGAGGAAGTGAATCTGACTTTTTAAAGGTGACTGATAGTCAGGTCTGATGAGCTAAAGGAATAGAATACTCCAGGTAGAATGTAAAATATGTGCGATGGGACAGGGTGAGAAGGCAGTACATTGAGTTAAAACAAGGCCAGAGTGAGAGGGATTGGCAGGGGATGGAGCTAGAGAAGTGGGAAGGGCCATATCACAAGGGACCATGTATGCTAGGCTAAAGAGTTGAGATTTTTATCCTGTAGGCAATGAGGGTCATTAATAAATCTCATTTGGGGACCTCATTGGTGGACCCTACTGGGCAAATAGTTATGGTTAGGGTAGGTGGCATTCAACACACCATAAGGTGGGGTGTTTGAGTGAGTGAGAAATAGAAGGGGAGAAAGGCAGATAGATAGATAGATAGATAGATAGATAGATAGATAGATAGATAGATATTATAGAACTCAGTGATGGAGAGATTTATGGGGCTTGGTTGTTGAGCAGAGGTAGTATTCGAGAAGGATGTTGAGGTTTGACAGGCAAATATGTTAGTAGATCCAGGTAACATTCCTTTTTGTGTTTGGAATAATTCACCATATACAGCCAAAGGTCAGAGGTTTTTCTCTGCTTGTTCAAGGAAAGAGTGGTTGTTCTGCTTGTGGTGAGGCAGGAGTGAGGGTGCCCCTGGGACCCAGGTTTTACTCTGGGTAGTGCCGATGCCTGCTCGCCTGCTCATGTCAGTCTTCCCTCCCCGGTAGAATTGTTTCACTTCTTAAATTGTTTATCTCTTGTATGCTTTTCCATTTAATTTCTTTCCATGATATAGTTTCCCCCAAAGTGAAATGTACATCTGATTATGCAATCAAAACTAAAGACACCTTGTACTGAGAGTATATCAGCTTTATTAACAAATGTCCAGACATTTCTCCCCAATTCATCCCTCATAGACCAGTCACTTTCTTTTCCTTTAAAACACCTTTTTAACCTTCCATATATAGAGAATAAAATCTTTAGTGGCCTTTTACTTTATGTACGTGATACAGTGTCATTTCTTGACATATGGCAATAGTTTATTATTTTTTAATTGTTAATTCTGATTGGGCGCCAAGTATTTTTAGTCCTCCAGTCATGAATTTTGGGATATCACATGTTCTTTAGATATAGTGAACAGAACTCAACTTGCTTAAAAAATAAAAAGAAAAGATAGGGGATTTTTTTTAAAGGTTCAGGAGTCAGACTGCAAGGTCAGGAATCATTGGCAGACACTGTGAGCAACAAGAACCAGGCATTGGAATGTTAGTTTTGCTGACTCTTTCACCAGCAGCTTGGTCTCTTAGCTGCTCCTCACCGTGTACCTGTTTCAGTTCTCTTGTGTCTAAAGATTGGCTCTGTTTGGGTGTGAACTGGAGGTCCCAATCTGGACTGGAGGCAATCTCTGCAGTCAAGACTCCTAGAAAAATAGCTAACGTTTTTGTGATACTGTTCTGAATCACAAGAAAGAAATCCTTGTAGGTTCATCTTGAGATGACTATTATTCCACTCCCATCATTTAAGGTCAGGGTATTAGGTTACATGGACCAGCGCCCACTCAGTGGGGGCATAAAGCATGGCGTCTTAGAAGAAAAAATGGAGAGTTTTTCCAAGCTGGGAATGTGGGGGCAGGAAGAGAATAACTGGTGCAGCTGAACCTTATTCCTGAATCTGCTGCTACTCTCCCACGTTTTCCCCCCTCAAAGCATCTAATGAATCTCAACTCTTTAATTTAGATGCTAATGGGCAGTGAAATGATCAAACCATGGACATGAATAAGGAACAGGTAGAGAACAAGGTCTAAGGGGAAACTTGTGAAGAAGATACTGCCCCTTTAAGTAATCCAGCATTGCCTGGTGCATGTTTGACCTACTATCGCCAGGGCAAGAGCACTCACTCTTCTTCCCAAACTATTGCTGTGGTTGCAGGGACCTGAATTCTTTCCTGCCAACCTAGGACAAGCTGAATTAGTTCTATGAATCTTTCTAGAGAACTGCTTGGCACTTAACCTCTCTTCACCTTCTGCCAGCAATCAGAAGTGGTTATTTGTCTTGTTTCTATTTGTGCTGTTTATTCCTTTCTTTTCACAAAGTGTACCTTAAGTCTATTGCTTTGCTTCCTGAAAAATAAGAGTGTAAGTGTCCCTAGGAACAAATCATGGAAAATTTAACCCTGCATGCCTTTTCATGTGGATAAAAGCTTTCTGGAATCTCTTTCCTATTTTTAGTATGTGAGTAAGGGTGAGGATTATAGACACAGAAACATTTTCTTTCCCCTGTGGGTGATCCAAAACTATAACAGAACATGAAGAATAATAGTCTCTGCCCTGACCAGTGTGACTCAGTGGGTTCGGCATTGTCCCACAAAGGGAAAGGGTAGCTGGTTCAATTCCTAGTTAGGGCACTTGCCTGGGTTGCAGGCCAGGTCCCAGGTTGGGGGCATGTGAGAGGCAATCTATTGATATTTCTATAGCACATCAATATTTCTCTCCTGCTCTGTCTCCTTCCCTTTCCCTCTTTCAAAAGTAAATAAGTAAAATCTTTTTTTAAAAATAGAATAATGGTCTCCTACTCATACCACTTTAGCTTTGGATGAAACAGCAGTAGAGCTTCAGGGCAGGCACAACTACTTTGATTCTGAAGTAGTGGTTCAACAATGAAAGTATGCACACTAGTTTTCAGTGGGTTTATATAACTGTGGCTTGACATATTGTCTCATTTCAGGAGCTACCTTTCCTAAATAATACCCTCTCCATTGAACTGTTGTCTGCTTTGACACTGGCAGAAAAATAAGGAGAGGGAATTTAAGTTTTTAAAGAGACTAACTTAAACCAAGGTTCTTCAAACCCTCGGTCTTTGGGGTTTCCTATCCCAGACAGAGGAATATCTGAAGCATTAGAGAATACAAAAATGGAGTTGATTGACCATTCCCTTTGAACTAAAGGGGCTCCATAATCTTGAGAGTTTTTTAAAGCTATTCTGTATGGAAGGTAGATGAATATCTTTTGCTTGTCAATTCATTAACCTCCTCATTTTCAGTTTACCTCCTCTCTCTTTACCCCAAGAACATACTTCTATAGTCGAATCTTTCCCCCTATGTGTTTCATCCTGTAACTGAACGTTGTAATTCAGGACTACAACTTTCTGACCCAAATGTCCCCTCTTCCAAGCTTACTCATTCAGTAACTCTCATGATGCCCATTTTTAAGTCTTTTCAGCTCTTCCATTCCCTGCCTCATTTCCCAGCTCACAGCTCCCTCCTTTCTTCTCTACCCTCATAACTCACTTTAAATGCCAGTGCCCATCACATCAAAAATCTCTCACTAATATCGTAATTTCCTTTCTCTTTTCCTTTTGTGACACCTTTCCGGCAGAATCCTATTCCTGGATAGCCTACCTAGTTGCTTTATTTGTGTATGTGTCCAGGTAGCCCAAAGAGAAAATATTACAATAAAACAGACTTCTGCTCCTACTAATTCATGACTTTTAACTTCAAATTCACTCTTAGTATTGTTCAGCAATCCTAGTACATTTCTCTGGCCAACCCTCCCACTCTCCACTCTTCTCAAATCTCTAATGTCCACGTCCAAGTCCTAACTTGACTCCCTCAGCATCAGAATATTATGTTAATTTCTATGTATAGAGATAAAAAAGATAGGGATAGACAAAAGAAAACTCATTCTCAAACTTAGTTGTACTTCTATGCATTATCCTCTCCTCCTATTACATGGGAGAGCTATCCCTCCAAGTTCTTCTGGCTGAGTGTAAAGTAACTCCGTCTTCTCAGAAAGTGAATGTTATTATTTCTTTATTCTTCTTTTTAAATTACGTCCAATTTCCCACCTACTGGATTATTCATAGTACAATTAAGCATATTCAAACCACCACAAAACATCAAAAAATTAATGTTTTGTAGCATATCTTCTGAAAGGAATTGTTCATAGCCATTGTCCAATACTCAGTAAATAGTGTTGGATAAATGAAAAATTATTTGAAAAATTTGATAATTTAGCAAAACGTTTTATTTTGAGAAGATTATTCCTGCACAAAAGAGTTAAAACCACTGAATAAATATTTATGAAGGTCCAACTGTACTGTACTAAATGTTGGGGATATGGGATGTGCAGTAGAGGTCTCTCTCCATTCCGATGGGCTTATAGTCTAGTGAGGAAACTAGCAACTAGACAAACATTAACATTAGAATTCATTATGTACTATATGAAGGTGACTGGGACTGTGGAAGCATATCCATAAGCAACTGAGAATTTAAAATGGAAGCACAACATAGTTTTTTTTTTTTTTTACAGAGAGTATAAAATTATGACAAATGTGTTTTTAAGTTAAAATAGAAAAAAAGTTCTAAAAATATTTAGCACAGCATGTGTTCTGTCCACAAATTTTACATAAATTTCACCTTCTGAGATCTTCTAGTTTGGGTCAGATATTGCAAAGGGACTTGACTTGCAAGTAATATACTACTTTAAAATTCTGTGTTTAACCATGAAGTCTTTTCAATATTTAAATGAAGTCTTTTTTTTTAATTACTGCTACTTCTTCCTTTTAACATGACTCCCTGGTTTGACTCACAGTTCATAAACTCCTTTTCAGCTTACATGGTTTGTTGTATTTTCTTGTATAAGAACAAAATTTCCAGGAAGAACAATTAGTAACACTGTACTGAAAAATAATCTGAAGCTCTTGAGAGATTTACCAAATCACACAGTACTTATGATCAGGAAGAGTAAATGTGTTGATCAAATTAAATAAATAATAAATAATCAGAATACAATATAATATCCTGTGGAGTTTACATATGTATGCATACTCCATGTATACATATGTAATGTATACATTACATATCCATGTACCCATGGATATGTATCCATGTATCCATATATATACACATCCATGTATACATATGATGTGTTTGTGTGTGTCTTTGTATGTGAAGTAGTACTATTTAAAATTTAAATTATCAGTAATTGCATTAAATGTTAATGCACTAAACACTGCAAGCAAAACATATTGGCAGAATAAATAAAAAGATTAAAATCATTTAGATATTGTTTACAAGAGGGAAAGCTTAAATTTAAAGTCATGAAAAGTTTGAAGCAAAATGTAAGATACACTAATCAAAAAAGGTTAATATTGTAATCCAACATTATAAAAAGTAGATTTTTAAGCTAAGACACATTCTAGATGTAGAAGGAGAATTTATAATAACAGAAGGTTAATGTATCAGGAAGACATATTATTCTTGTGTACCTACTACCATATCTCAAAACCATGTGAAGCAGTAACATGTAGAGAGAGTTAGCCAAATCCATAATCATAGTCTGATTTGACTATATGTCTCTCAATAAATGATAGAATAAGCAGACAAAAGATAAGTATGAAGAGATTTGAAGAATGTAATGAACAGTATATAATTATATTAATTATATGAAATACAAGTCTATCTGTATATGTTGTATAAAAAGATATAATTATATAAATATATACACACATAAACACAAAATATGTGTGTGTATTTTATATTACCAAAAATTGGAAAACTTGTCAAAATTCAGCACATAATGCTTGCTACCTATAGCAAGGTTAACTTTTGATAATTAATTATACTTATTATATTACAAAAGTAATAGATGCAGAGAATTCTACCACTGAACCACCCATCCCAGATTACTCTATCCAGCAAAGCTTTCATTTAGAATGGAAGGACAGATAAAGTGCTTCTCAGATAAGGTCAAGTTAAAGGAGTTGATCATCACCAAGCCCTTATTTTATGAAATGTTAAAGGGACTTATCTAAGAAAAGAAGATAAAGAAAAAACATGTATAGTAAAAGGACAGCAAACTCACAATTATTAACAATCACACCTAAAGCAAAACCAAAAGAAACTAAGCAAACAACTAGAACAGGAACAGAACCACAGAAATGGAGATCACATGGAGGGTTAGCAACAGGGGAGTGGGAGGGGGAGAGAGGGGGAAAAGGTACAGAGAATAAGTAGCATAGGTTGTAGGTTGAAAATAGATAGGGGGAGGGTAAGGATAGTATGAGAAATGTAGAAGCTAAAGAACTTATAAGTGTGGCACATGGACATGAACTAAAGGAGGAGAATGTGGATGGGAGAGGCTGTACAGGGTGGAGGGGAGTGAAGGGGGAAAATGGGACAACTGTAATAGCATAATCAATAAAATATACTTAAAAAAGTAATAGATGCAGGACAGTCATTTGATAATTTCTTCATTCAGTCATGATAATAACTTTTGGAAAACAAGTGAATGAAAGGCAACTTCTTTAACCTGGTAGAATATACACAAAGTAAACACTAAAGCAAAAATTACTTTTAGTGTAGACTCTTGACATTAAACAAAACTAATAAAATGAAGGAATCTAGTAGACTCTTGGAATTAGTAGAATGGAAATCTCCACATTGTACAAATGTCAATTCTTAAATTGATTCATAGATTTAATGCAATCCTAGTAAAAATATCAAAGTTTCTTTTTGTAACATGAACGAGATTTCACTTCAAGTTTATATAGTAATACATATGAAAATAGCCAAGGCAAACTTGAAGACAAAAACTAAACCTGTAAGACATACTACAAGATTTAAAATATTGTAAGTTACATTAATCAAAAAGTATATTAATTATTCAAGGAGAGAAAAATAGACCAATTTATCAGAAAAGGTGGTCAGAATAAAGAATATTACATATGCAAATACTTGATTTATGACAAAGGCAGAATTTCAGGGCAGCAAGCAAAGAAATAGGCTTTTCAATAAGTGCTGCTGAGTCAACTGAAAATCCACATAAAAATGAATTATAAACCTATGTCACACCATGTACAAAACACACTTCCAGCAGATTATAGATAAGGATGTGGGAAGTAAAAAAGCTTCAGGATATCGTCATAAGATAGTATATTCATGGCTTTGGGTATATAGAGATGTGTTAAATAGAATAAAAATACACTCCACCTAAACATTTAGAAAAAAAGAACTATATTACAGTTTTATAACACTAAAAGATTTTTTTTACCCCAAACTACCATTATTTTGGTAAAAAAAAAACCCCACAGAGTTGAAGAAAACCATTAGAATATTATGGTCTTATCTAGAACATATAATGGTATCCTATATAAACCAATAAGAAAAAGATGGAAAAATAACAGAAAATTGGATAAAACCCTTTACAAGTACATTACAAAAAAGGATATTCAAATGGCCAAAATAAGATGAAGGGAGCTCAATCTCATTAGGCTTCAAGTGAATACAAATTAAATCTCTGAGCTCCAGCTGCACATTTCCCAGAATGGCTAAAACTGAATGACTGATATTATTTGGGATTATCAAGGTTGTAGTGTAATGGGGACTCCCACAGATTTTGGTGGGAGTGCAAGTTGGCACAACCTGTTTGGAGAATTGTTTTCTATTTTCTGGTAAATCTGAACCTAGCCAGACCCTATGAATCAATGCTATCATATGTGGAATATAATTATTAGAAATGCACACATGTTGATTAAAATAAAAAAAAGATGTACACGGCATTAATAGTCATAGACAAAAACTGGAATCTATCCCAAAATGTTCACCAAAGGCAGAATGGATAAACATGTCATGATATATTAATACAGGGCAGGCAAAAGTTGGTTTACAGTTGTGAATACATGAAAGTTTATTCTCGTATTATTATTTATTAATTATTATATTTTTATTTTCCATACAATCAACTGTAAACCTACTTTTGCCCACCCCTGAATAATGGAATGCTGTATGGCAGTAAATAAAATGAATCATTTCTGTACTCAATAGACGGGCATATCTCACAATCACAGTTTTTAGTGGAAGAAGGCTGAAACAAGAGTATGCAAACTGCGCGAGGAGTTCAGACACTGGTTACTGTCATGGGGAGAGAGAGTGAAAAGAAGGGTGGAAGGAGGTTTCCGGATTGATAGCAGTGGTCTGCTTCTGGGTCGGGTAGAGTTGGATGGATGTATTCGCCATATTTAACATTAATTGAGCAGTACGATTCTGATGTGTGTGCTTGTCTACACAAATTTTATACATGAATATCAACCTTCCTTAAAATTTTTGGACATGCCTATAATTTGAAATATTTAGAGTTACAGGGAGTAAATGTGAAAATAATTTGTTTCAAGTAAGGCAAAATTTTTCATCAGAAAGCAAGATGGCATAAGGAGGTTTTGAGTTTGAATCCTAAATTGACTGCTCACTCGTTTTATGGCCTTGAATACATTACTTAATTCATCTAATCTTCAGTTTCTAAACAAATGCCTTTAAGGAATATGTAGTATGTGTTAGTAGACCTGAAGCGGTTTCTTTACCTGGAACTTTTGTGTCTAGCCCTGCTGGAAAAGTAAAGACACCATACTCTCAGGATGGTCTGCAGCCAGTAGATGTGGCTTTGGTGGTTCTGTATTTCTGCCACTACTCATTTAGAAAAAATAGAGGCACTTCTTACACACAAGCCATAATTGCTTTCTTTGCAACCCTTGATCTTTCCTGGCTAACTCCTAGCAGACTAAAACACGGCTGCAATACACAGACTAATCATTTTCCTATATGAAGCCTCAGTCAGGAAACTCATTAATCTCATCTGTGCCAAAAGCAAGTATCTTCACAGTCCTTCCTGCTTTGCATTTTCGGTGACTCAGAACACCTGGTCGCCAATTGCTAACTGACGATAATTAGCTTTCAATTATCACCAGTTACATTTTCACCTGTTCAATTTGCAAATTCCTGAATTTTTGGCTTGCCCTATTAACAAGTTCTGATCTCTTCTGTCTTCGGTACACCTGCTCTGTGCGAGCAGGGGAATGTTCTGCCACTGGGGAATTCCCCTTCATCTGCCATCCTGTCCACTTTCGTACATCTCATATTTGATGGGACACGCTCTGCAAGGGAGCATTTGGAGCAACCCAGGTTCTTAGTCTCAGTTTTCCTGGAAGTGTTTCTGTGACTTTTATCACTTTGTTCAAAAACAGCCAAATAATCTTTTATTTCTGTAAATTAACTTTCTTAAGAGATAAACAAAACAACAGCCAGACAATATAAGGAATGAGTGAATTTTTAACAATGAGGGCTCTCCTAAGTTCAATAATGGGTTGATATTTAATAAACCAGGAAAGAAGATGAAGTTAAAGGAGATAATGCAGTAAGATTTTGAGAAGTAACAGGGAAACTATCCTAGTAAAATTTATTGGTAGTTACATTTGAAGGCATTTATGTCAATTAAATAGCATATATTCACTAAGTGTGGGGTAGTCTTGACATGTTTATAAATTAAAGTGGAATCCTTTAAGTATTACAACACTGTGCACAAGGCAATATCACAAAATAAGATATTAAACCTAGTATTAAGTGGATACATAATTTATACACCAAATAAGATGAACATAGCTCATATATAAGGAGTTTTAAAATGTAATTGAAAACCACATATAAGACAAAATTATTTATTGTATCATATAGTTTCCTTCACTTTCCTTTTAAAGTCATTATTTACAATATAAAGCAATAACAAAACCACAACATTAAAAGTTTTAAAGAGATAAAAAACACATAGCACTTCTCTGTAACTTTGTAAATATTTAATTTTCATACTTTATCATCTTTACCAGCATATCTTTTATATCATTGTAGCCATAGTTTACAATATGTGTTTCTATTTTAACAGTATATTAAATGTTTTTCTATGCTTCTGTAGTTTATACTACTTTAATGAATACAGATTATTCACTTACTTTGGGACATTTGTCATGCATTCATTTCTTAAATTATTATAACATTGCAATGGACATTCTTCTGTTTTTATAAATTTTAGTACATTTGTAAGGAGTTGTTTTTTATTAGTTATTATATTTGTGTCAGAGGGTATGATCTAATTTATGGCCTTGATATATTACCAAGTTACCTTTTTAAATTCTATTAATTTGTGTTTTTCGGTTACAAATATGCATTACTAAAATGGTAATGTTTTTAAGTCCTTTTACGTTTTTTTGTCAAACAGGATATATTTGTATCTATTATTACAAAATAATTTATGCTTAATGAAGAAAACCTTTAAAATTAGGACGTTACAAGGAAAAACAAACCCAAAATTATTAATTCAGAATTTTATAGGAACATATTTTAAAATCCCATTATAATGTTGATGCTTTGTGACAACAATCAGCACTTCATAGTATAGTCTCCCCAATTACATTTTGAGTTTTTTAGACATAAGCATCATTCCCTGTTTATTTTAAACATATACAGTACAACTCATGGCTCTATCATATGGAAGATATTCAAATTCTTGAAATCTTGTTGAGGTCCACTGTTTTCCTGGAAGTAGGCATTTATATTTTAAAAAAATCCAATTTGTTGGGACTGTGGACTTATTTTTAATATTATAAGTGTATGCTATCTCCCAAATATGATTTATTTTTATATTTATTCATCCACTCAAAGGTCATTTATGAAATGCCAAGTAAAACACAAAGAAAGGTATGGTCATTCCATTAAGACAGGACATAGACTAACCAGAAAAGGCTTCAATGCATGAGTAAAACTTCACCTGAATATTGAAAGACAAATAGGTCTTCGTGAGGCTCAGGTAGGCGAGAAAAAGAAGAGCATTTCCGGAAGAAGACACTGTGTGATCAGAGACTCACACATATGAGAACCATGACACTGACTGTACTTGATGGGAGGAAGAAGTGAAGAAATGAGCCTGGAGAAATAAGCAGGGGCCAGATCAGGGCAGACACGATGTGTCATGCTAAGGATAGGTATCAAAGGCACTACACAGCAGGTACTGACTTAGTAATAGAAAAATACCTAACCACATGCAATTAAATGAGGCATTTGTTAAATCAGTTCCCAAACATCCTATGTTTCAGAAAAGATGGTTTATCTAACTAGTCAGTATAAACAAGTATATATGGAAATTACTTATTTTTTAACTAAATTTATTGGGGTGACATTGGCTGATAAAATTATAAGGGTTTCAAGCCTGTAATCCCATATGATACATCATCTATAAATATTACTTCATCTGTACATCATCTATAAATATTACTTCTTAAAAATCATTGTTTTACAGACATGATCACAATCTAAGCAACGAAAGTGGTATATTTCATGAGCATCTCCCTCTTATGGTAAATGGGTGAAAAGGCAGTTTTTGGCTTCCTCTCAACTAAAATTTAACATCTCTGTCTCTAAACATCTTTGAATACCACCACATGTCTTAAAAGAGCAGATTCTAATTTTGCAAATATATATACTAGAATACAACCTATTTCTATGCAAACCCTCTTACCTTGAACCTAGCAATCCGCTCTTTAAAAAATGCAGTTAATATAAAGACAAAAGATGGACTATAGTACTTAGGGATGATAGCTAAACTGAGCTGCCATGGATGGTCAGAGACAAAAAAATACATACTAAGTGCATACTCAGCAATTTTAAGTGAAGAAAGTTTGTCAAACCAAAGGATATGACGCTAAGTGTACATAAAAATATACACAGTTGATGTCATTTGACCCTCCAATGAGTGTTAATGCTGAGTGCAAGATCAAGTAGAGAGGAATTCAGTATATCCTATTTGTATTTAAGCATCTGTGAGGGTTAACAAATAGCATGTCTGAAGCCTCTGTAGGATTTCCTCTTTCAAGATTTGTCTCATTCTTTTTCAGCTGCCAAGAGATGTTTCGGAATGGGCACTATAAGGTAATACTGCAGCCTCCTCATCCCTCAGACTACTCCAGGAGAGCTGTGCAGGATAGAACAGAATTTATAATAATGACTACTTTTTCCAGTCTGGTTTTGATTTCTGAGGCTCAGATAAGAAAAACTGAGTTAGAAATTGATTTGATTAGTACTTAATTCTTATCTATTTTGTCTTGATATTAGCATGTCATTTTCACTGCAAGACTGTAGTCTCTAGATTTTTATGCACTTGTACACCACTGAAGTTTTTCACGCAAATACTATTAGGAAATGTAGTCAACAAGAAAGAGGTTTGGGAACCTTTAAACATCTAACCAGTGAGTTTGCTGTCTCTCTTTTTCAGATAGTCAGTAACTGTTCGCATCGATAAGCCATTTTTATATTCACTTCTGGCTTCAGTGGTTCACTGATTCTGTGATTTATATTTGAACAATTTGGCACATATTATGTAGAAAATATACCCTATTGTATTCTTGTGTTGCCTGGGACTTTTAAAGTGATATAATTTGTAAAATCTTTATTCACCTGATGAAAAGTAAATGTTGACTATTCAATCTATAACCTATATATCTCTAGATTTTAAAAATCACTATCACTGTGGCTTCTCATTTCCTGATAGTTGATGAGTTTATATAAACTGCCTGTACTTGTGCTCTTAAAAATTAAAAAAAAAAATAGATCCCAGAGCTGAGATGGCATCTAAAAGTTGAATAGCAGGGAATCAATTATTGAAATTATAGTGTTTACATACTATGGACTGCAATCCAACTATTACAAATGTAGAATATTTAATAAAGTGTATTTTATACATGCTTCCTTTAGATATGAGAATGTTGACAATGTTCCGGATTTCAACAAATCTATAATTCCCAGCTTTGCCTCTTCCCAAATCTATAATTCCCAGCTTTGCCTCTTCCACAGATATGTGGAATAATTTTGGTTAGTTTGATGTGAAAAGAAGTTCCAGGTAGAAGCAGACTCATCTGTCTCTTCCTTTCATTTCCAGGAACACAGATACAAAGATGAAGGTAGAACAACCATTTCGCTTTAAAAAGATAATAAAAATAAGAATGATATCATTTTTAAGGAGACTGTATTCATGTTGACATCTTGGTCCTGTATAACAGAATTGCATTACCAACCTTTGATCTGCTTATGCATAAAAAGAATTCCTTTTTGGTTAAATCACTATAGTTTAGGTTTACTTTCATTTTAGCCAAGTTCAATCTCTAACTCATATAACAGACAAAAATATTTACTATATATAATGCTGAACTAGCAAGAAAAAGAATGTGAACTTTTGCTTTTGAACATAAGGAAATAGCTGGCAATTACCCGTTCCACAGAAAAAAAAAATGGAAACAGTGAAGCCAGTCCTTTTAGACATCGGACATCAGGCAGCACAGAATTAAGATCCCTAAGAGAAGAGAAATGAATAATTGGGCCTAGTTTTTACAGGCTTACGTCTGGACGTAGTTTCTGGATGGCAGCACAAGAAAAGAAAATCCATGAAAAGTCTGTAAGCATTGCTGATTTCAGGAGTCAAGGAGTTGTTCAATCAGAAATTGTAGATATATGAATAAATGTGACCCACAATCAAGAAAAAAATATCAGTCAGTAGAAATAGCTGAAAAAATGACCAGCATGATGGAATTTGTCAGGCAAAATTATTGAAAAGCTGTCATGCTCAGTGTACACAAAGATTCTTTAAAAATGAAACTGTAAAAGGATTGGGTTGGCCAACAAGTCTATTACGTGTTTTCCATATGATGGCTCTAGTAGTGCTTAGTTGTCTTTAACTTCATTTGAAACAATTTTGTTAGATTGCATTATGACAGCTGTCATATCAGCATTCCTTTAAAATAACTTATAAAATTGGTGAATTTTTGTGCAGCCATTTTAACATTGAAGATAAAAGAAGATACATAACATTTTTGGTGTATTATGCTTTATCATTTCAAGGCAGGCAAAAATGTAACTGAAATGCAAAAAAAAAAAAAGAATTGTGCACTGTGTGGAGAAGGTGCTGTGATTGATTGAACATGTCAAGTGGTTTGTGAAGCTTCTTGGTACTATTGACATGTGGACCAAACAACTCTTTGTTGTGGGGCTATCTTATGTATTAGAAGCTGTTTAGCAGCACCCCAGTTTCTACCCACTAGAATCCAGTAGCAGGAGATAGCCAACTTACTCCAAATATCCAAATCAATAAAGTTATTGGTAAAAGTGAAAAATGTGTCTTTTATTTTATGGAAAAATCATAATGGACTTTGGCCAACCCAGTAAGTTGGAACTACTAGAGATGAAATATACAACATTCAAACTTAAAATTTCACAGGATGGGATTAATAACAGATTACATATTATAGAATAAAGAATTAGTGAACATTAAGACATAGCATAGGAATCATTCAAGATGCAGCAGAACAAGAAGAGTGAAAAAAATTTAATATCATCTCAGTGACCTGTGGGACACTATCATATTTCTTTTTTTCCCCCATTTTAATATTTATTTTTATTTTATATAGTTTTTATTTTTTTTCACATTTTTAATTGTTGCTCTATACTCTCCAAGTACAGTTGTCTCCATTTTCCCTCCATGACTCCCCCCACACCAGCCATCCTCACTTCCCATACCTGCTATTTATTTATTTATTTATTTTATTGTTGTTCAAGTACAGTGGTCTCCATTTTCCTGCCACCACTTTCCCCCACCCCACCCACCCCCAGCTCCCACCCTCAATCCGTCCTCCCTTGGCTTTGTCCATGGGTCCTTTATACATGTTGTTTGATGAACTTTTCCCTTCTTCTCCCTTGTCCCCCCCCCCCTTTTGTTACTGTCAGTTTGTTCTTTACTTCAGTGTCATCAAAGTATATTTTACTTGCTTGTTTGTTTTGTTGATTAGGTTCCACTTCTATGTTAACATATGTGAAATTGGAGTCACAGAGAGAGGATGACCAGGAAGAAGTATTTTAGTAAGAAGTATTTTAGTAATAGTACTAATAAAGTTCTACAACATTACAATTTGATGAAAAAGTATCACAGACTCAAGAAACTCAATAAATTCAAACAGGATATATATACACATAGTATACCATATCAAAATCAAATGAATTAAGACAAGTGATCAAAGATAAAATGGTAAAAAGCAACCAGAAAAATAATGTATATCTTGCAGGAATGTCAGAGATTTTTCATCAGAAACTATACAATGCTTAGGACAATGGAATGACATTTTTAAGTGTTTAAAGAAAAAAATTACTTTCAATTTAGAATTCTGTCAAAATTTCTTTCAAAAATAAAGAATAAACACTTTCTAGCTCTGTTTTTAAATCATTAATTCTTAGTGCATATTCAAATTCATAGAAAAATTGAGGTGGAGATACAGAGATTTCATTCTCTCTAACCCCAGCCTCCCCATTATCAATATCCCAGACAAGAGTGCTATATTTGTTATATAGTTGATGAACCTACATTGACACATCACAATCAATCAAAGTCCATAGTCTACGCTATGGTTTATTTTTGGTGTTGTATAGTCTATGAGTTTGGATAAATGTATACTGACATATATCTGTTATTATGGTATTATGGAATGTTTTTGTTGCTTTAAAAATCCTATTTGTCCTGTCTGTTTATTTCAGCCTCCACCTCAACCTCTGCCAACCACAATTTTTTTATGTCTCCATAGCTCTTTCTATTCCAGAATGTTGCATAGTTAGAACCACACAGTGTGTAACCTTTTCAGATTGGCTTCTTTTACTTAGCAGTATGCATTTAAGATCCCTCCATGTGTTTTCATGGCTTTGTAGCTCTTTTCATTTTTATTGATGAATAATATTTCATTGTTTGGATGTACCACAGTTTATTTATCCACTCACTTACTGAAGAACGTCTTGGTTGCTTCCAAGTTTTGGCGATTACGAATAAGGTTGCTATAAATGTCTGTGTGCAGGTTTTTCTGTAGCCATAAGTTTTCGGCTCCTTTGGGTAAATGCCAAGGAAAACAATTGCTGGGTTGTTTGGCAAGAATATATTCATATTTGTAAGAAACTACTGATCTGTCTTCCAGAGTGTCTGATTTTTGCAACTCACCAAAAATGAGTAGGAGCTCCTGTTACTCCACATCCTCACCAGCATTTGGTGCTATTGATTTTAAAGATTTTGGTTATTTTATAAGATGTGTGGTGGTATCTCATTATTTTAATTTGCATTTTTCTTATGACATAGGATGTAGAACATTTTTTCAGATACTTATTTGTCATCTTTGTGTATTCTTTGACAAGGTATTTGTTAAGGTCTTTGACCCATTTTTTAACTGAGTTTTTTTTCATATTGTTCAGTTTTAAGGGTTATTTTGGTATATTTTGAATAACAGTAATTTAGTATATGAGGATTTTGAAAATATTTTATTTTAAGTAGGTCTTTTTTTACAATCATTTTTTAAAAGATTTTATTTATTTATTTTAGAGAGATGGGGGAGGGAGAAAGAGAGGGAGTGAAACATCAATGTATGGTTGCCTCTAGCACACCCTATACTGGGGATGTGGTCTGCAACCCAGGCATGTGCCCTTACTGGGAATCAAACTGGCAATGCTTTGGTTCACAGGCCTGCACTCCATCCACTGAGCTACACCAGCCACGGCTGAAAATATATTTTTTTTAATAATAATTATCTTCATTCAATATTTTATTTTCTGTATTTTTCAGATAAACCTATGTTTACATTATGAGTACAAAAAGTATTAAAAGAGAAACAGTTGGGTTTCCAAGGCTGAAATATACACATTATGGTTTGACCTATTAGGCAGGTTTATTAAGATGAATCCAGGATATTTCCTGTACTATTTTATATGGAAATCATAATCACTTGTAAAAATTAAACTCTGTTTTTTCAGTCTTGAGCAACCTGTTAAAACATTATAAATTTTTTATAATGTCTAAATGACAGCAATGTTTCAACTTACCAGTAAATATAAATAAGCCTTAATATGATTTAACAAAATGATAGAGTGATTAGAAAAATTATGTATTTATATATCCCAATCTTAGCACTTAGTGTTTTCAGAAAATCATCTATAAAGAATATATTGTAATTCATTTCACACTGTGTTAATTGTGTCACACATTGTAACCATTACCTTTTACCAAATACAATTACTCTTCTAATGAAAACTCATGAATTTAACAAGAAATTATTAGATATGTTTGATCTATGCATGAGCAAGTGGTTGACTGGAAATGCTTCCTAGTGAATATTTTATTTCCTTTACCACTCCCTCCTTCAATTTTAGTTGAATTACATGCAACAATTTTATTAAATAAAGAAATAATAACTTAAAACATTTCTGTACAAACTACCATAGTAAGTAACATTACCTGTGAGGAATAATCTCTCTCTTTCAGACTGGAGGAGATATTGCTTTCTTGACTGCTTCTGCCATTTGCTTTTTATTCATCTTGTATATGAAGGCAACTATTTGGAAGTTATTTAAAATTTTCTCTTTCTCATTTTTCTGCCTCCCTATATCTTTGAAATATATTTATATATTCTCTTCTCTGTCACTGTCTATGCAAACCACCATTATTTCTGCAATCCCAATTTGCTGCATCCATTTCTTCTCTCCAATTTTTCTTCCAATTTTCCTATCAGAAACCTCCTTAAAAGGCGTAAATTCCATTGCCTGTGGTGTAAGGTACTAATACCTTAGAATGGTGTAAGACCTGTGGGACTTGATTCTCAGTGTTATCTACCTGGTAGCATCCAGTATTTTAGTAATACTGGGCAATCTCTTGGTCTTCAAAGATTTTTCAGTGTTCTTGTAGGCTTGCCTTTAAATATTCAATTTTCTCTGCTTGAACAGACCCCAGACTTTCTCTGCCCTCTATTCTACTTATTAAATTTTCATTCATCATTCAGGAAGCAAATTTAAACATTTTTTCTCAATATGAGGGTGAGGTGTCAAAGAGTGTCTTCAGCATAAACTGCATTCTGACAACGTTGGAAAGTGATCTGTATTTGTTAACCCATCCTGCACATCAATTTTCTATTTGTATACCTCTACCATGTTTACAGAGCCTTCCAAGAATTTAAAATTGAGGAGTGCAAATCAATACCCAACCTCCACGTATTCCTTCTTACCTCTTCAAGGGACATCAGAAATGAAGAATAATTAATAAAACTCTAGGAGCAACCCTCAACCTGTTATGGAGGAAAGTTGATGTAGAAATAGCATAACTTCTTTGTCCCTGGGTTGGGGTATATCTGAGGTGTTTCTCAAAAGATTAAGATCCAGTTACTTGTGGTGGAAACTGCCTGATAATTCACACTTGATAAACCTTCTTCCCCTTCCTCTCACACTGCCCATCTCCAAAATAAACTACTCGCACTAGAATCTTTGTCTATATTTTACTGGATGACACATACAAAGGAAGACATTGGTAAAATACCACTTCTGCATTAAATTGTTCTGTCACATTGTAATCTGCTAATGTTAAGCTTTACATTCTAGGGTGTATGTTCCATACACACCTCAGGGTGCCTGGAGACAGGGCACGCCACGGTGCTGCTGCTGCTGGTCAGCACCGGTACCGACACACCAGATGTGATTATTACCCTAACTCTGTAATCACAGATATTTTCATGTAGTGAAAAATTATTCATCCGTCCTTAGAACCAGCTTTGGCAGTTGACTCTAGAAACTAGAGTCGACTAAATACACTGCACAGATTTATTAGCTTCTACAGAAAAAAGAAGCTCCTTGATTAAAATAAAGCTTGTTATTAATACAACGAAGTCCCTCTCTTGTCCCAGAATAAAATGATTTTTTAAAGTTTATATAACATCAAGGAAGGAAATTATAACATATATGCATTTAGATTATAAAAACTGAGAAAAAAATTGCTGTGTTTGGTACACTGTGGAAATTATTTCAGTGCCTTTTTCACGCTGCATCACACGAATTCTACAACCACATCTGGAGAGGATTGATGCCTGAAATTATTCAACCTTGAAAAATCAAAGCAACAAATGAAAATATTGATAATTTGGCTTATTATAAATTAAATAATTTATAGTCAAACCAAAAAAAGGCACATACACAAATTTAGAAGGTAAGTTAGGGTAGAAATTTGCAATGTGTGGACCTCCAGAACACTATGACCCAGAATACATAAAGATTCTTATATTCAGCAAGAGATAACTCTAAAGAAAAGTGGGCAAAAAATATAAATTCTCAATCCAATGTAAAGGAAAACTGTCCAATAAACGTGAAAACTTGTGTATTCTCAATAGTAAACAGGAGAATGAAAGTCGGACATCAGTGAGGAACTTTTTGAACTCCAATAAAAGAGTCTGACACTTTCAAATGTTTATGAGCATATGAAAAAATAGGTCTCCTACACTGTGTCAATATAAATTAATACATCCTCAGTGGAAAGCTTTTTGGGATTATCTAATATAGTTGAGAGTACAGACAACATTCAATACGATAATTCTAGCCCTGGTCATACATTCTAGAGAAAATCTTTCAAAAATAAACCACCAACACATAAAAAGGTCCAATGTTTGGGGTCTCATATCTGATATTTGAATGTAGCTATCACACAAATTAGATCAGAAGAATTGTGAGACTTAACAAATATGGCTTCAAGCCACTGAAGTGTGGATTAATTTGTTTCACATAGAAAAGGTTTGCATAGCCACTCATCTCTCTGTTATATACATGGGTTGGCACAAGTAGGTGTACAGCTATGAGTAGGTGAAACAATGTATGGCTGTATCATTATTTATTAATTATTGTATTTATTTGTATTACAATTATAAACCTAATTTCCCCACCCCTGTATGATTATAAATACAAATGCAGTGAAAAAATAGGATCATATCACCACATGGAACAATAATTAGAATAATATTTTTTCCATATGAGGTAAGATACTTGTTTTTGTTATTCTCTCCATGGCTAGAGAAAACCAGAAAAGTAAGTAAAGGCAGAAATATATTTCCCTTCCCATTCCAAAAAAGTATCTGAAGTCTCCGTGCCTTGAATCTGACCTCTCCTGCATCAATGATCTTTGAGGACCTTGGCATTTGTAGTAACAAAGAGAATTTGCTTTGTCTTTATCTGTTGAGAGAAGCTAGTTCTTTGTAGCTGAGTGCTCAGAGTGCTTTTCCTCTAGGAGGAAAAGAAAATTGTGTTAGTTTAGGTCATTCCAGAAACTGACATGCGTTCCAGTGCCAGAGACTCATTTGGGAAGTGCAGAACCGCTAACAATGAAGGAAGGGAGAAGTGATGCAGGGAAGGGAGGGAGACAAAGGGCACTCCCCTCAGCCTGCTCCCATAGGGCAACTGGAGGTCAGTCCTGTAAGGAAACTGTGAAATGGTTCACAGCTGACTCAGTCATCTATGTACTGCTTTCTCACCTCCCTTACAGGGAGGGTGGGGAGGTGGGGGCCAGGGCGGGGGAGCTGGAATATCTACACACCAACTCCAATGAATTGAAACCTGTTCTGGTAGGAGGCTGGTGTTACTTCCCTGGAATTTCCAGGTTGCTATATTGGAGAAAGGCCTTTTCTGTCTCTGGAAAGAAACAAGTCAAAAATTCCTGCAAGCCTAGAGAGTTCATCAGAGTGCAATTAAAGGTCCAAAAGATAGGGGTGGGGCCTGATGGTGTCTGCTCCAGGGATCTTTCCTATAATTAGGCAAAGGAGGAGGATTGTTGGTTTGGAAAATTCTGAGACTGCTCTGCTTGCCCAGAGGTTGGAAAATGGGAACTGGGATAGGTCCCATTGCCATGGTTACTTTGAATGGAGACCCTGAGGGCAGAGTACATAAAGGCCTATTTGCTCTGTTGGTCCCTTAGAGGACCAGCTCTCCAGGGTTCTGTTGCAGAGAGCATGCCCCAGGGCAGCCAAGTACAGCAGCAGGGCAAACAGCAGTTTCTGCCTTGTAAGCCCTGGGAGACTTGTGCATTGTAGGGAGTGAGATGCCCACTGCCAAGTATAATTAAGGCAAGGTTTTTGCCTCATTGGTAAGTGGGGCATGGGCATGAGTGATTGAGAAAAATAAAATCATATACATTACCTCCACTTAAATGATACAGAACAAATTAATACTTGCAATACATAATGTTAATATATTTTATATTATCATATTATAACCAGGCTCCTATTTTTGAGCATCAATAGATTATATATAAAATCAAGACAATCATCCTTGAATTTTATCTATGTCTGAGAATTTCTTCAGAAAAACCCCTAAATGTGGAATTCTGGATCAAAAGGCTTTTATAGTTCAACTTTTAAAATGTATTGTAAAATTGTCTTTCAGCATGCATGTATTGATTTAAACATAGTCCCACAATGTACTTGGGGTTTTAATGATGCATAAGTGTCATTTCAAAGCAAATCTTTTAATTACATGTGATTATTCTTAATTTCCTTGTCTTAATATTCTCTAATTTCACAAAGCAAGAGAAAGTCATGAGTTATCAGCAAAAATATATCAATGTCAAATTGTTTTCAATTAGACTAGTTGATAGTCTTCCCACTTTTGTAATATTTCTGGAAACTTTGAAAGAAATTTTTCTTTGATGTTAAAGGCATCCATACCCATTTGTTAAAATGCCTTGCCTTTGTCTAATATTAAATTGGCTTGATTTAATGTAAGAGAGTTATACAATTTTAGTTCTGTGACTCATTCTTTTCCAACTTGGTTTTTATTATCTTATTATTTATTTAGTTTGCATGACACAGAATTGATAAACAAAATTCCATGTATATTTATAAATACCAGTTAGTTGATTTACAACACTGGAAATTACCAATAAGTAAAAGGAAATGAGAGAGATTGCATCTCTGGTAAGATTACAGTCTCATCTGAAAGCAATATTAAAATTGTCTTTCAGAGTATAATCAAGCATTTGTCCAGTTATCTTTAATTGATCTGCTATAAAAATGAAAGTGCAAATTGTAGATGAGATTGCAATATATTACAAATCAAAGAGGAATATAAAATAAAGCAATAAATAAGATGGGGATTTTTTTCTTTTTTTAAATCTGGGCACTCATGGACTCCTTAGTATTTTTCTTTTTTTTTCTTTTTTTTATTGCTGTTCAGGTGCAGTTGTCTCCACTTTCCCATCACCACTTTCCCCCACCTCCCACCCTTAATCCTTCCCCTTTGGCTTTACCCATGGGTTCTTCATACATGTTCCTTGACAAGCCTTCCCTTTCTTTCCCCTGTTATCCCCCTCTCCCTCCCCTCTGGTTACTGTCAGTTTGTTCTTTATTTTCATGTCTCTGGTTTTATTTTGCTTGCTTGTTTGTTTTGTTGATATAGTTCCAGTTATGGGTGAGATCATATGGTCCTTTACCTCCTGACTTATTTCACTTAGCATAATGCTCTCCAGTTCCATCCATGCTGCTGTGAAGGGTAGGAACACCTTCTTTATTTATGCTACATAGAATTCCATTGTGTAAAAGTACTACAGTTTTTTGATCCACTCATTTACTGGTGGGCACTTAGGTTGCTTCCAGCACTTGGCTATTGTAAGTTGTGCTGCTATAAACATTGGGGTGCATAGGCAGGAAAATCTCAGATATTCCATGTAGCAATATTTTCACCAGTAGGTCTCCTAGAGCAAGAGACATAAAGGAAAGAATAAACGAATGGAATTTCATCAAAATAAAAAAACTTCTGCACAGCTAAAGAGAACATCAGCAAAATGAGAAGGGAACCAACCATGTGGGAAAATATATTTGCAAATGATACCTCAGACAAGGGTTTGATCTCCAAAGTATATAAAGAACTCACACAACTCCACTCCAGGAAGACAAACCAATTAAAAAATGGGCAAAGGACCTGAACAGACACTTCTTCAAGGAGTATTTACACAGGGCTCAGAGACATATGATAGGATGTTCAGTGTCACTAGCCATCAGAGAGATGAAAATTAAAACCACAATGGGATATCACTTCACCCCGCTCAGAATGGCCATCATAACCAACTCAACAAACAACAAGTGTTGGTGAGGTTGTGGAGAAAAGGGAACCCTAGTGCACTGTTGGTGGGAATGCAGACTGATACAGCCGCTGTGGAAAACAGTATGGAATTTCCTAAAAAACTAAAAGTGGAACTGCCTTTTGATCCAGCATTTCCATCGCTGGGATTATACCTCAAGAATCCTGAAACACCAATTCAAAAGATCCTCAGTATTTTTCTATATTGCTAATGAGGGAAAAAAAATTATAGTAACTTAAAATTAACCCAGAACTTAAAATGATATAAAAAATGTTCCCATAATTTTGGGTTACTTTTCATTCAAAAAGGGAGTTCTTTGATAGGCAGCTTGTTACTGGCTTATCGAATAGCCTGGAGAAACTATGCAGGCAGCAGGGATGAAGAGCTAAGTATGGCAAGGAGGAGAGAGGGGATAAAAATTAACAAGCTTGACTCCCCCCAGTGCTGTTGCTCCCTTACTCCCTATGACTATGTTTGGCTTGTACAAATGCCACCCCTGTTTTTTGTAGCTAGAAATGCTCAGAGGAATGAATAAGACCATGGACTTGGGCATCGCAGAGATGGAACCTCATCCATCTCTTCCTAGCGAAATTGCAAATTCTTTAATCTCCTTGAGCTTTAGTTTCCTCATCTATATAATGGGGAAAATAATAGCAATCTCATTGGGTAATTTTGAATATAAAAAAAGACAAAAATGTGTCCATTGTGTAGGTTTGTATGTGGCATCCATTCTCAGAAGATAACTATATTATTTTAATTTGCTCTTTTTGCTATTATTCCTACTACTGCTGTTACCATTATTGTGATGATTTACTTTTCTGGTTGGGGATTATGTCATTTGTTACAAATACAGGTAGCATTCCATTGGATTCAACTTTCCTATAAATTACACTTAAAAATAAATTCCAAATGACTCTTTTTACTCTAGTCAGTAGAATGGGCTTTCCCTTAGGTCTGTTGAAGGGGGATTCTTACTAAGAATTCTTATTAAGACACTTATAAGTCTGTGTTATTGTCCAGGAACTTAATATGTAAATGTGAGCATTTATATAATTTGTTCTTAGCTGTAATGTAAAATAGCTCAGTGGTTACCAAAGGTAGACAATGGTCAGAATTTCCTTGGGGAATTTGAAGACATTCAAAAACTGGGGTCCCCTTCGGACCTCCTGCATTAGGGTTCCCAGCTGTTATGTGTGTGATAGGGAGCACTTCTGATGGTCAGACCAATGTGGCAATTGTTTCTGTATTTGCAGATTAATTTTTAGAAATGTTACACCTTTAGTGAAATGGAGTAAAGGCACTCCCTCCCCTCTTATGGTACTCACGGTGTGCCAGATTGGAGGGTTACTCTTTAGCAATGCTGGGAGGGGCACATGTGCTCTCCCCTGTCTCTTTTACCCCTCTAACGATGCAGACCTTGAAGTTACTGCTGTCTGGCTTCCTCCATGTGTGAGGATCCCAGCCCTCTGGGCTGTGCCAGCCAAGGGAGAACACATCAGTCCAGGGATGCATCTCCGCCAGTTCACAGAAGTCTCCCCTCTTGGGGCTAAAAGACACCTTTTTATTATTTTTCACATTCACAGAAATTTGGGGAGGTAATTCCCTGAAATGCTTCTGCACTTACACTTGGAATTATCTGTTGTTTAATAGCTGACAATTTGTACAAAGTTTTTGGAAATAAAATACTGTTGTGCTTTGTGGAAGAGGAATGTGAGAGAAGTTCAATCACTTTTCCAACCATTGAGTTCTCTTTACCCAAACGGCCATAGCTCTCTCTTCACTCCAGGGTTGCAAAATTAAATGCCTGCAAGCACCAGGTAGGCAGAGACTCTTACAAAAACGGTTTTCTTAATTGACTAAGTTAAGTTCTTTCTGTATCATTTTATTTGCAGGTTATATATGTGGTGATAGTCTTCTCAGGCATACATAGTCTTCCCATTTTCCTGAACGCCATGCCATTTTTTAATGGAGAGATGAATCCAAATATTTCATTTTTTCTCTTAAATCTGCTTTTAATAAAACTGACTGTGCAGGTGTGATGATAAATGGCAGCTGACACAGGGTTTCAGCATCTGGGGACACCAGGGAGTAGTGAGGAAGATGATGAATGGACGATTCGTTCACTGTCTCAGGTCGCAATGTTCAAATAAAGATGCAGTGTTTCTGGATCTCATATCTTTTTGATTAAAATGTCCCCATATTTTAAGAGATGAAAATAAATTTAAAACTATTAAAAACATATTGTTGGTTTACACAGTTCAAGGCAATCAAAGCATGTCCATTTTGTACCACCCAGTAACCTCCATTCTAGGCCTTTAATTATTTCAGACATAACAATAACCACGGATCCTTGGTATTAACCCATCATGATGGCGTGCACTATTTTTCTGTTTAATCAAAAACAAGATTTTAAATTTTGAATTCTATGCAGCTCTTAAAGTATATTTTTCTAACTTTTGGATCAAATATTCAGACTGCTGTGGTGTCACAGGATGTCAGCTGGAAGTGTCCTTAGAGAAACTTTATCCATTCATTTTGCAGGTGAAGAAACTGAGAAGCAAATGAAGTTGCTAAGACTCGTGCATCTAAGTTAGTGGTAGAATCAGGATCTCTATCACTTTAATACTTGCTCTGCCCTTTTACTATTGTGCCTTCAGTGTGTTTATTAGTTAATGTGTTTATTATAAGGACTAGGAAATAAGATCGAATACACATAACTTCTTTATGCATTTTTCCCACTGATCTTTTTCATGAGGCAAGACACCATGTCTTTGGTACTTTAATTTTTAGCAAAATTTAAAATGACTTCCTAAATGTGTGCTTTGTTATAATATTTTAACATAACTTGGATTTAGTGATAGCAGAAGTAAAATTGGGAAACTGGTACCTTATTCTATATATTGCTAAATGACTAGTTTTCCATTTAATTTGATTATTGGTCATATTTTTAGCATTGGATAGTAAAGCCTCGGGAATTGGGAATGCACTGTGCTACTTTCATTATTTTTAATTTTCTTCTGGAATTTATGATGAGTAAGCTTCCTCAGAGTGTTTTTTGGTGCCTTTATTTTGAGTTTGTTCAGCACATTTATTATAAGTAGTAAATTCCAGATCATTTCCCAATAGAATTCAGATCTTCTAACTCAACCATTTTTAGGAAATAGCAGGTGATAATGCACTTATCTAGTTTCTGTTTGGAATTTGCTATTTCTTGGTGCTGAAAGATGCAGCCACAATCCCATTTGCAGTGTTTATTACCTCTCAGAATCAGTGAGCAAGCATCTTTCCTGGTCCTTTTATTTGTCTGTCTTGTCTATTGGTTCTCCGTTTTCCATTGTTGTCCCAGGTTGGCCGCCAATGGTATATTTCTCAGCCACTTAATAACTTTACTTAGACAGATTTATAAGAAGCCAAGTGCTGTCAAGTCCGTGAGATGTATAGATTGAGGCTTTCTTCGTCTCCTCTACCCCTTCCAGCTTTACAGTATGTCTGTCTCCTTAATAGCACTTTGGTCTTAATAGAGTGTGTCTTTCAGGGCCCAGCTTCAGCTGCATTATTGGAGCATGGCTTATGCTCATCTCTCCTGAGCTGGACTGCAGTTAAATAGGAGCAATTTATTTCTGCTGTTGTCAATATCACATTTCATGAACCTGAAACTCATTACATTTTTTTTTTCAAATTACCTTGCTTGGCTTTGTAAGGGCATTTCGTATTTGCCACAGATCATTCTTTTAGATTTGGAAAGAAACTTTTTGTTACCCTTCTGATTGGTATAATAGGGTGCCGTGTAGGCTTAGGGTGGGCAGGAGGAGAAAAGCACCCCTTTTGACTACAGAAACTATTCTTGCCTTTCTTGGCCACAGGGTTAGTGGTTGTGGAAGGTCTGGCTCATGACATGAGGGAAGGAAAAAAGCCTTTTACATTAGGAAGTTTGTAGTAATATATCGTGAAGACTAGAAACTTTTTAAAAGGAATTTAAGAAATATATCTGAGGGGCAGCTATAAGTATTATAAAGGACAATGGCTTAGTGGACATTGCAGTACTGGACCCCCCCAATGGTTTTTTTTTAAATGCACATTTTGTATTACATTGCATGCCTTACCATTTTTATCTGTAGGTTCCTCTAGAGCAGGAGTTGACAAACTCTGGTTACTGCCTATTTATGTATGGTTCATGATCTAAGACTCACTTTTACATTTTTACATAATTGAAAAAAACTTGCATGACATGTAAACATTATATAAAGTTCAGATATTAGTCTTGGTAAATAAAGTTTTATTGGAACACAACTACACTCTCATTTATGTATTAGGTGTGTGGCAGCTCTCATGCTACAACAGCACTATCAAGTGGTTGTTACAGAGACTTTTTAGCCTACAAAGCTGGAAATACACTCTCTGGCCCTGACTGCGTGGCCCAGGTAGTTGGAACATCATCCCATACACCAAAGGGACACACAGACACAATTCCTGTTCCGGGAGTGTATGGGAGGCCATTGATCCCTGTTTCTCCCTCACATCAATGTTTCCATCTCTCCCTCTCTCTCTGTCCCCCAATCTCTTTCTCTCTTTCCCTCTCCCCGCCCCCCCTAAAATCAATAAACTTATACTTGGGTGAGGATTTAAAAAAATTACACTCGGGTTCTGTGCAGAAAAAATTTGCCTGTTTCAGTTCAAGAGCACAGTGCTAGGCAACCAGACACACTTTTTCTTTTCTTCCCCCTATACTGCTATTTAATGGAAAGTCTGGTCACAGGAGCTACAAAGTCAAGGCTGGCTCTCTGCCCAGATGGGGTTTCATAAATGAAATGATTTCAGGATACAGCAAAAACTCTTCTCCCACCAATATCTCACTCAGTGTTCTGTCAAGATGCAACCCTTCTATTCTCGTCTGGTTTGAGTCATTCCTTGAGCTCAGTGACCGACAGGGGACAGAGTGGGTCATTTTTATAGAAGACTACAGAGAACCATTTTAGAGTAGAAAAAGCCCTGGACTGAGACTCAAGAAAATGGGGACCTAACTGGGATTCACCAAACACTGACTCAGCTCTACACATTCAGGCAAGGCACCTGAGCTTTCTGCAGTTTTCTTGTCGGTATGGATGGTGAACCACATGCTCTGTGAGGTCTGTTTTAATCTGGAAGTTCTGATTCTGTATTTCCTGATATATAAGAGGGAAACTCAGTGCTTTGCTTGGATTTCTCTTATTCCTATGATTGAATTTACTTCCTAAATTAACTGATGCTATGGGAAGATGTAGATATTTTACCCTTTAGTGCATATTATCCACCATCGTATCATGAATGGAATGATCTGATCAGAACATGCATGGCCTATGTGTACCATTAGGGCTTGGGGGCTCGCCTTGTTACTGGATTTTATCTTTGTTATTTATCTTCTTATTTATAACCATGCCTTATACTTGTGAATTGGGAACGAACATACCCTTTTGCTATCCTTCTCACCACCATGGCCTAGATTCCCAGACGGCCTTATGTAGGCTTAGCGTACCCAGGACTAACAAATCCATCAGTTCAGCTGGTACACTGGACCCCTGGAAGAAGTCCACCTGCCAGGCAGGCTGGATTTCTACAAGTGGGAGCTAGAAACCGTACAGGGCTGAGGAGTAGCCTTAGAACACCGAGTCAGTGGAGAAAGTGTCCAGTATTTTGGGGGGCTAACCCAACAATTAGACAACTTGAGTAATAAATTTTATACTTCTCAAATTTCCCCACACCCAGGTCTTCATTAAATGTCAGAGTACTTCTGGATATATCTTGGCTTTGTAGGTTTTTGTACTTTGAAGCTTCTGCGGCTCTAGTTTTTTCCCATTTTCAGAGGCTTCCTTATTTCTCAACAATTGCTGAGCATATTTAAGGAAGCAAAATACAGTCTTTGTCATTAAGAAGTTCATAATTTTATTTTAAACCTTAATAAATAGAGAATATTTAGAAATGAACTTAATTGAGAATGTTTGCCTCAGGGAAGGAACTATTGTAAAGGAACCTCCTTTATCATAGGTTTTTTTTTTGTCACTCTGTAGTGACACTACCTTCAAATATCAGCTTTCTAAAGATCTAGAAAGCTAGAAAAAACATTAATTTTTTTTATCTAATACCTAATTTCACTTATGAGAATTTAATAAAGATGCTTCTTAGCCAAGCAACTGTAGCATCTCATAAATACAATGAAGTAAGTACAAATATTTGCATTTATCCTCTTTGCCCTGTGGTTAAAGAGGCAATAGTTCTGAGGAGATGACAGTTATTACAAGAGTAGAATGAGAAAAGAAAAAAACAAAACAGAAATTAAAGAACACCTGTAATTATTGTCTCCCAAGCCAAATGATATCAATATATTCTGTAATCATATCACTCTCTGCTAAAATTCACATGTGATTGTTGATCAGAATAAATTGCTAACTATTTGTTTATTGTCATTGTGTACCTAACACTTTTTTACAGACTCACCGGTCAGTGGTTATAAAATATAAAGAACAACTTTAGGTCTCCCTATAACTAAAAATCCCAGTTTCTAGGATGGATTTGGGAAGGCTGAGGTGAGCATGAAGGGGGAAAGATAATATGTCATCCAGATGGTTATTTCTTTGCTTACTCTGGTTATTTTTTTACCCAAGTCAAAATGTCTTTATGTGTCTTCACACATGTAAGAGCCAAGGTAAGGAGATCCAGTTGCATTTTTCAGTCAATCTTTGACTGATCTGATTTTAAAGAGGAGACATTTCTTAACTTTCTCCAAAAAATTCCTGTGTCAGCAACCTTTAGGTAACTTTTTCCCTTTCCACATTTAAATGCCGTGTTTAAAAAAAAAATATATATGTATATAATGCCACTTTATTTTTGAAAATTTAGTCTTTACTGTATTTTCTTCCATTACCATTTAGTCCCCTTATACTCCCCCCACCCAGCAATCACCACACTGTTGTCCATGTCCATGAGTCCTTTTCCTTTTTGTTCAACCCCTTCACCCCCTGGTTCTTAACCCAATTTAAATGTTTAAAGCAAAGGTGGAGTGAGCTAGTATGATGGTGTATTTGGTGCTGATATCTTCATATTGTTACCAACATAATTATGCTTACTATATACACATAGATACCATTATGAATGATAAATGGCTATTGTTTATTGAGAACTTCAATATGCCAGTAATAGCTCTAAGTAATTTGTAAGTTATAACATTTATTTTCCAAATAGTCCCGTGAGAGAGTGCTCATATTCCTTTACATTTACAAATGAGGAAAATGAGCATTTCAGCAACTTACCCGAAGTGACACATCCAGTAAGCAACAGAGCCAGAGTCTGAAACCAGGCAGTCTGATATCAAAGTCCATTGTGTCACCTAATTAGTTTCTTTTCAGACATATTTCAAAACGTACTGTATTTGTCACAAAAATATTATTCACGTACTAGATTCAACTTCCATTATTGCCTTTTCCAAAATCTGTTCCCTGGAACGAAGGTCTCATATGGTCGTAACTCATACAGGGGACCTTCCTGGCCTGCTGTGTTGAGGGAGTGGTAGCTGGAACAGTCTCGGGCTCCCACCACACTAGCACACACTGAAGTACCCCAAGTCTAGGAGTGCACACAGCATTTCCTCTCCTGATTACATTGAGAAAAACTTACCTTCACGGTGACTTTAGTTTATAGACCTGCACTAATACAGCAGTCACTAGCTGACTGTGACTATTTAAATTTCAGTTAATTAAAATTTCATTAATTAGTTCCATTAGTCACATGTTAAGTATTTTAATAACCACATGCAGCTAATGGCTACTGTCTTGGACAGTGCAAATGTACATTTCCATCCTCACAGATACATCTACGAGATGGCACTGACGTGGGCCTTTGTGCCTGCATTTTTGACTAGAGGGAAGAGTAGAGCCTTGTACTTACTACACTATGCAGGCAGGTACTTGTGATCCTGCAAGGAAGTGAGAGAGAAAACTATGCCTTTTGATTGACTTTATTTCATTTTTCTATTGAAAATAAATCTTTTGATTACAATAGAATTGTAATGGTATTTATAGTGAACTAATTCCTTATATCTATGGCAAAATTCAAAAGATTTATAAGACTTGGAGTTATAAAATTAAATACATACAGCAAAATAAAATAAAAGAAAGCAATCCTTGAGGAAAGTGTACATTAGTAATTGATCCTGAGAACAAGAAGCTGGATACAGAAACTGTTCTTCTGTGTGCTGGGTAAATAGAGCAAATCTAACTGTAAGACGTAACTGGCATTTTTATGCTTCAACCTCCAGAGAATTAAGGACTGTGATATTTAGCTTGATAAAGCTAATGACAGAGAAAGGCTCTCCTATGACACTTTTGTGAATGAGGGGAAAGGTGATAAAATAGACCTGGGGTTACTTTTAGATACTCAGCCAGGAATTCTGAAAGCAATGCTCTTTGGGATCAGACAGGTGAGGTAAAACATGATCGAGAGGGAAAAGAGGCAGGACAAAGGGTGGGTGGGAAGGTGGGTATCATGCAATGGGACTTGCCTCAAATCAGTACTTCTGATGGTGGTTTCTAATAAATCCTAATTTCTCTGTACTAAACAGAACTCAAAACCTATATTCATTAAACATGGAAATGATTTTAAGTTAGGGAACAATGTATGTTGCCATACCTGGGTAACTAGAAGACAAGACTTCGCCACCATCTGGAGGTAGCTGCTTTGAATTGCAAGTACACTGTCTCAGAAATAAAACCAGTTTTGAAAGCTTGTTAAGTACATACTTAGGAAAATCTATCATGTTACGTGGTGTTAAATATTAGTCACATTAACGATATTTTAAAATGTGAAGACTGAATATTCAGAGATATAGGCAAATTGTGATCAACTTGAGAACAGGGACGATGTTATTTTAAGTTTTTCTTATTTGTAACAAAGTAATGTGTATTATTATATCTTACACATTATAATTGTACACATATAATTATAACATACATGTATATTGTATTTTACTCTAAAGGAAAATAGATACTTGCTGTGGTCATCAATATCAAAGAACCCTTTCTCAAGTTTGCAACTTTCTGTGGCTAAAGAGTATTCTTCTATTCACACTTCTTCTTCAACAATTTTAGAGGTAGAACTGACTTACTATTAGAGAAAATAAGGATAGCCCTCTCTGTCCAGTTGTTTAAGTCAATATTCAGCGTTCACATTATTTTGGCTGTGTAAGAATTGTTTCTTGCTCAAATATATATTACAGATCACATTTCTGTTCTTTGTTTAGTTTTGTAATTAACTATTGCTTTTCTCTTTACTCAGGTTTCTTTGTTATAACTGCTGATTTTTACCAAATTTTCCATCAAAATCATAAAATATTTTACACAAGTCTCCTTGCCCCTTTCCTTGGAGTCATTTCTCTGAAGTCCCTTCATATTTCCGCTGTATTCTAGATGAGATATTTTCCAATTCTGAGAAGTCGCCATTCGGAGACTTCCCTATTCAATTCCCATGGTTGGAGGGAGCTCTTGTGTTCGTATGCGGGGTATTCAGTTCTCCTCATTGTTGCTATATATCCTCATTTGGTACAGATGCACATTTTTCTATAGTTTCCAGAGAAAGAGGAAATGGGATTTCGTGTGTCTAGAAAGATCTTTATTTCGTTCTCTAGTTCATTTTGACTGGGTGAACATTTCTACATGAAGTATGACTTAATGGGTTGCTACTGAGGAACACAATACTATTTTGACTTTCAACTCTTATATAAATATTTTTTCCATGAAGTCCTTAATAGTTTTTTTTATTATTTATCCTTTAAAATGTTACAGTGATGTGACCTAGAGTAGGTCTATTTTTATTTATTGTCTTTAATGTCAGGTAAGAATTCTTCATTTTTTTCCTTTCATTTCTGGGAAACTGTCTTCTCTTAATATTATTTACAATATACATTCCTACTTCCCTTTGTTCTCACTCCAGGAAATTCTAACAGATTAAACCTTCTGGATTGTTATTTTCTTACTTATTCTCATCTGTTTTCCACTTTTTTCCTTTCAGTTTTCTGGAATATTTTCTCAATTTTATTGCTAGCATTTTTATTTACCATTTATTGCTGGTATTGTTTTGGATCTTTTGACAATATTTGCTAAATACAAAATACATGAATCATTATTATACAGTCCAAAGAGTCATCACAAAGCACAGGCAACGTGTTGTCATTATCCAAGTCAACAAATGAAATGCTCTTCATCCCTTTTCTCATTCCTAAAGAGAATTATCTTCCTAACTTCTAACACCATAAATTTGCTTTTAAATAAAACTTCATATTAGATGTCAGATACGCTCACCAAACACACACACACACACACACACACACACAACACACACACAACACAGGTAACCACGTGAGGAGATGGATATGTTAATCAGCTTGATGCTAGTTATTACTTCACTATAAATATGCACAACAAAATATCATGTTATATGCTTTAAATATATACTTTTTAATTAAAAAAAACAAGTATTTTACACTAAAAATAAATTTCATAATCATCGAGTCATATAGTTTTATATTTTCTTTGGTCTGATTTCTTTCATCTTAAAATTGTATTTGTGAGATATATTCATTGTTATTTTTTGTCTAGCAATAGCTTGATAATTTTCATTGTGGTCTAATGCTAAAATACACATTGTACAAATATGCTACCATTTATATATCCATCCCACAGTTGAGTGGGAACAGCCGGCACCCTACTCTTGGGTGTTGTTCCACTGCCTGAAATTATGAATAAGGCTACTATGAATGTTCTTGTTGTTTTATATATTTTGTGTATATATGGTACATTTTGAGGAGTGGGATTGCTGGGTCCAAATGTGTGTGTTTATATTTTGAGAATATTACCAAGCTGTTTCCAAAATGGTTATACAAGTTCCCACTCTTACCAGTAGTGTGTGAGAAGCTCAGTCCTTTCAAACATGTGGTATTGTTGATCCTTTAAGTTTTAGCCTTCTTTTTCTAGTGTGTGGTGCTATCTTACAATGTTTTTAAATTTTTGTATGCCAGATGACTGATGGAACTGAAAAACTTTTCATATATTTATGAACTTACTCATGTGTTTATTGACCATCTGATTATCTTCTCATTTGACATGGCAGTTCAATTTTTCTCCATTTTTCTATTGGATTAATTGTCCTTTCTTAATATGTCAGAAGTTTTACATATTCTCAGTGGGAATTTTATCCATTAAATGTACTGCAATTATCTTGTCTCACCCCAGTTTGTTTTTCTTCTCTCTTCATGGAGAATTTTGTTGAACAGAAGTTCTTGATTTCAAATTTATCATCTATTTCTACTAAGTCCAGTGCTATTTCAGAAGATTTCCCCACATTTTTTTTTCTCTTGGTCATGTTCTTTACAGTGGAGATTTTCTCAGAGCATATGATGACTTGTTGTGACTATTCATATGTAAGAGCACCATGCTACATTCCTACTAAACAATTCATTTTGTGGGGTTGGGGCATTAGAACTGTTTTCTTTTATTCAAGGTATATCAGCTGCTTTGTGCATCTGTGTGTGTGTGTGTGTGTGTGTGTGTGTGTGCGCGCGCGCACACTTCCCCTGGGGCCTGGGGAAAACTCTACAGTATATTGCTTATTGTATATCTGATAAGTTGATCATGTTTACGGAGCCATGCAGTGCTAGTGGATTTGAGGTTTTGTCACTTAAATATATTGATTTGTATTTTGTCTCCCAATTTTTAAAGGAGCTATCTCCTACCCTTCCCCACCTTGAAGTGTGCTTGGTGTTTCCAGATCTTTAAATTCTTGATTACATTTTTCACAAAGAAAGCCTATATTTTCTGATGGTACAAGGAGGGGTTTTAGTATAGCTTCTTAATACATGAACAGGAAACTAAGGTGTCCAGCAGGTCTTTATACAGAGTTTCAACCAGTTTCATTTTCAAATTTATGCCTCACCAATTCACTGAGCTTTTAATGTTTCTAACATGAAATAGCAGCTTTTTACATTGGGGGTATGAAAAAAGACAGAGACAAAATGAATGCATTTGGTACAGCAAATTTTTGTAGAATTCAAATGTGCTATTTTTATTTTGTGTTTACCACCTAGCCCAGTTCTTGCTATGTGTTGGATAGTTGTTTTGTTGACTAAACTACTCTGGAAACTTGGATGTGTTTTTTTTTTTATTGTGAACATTTTAAACAAGAATATAATTAAGAATTAAAGTTATATATTTGCATAAACTATTGTTGTCTATCACCCTACATAACAAATATTGTAAGGTTAATTTTAGAAACTATTTAAGATATAACTATTTCACTGGGTACAACGTGAGTCTTCACTACCATGAGCAAAGAAACTAATTGATAATGCCAAACAAAAGTTCTGGACTCTGTGAAAAAATTAATGTAGGCAAATCTTGAAGAATATTAATAGGGATAAATATTTGGCTATTTAAATGGTTTAAAAATCCACTCTACTGACCAGTGATAGGAGTATTACCTCATAGAGATGTCAGCGAGCATATACATGGGGGAAGTAGAGTCAAGAATGTAAAGAACTGAAACCATAACAGTGCACAGGACAGCATCAGTGTTACTTCACAGTCTAAGACAGAGTCCATCAGGATTCCATGTTTCAGTTTATCTGCCACAAATTTTGTAACTGAGTTTAATGACATCACCATTTTTATTTAGTTATTTTTTAGATGTCATTGAGCAAAGATACAAAAATAGTCTTAGTCCTTGAAAAGAATAACAACTGTCCAGGTTGAAATCTTATCCTACCATGAAGCCCCATGTAGGTGAGACTGGGATCAAGTATTAGAATGAGAATACTGGCCAACCAATACTTTCCTGGCAGAACATTGGTGAGACATTGCATTGAGGTGGAAAGAACTGGAGCTCTGAAATCAGAGCTCTGACTTGGGTTCAAACACTGGTTGGACCACTGACTACTTTTATAATCTCCACCATTTTCGTCTTAGAATTGAAGTATAATAATATCAACTTCAGAACAAAAAATAATTTACAATATCAACTTAGCACATAGTATTTAGAATAAGTTAGCAGCTATGGTTTTTGGGCTCATGCTTTTTTACTTTAGCTTCTTCTCTTGCCACTCTCTTTATACCTAACATATCTTCTGCATGCAGATTTCTAAAATTTCATCAATATTCTAAGTATTTTTTTACCTGTGGGTTGCTTGCACCCTTCCCTACCTGTAACTTTGTCTGGTTAAATCCTGCTATTCCTTGAGGTCTCATTTTAGATGCCATTTTCTCTGATAGTCTTCTCTAAACCTCCAGGTAAGGTTCAATGTCCCTTCTCTATATGTTCTCATATTACCCAATCCATCACTTACCACACCATGTTAAAACTACTTACTTGGGTTTCTTACTGCATTGTAAGGGAGTAGGGACTGTGTCTTTTTTAATTGTTAAATCCCCAGTTTCTGTTACTAAGAGGGGAACTCTATAAAACTTATCAAATATTTAAATGACTGAATGTGAACTTGGAATTCATCCATAAACATGAAATAACTGACACATAAGATTTTGGCTTAATGGACATCGCATTCCAGAGACAGAAGAATATGTTACACAAGTACAGATGCTCCTCAACTTGGGATGGGGTTACAATTGTAACCCCATTGTAAGTTGAATGTATTCTGTTAAAAATGCATTTAATACACCTGATCCACCAAACATCATAGCTTAGCCCAGTCTACCTCAAACATGCTTAGAAAACTTACGTTAGTGTACAGTTGGGCAATTATATTGAGTTTCAACTCAAGGGCAATGGCCTTCCTCTTCTCACTGGAAGCGGGAAACACAGATGAGCATTTCGTAGACATAATGAGATGCTAGAACACAATATTAAAAAATGCTGGCAACACAGTATACTATAGAGTGTCGGTTGTTTATACCTGTGATCACGAGGCTGCTGGGAGCTGCAGCTCACTGCGGATAACCAGCATCATGTGAGATTCTCGTACCACATACTGCTAGCCCAGGAAAAGATCAAAACTCAAAGTTAGGTTTCCACTGAACATGCATTGCTTTTGCACCATCATCAAACTGAAAAATCATTAGGGGAACTATTGTAAATTGGACCTGTTTACAATCACAAAAAGGGTCATTGGATTACAATTATTATGAGTGCTACAAGAAAAATAATGATTTGAATAGAAGTTTGTGACAGGATCTTGACCAAAGTGTGAACAGAAACTTATAAACATGTAATGGCTAATCTTATGCATTAAGTTGGCTAGGCCATGGTACCCAAATATTTGGTCAAACATGAATCTAGCTGTTGCTTTGCAGGTATTCTTTAGATAATATTACATTTAAATCAGTGTATTTTGAGTAAAGCAGATTATCCTCTATATATGGGTGCACTCCATCCAATCAGTTGAAGGTCTTGAGAGACAAAAACAGGTATCTAAGAAAAAATGTCTTGTGTCTCCAGACAGCATTTGAACTCAAAGCCACACATCAAGTCTTCAGCCAACCAGGCTGCCTTGCAAATTTTACACTTGTTCCCACCATAGTGTTGGCCAATTCCTTGGAATAAGTCACTTTCATTATGTACATATCCTCTTGGTTCTGTTTCTCCAGAGAACCTAACCAAATACACAGCCACCAAAAGACAGTGCTAAAGAACTGATGTTTGGTTTGAGCTTTGAAAGAGGAGAAGGAATTAATGCATAAAGGAGGAGCAAGTAGAAACACCATTCTGGCAGAAGGAAAACATATCCAAGAACCCTCACGGAAGACACACTGCATTTTTAAAGAATGAATGGAGAGAAAATGGGTAAGTCATGCAAAGTCTGATTGTGTAGAATTTGGTCATTTTATTTGAATAAAATTTACAGAAAACTATCTTTATTTATACTTACCTATAGCTATTAAACTACTCATAAAATTAGATCTATGTAGCATTGGTATTAGCCATAATTTAAATAATCTGTACCCTTTTCTTCTCCACAATAATGGGATGGTCAAGAGTGAACAACTAACTGCTTTTTACCACTCAAACTCAGGTACATTCTAGGAAAAGTAATGGGAACAAATCCCAATGCGCTCAAATAGATGTTTGAAAATGTGAGAAAAGTTCAAGTATCTGCTACATTGAATCAAAACATCAGTAAAACATTAGCAGAGCTTGAGTGAGCCTGACAAAAGTTCACAAAACAATTCACTTCAGATAATGAGAAGGAAGTTCAAGTGTGAGGCAGGCAGAATGAGATTCAGATTATTTAATATTCCTTAGTTATTATACTTAAAAAATGCAATTTGGCCTTATCCTAAAATGTCAGTGCACATTTTTGTACATTTCACTGCACATCTATTCATTGTGTAGCTCCTTTTAGACCCTCACTGAGGTTGTGCAGCACGTCCTCAAGATTCTCAAACATTCCCGAACGCACACAGGTAGTAGTGTTAAAATCGTAGGAAAAAAGGGAAAAGGCAAAAGAAAAGATTTGAAATAGTTTTAGTATAGGTTCTTTTATAGTAATACAGATTTTAAAAATCAATATATTTTAAAGGAAGGGATATAATAACAAATGAACACATCGAGTATATTTCCTATACCTTCTTAAGTCAGTGTTTTATAATTAAAAAGTTGGGTGGGAAAATGAATTCATTACAACATGAGCTAAACATAGGTTACTTTTTTTTTTCTAAGAACATAGTAACTGAACAGGGAGTACATTAATTTCTGCATATTGTGAAGGATCCTGAACAGGTTGGGGTGACAGCAATGAGGACTGGGTGGTGACGGCCAAGCCTGGCCATTAAGCAAGTGGTCAGTGCTTAGGGAGCAGGAACGGGCTGACCGTATCTGGGTGGTAAATAAACTGAGGCTGTAACAAATGGGATGTTCTTTTTCAGTCAGTGGTGCTGAATGTCACGGAGTTAACTTAATTAAAGGACATTTTATCCTCCAGATCTACTGAGATATAATTGACAGATAACTGTATAAATTTAAGATGTACAACACGATGGCTGATATACACAGACTGTGGAATAATTATCACAATAAAGTTGGTAACCACATCCATTAGCTAGCTCACTTGTATATTGGGGTATGTGTGTGTGGTAAGAACACTTAAGATCTACTCCTTACTAAATTTCAAGTATACAACATAGTTAATTCTAGTCACCGTTCTATATATCAGATCCCTAGAAATAATTCATCTTATAATTATTAGTTTGTACCCTTTGACTCAAATCCCCCATTTCCCTCACCCTTCTCCATATACTGCAAACCATCAGTCTACTCTGTTTCCATGAATTTAACTTAGATACCACATATCAGTGAGATCATACAGTATTTGCCTTTCTCTTTCTTATTTCACTTATTATAATACCCTAAAAGTTCATCCATGTAGTTCCAAATGACAGGATTTTCTTCTTTTTTATGGCTAATATTCCATTGTGTATTTGTACCTGGCCTTTTCCATTCATTCATTGATAAACACTTAGATTGTTTCCATAGCTTGGCTATTGTGAATACTGTGGCAATGAACATGGGGGAGCAGATGTCTCTTCCAGATAGTGATTTTGTCTCTTTGGACATCTACCCAAAATGGGATTGCTGAATCACATGATAGTTCTATTTTTAACTTTTTGAGGAACTACTATATTGTTTTCTATAGTGGCTGCACCAATTTATAGTCCCACCAAAATCACAAGGACTTTTTTTTCTCTGTACTCTGATCTTTCTCATTTCTGATCTTGGCTTTTTAATAATAGCCTTTCTAGAAGGTGTGATTTCCATTTTCCTGATCATTAGTGATGTTGAGCATCTTTTCATGAATCTGTTGGCTCTTTGTCTTCTTTTGAAAATGCCTATTTAGGTCTTTGCCGTTTATTTAATTGGATTATTGTTATTTTTCTGTTGAGTTGCATGAGTTCCTTATATATCTTGGTTTTCTAACATTTTCCTCCCATTCTGTAGATTGTCTTTTCATTTTGTTGATTGTTTTCTGTGCAGAAGCATGTTAGTTTGATATGGCCCAATTGTTGATTGCTTTTTTCCCCCTTTTCTTGCCCAGACTGACATTATAGAACTTTTCCCTATGTTTTCTTCTAGGAGTTTTATGGTTTCAGGTTTTACTTTTTTCATCTTGTCTTTAATCAGTTTTGAGTTAACCCATGTGAGTATTGTAAAATAGGGGTACGGTTTTATTCTTTTGCATGTGTATATCACCCTGTAATTCTCTTTTCTTGTAGTGCTCTTATATGGCTTTAGTATCAGGGTGATGCTAGTTTAGTGAGCTAAGTTTGGAAGTGTTTGGTCTTCTATTTTTTGAAAGAGAAGAATTGGTGTTGATTCTTCTTTAAATATTTGGTAGAATTCACCAGGGCAACCATCTGGTGCTTGGCTTCTTTTGATCACATTTTTAACCTCCTTCCTCCTTAATGATCTGTTCAGATTTTCTGTTTCCCTATGATCCAGTCTTGGCAAATCATATATTTCTAGCAATTTGTTCATTTTTCTAAGTTATCCAATTGTTTGGCATAGAATTGCTCACAATCACCTTTTATGATCCTTTGTCTTTTAGAGATATCAGTATCTAATCTTTATTAGTCCTTCCTTCTGCCAATTTTTAGCTTAGTTTATTCATATATATATCATGTTTTATATAAAAATGTTTTATATATAAAATGTTTATATATAACATGATATATATATAAATGTTATGTATTCTGAGAAATTAAAAATAATGCATATGCTCCTGACATCAAAGAGGTCTTTGGAAATGCAGCCTTCCCTGGGTGTAATCTCTCTTAAATTCCTCTTAACTGAGTCAACAACTAGTTTGGCTTTATGCTGATGCCGAAGCTCCTGCTCCCTGAATTCTGATGTTTTCACATTCTCAAATGGCTATGTGCCTTTTCCTATGCTGGCTAATATTGTGGTAATCAATTTTTAAAATTCTTTTAAAAAATGTTTCTTTTTAGTTAGTTTATTGTTGCTCTGGATGACTGAGAAGAGGATAGATTAGGTGGACTAGGAGATGCTGAGCATAATGATACTTTGTCACACTTTTAACACTGTTTGGAATCATACAAATGAGAGAGAGAGGGGGGATAACCACTGAATCTGTGGCTTCCCACAACTGTCCACCCTCTGCCAGGAAAATATGAAGTATACTTAAGGGATTCTTATTCTTAGAGAGAGCATTGCCGTGGTGCTAAGGAGGTGCTAACTTTAAACTCAGCTGTCAGATGATTTATCAGTTAAAGTGTACAAGGCTCATTAGAGGTATTGAAAATGACCAACAGAATTGCTTATGGGAATAAAAGTATATAACTTCTGGGCCGGTGACCAGTGATATTGTTCAAGGTCCAAGGAACTGGCTTATTTCACAGGACTGTGTTGTTCTGGAGTCCCTTGTATTTAATATTGTTGGTCGATCCCTTGCTTTCATAGCCACTTCCAGTTTGCATTTTGGAATAATATTATGTCATAGAATGCATATTTATAAGTATTGAGAAAATGTGAAATTAGATCATCAGGGACATGACTAAATTAGGTGTTAGGACAAGTTTCCACAGTGTTACTAAATTAGGTGTTTAGGACAAGACTTAAGTCCTAAAGCAATAAAGGATCTCTTGTTTCTTCAACCCTGAGACCACTTCTGAGTTTGAGTCTATTTTAGTCCGTTTGTTGTACATCCCTCCATCACTCACCAATATCATCTTCACTGTGTAGTAACCACATATCTTATTGCAATTAAAGCCAAGATTCTTTCAGCCCGGTACTCCTCAGCTGGTTCACCCTCTTTCTCACCCTTCAGAAGAGAACAAAAAACAATATGAATATGACTCACCAACTTAATTCATTACTACTCTTCCTCATTTTCTTCTGTGCTGCACACCCAACAGGTTGGGAAACTAGTAACATGAGCTTTAGTGGTAGATTTTCTTATCAGTGCTATTTGCAATGCAACTATATAGAGGTACTGTACTCTTGTTTACTTACTAAAATTCCCTTTCTTGATCGAGAAATGGATAAACTGCAACTACTGATTAATTGTATTAGAGAGCAAACAATTACTGAGAAGCAATTCTGTTTAAACAATTAAGCTATGGGGGTGGGGGTTGGGGTGGGGGATACTTTGATTAAACCTCACGAAGTAATAAATCAGCCACAATGTCCAGAGAGAACAGGGTTGATTTTTGTTTTTTTGTGCACAAGCAGGCTTTGGGATAAGATATTATACTCACAGGAGATTAGTAAATGGCAATTTTTAAATTATAGTAGTTCTTTGTTGCATGAAGAACATTTAAAAAATGTTTTTTTTGTCCAAATAACATTGCTTCCTGAAACTGACAAAAATGAAAGAATGAGCTATCCCTTAATTTCAAGCAGTGTTATCTCAAGCAACAATAGTTCAATGATTTTCTTCTTTTTAATGACCTAAGCCTGGGGTAAATGATTGATAATGTTTGCTTCACAGTCATACCAGTAAAATCTTATCATGAAATGATCTCTTCATTTTTCATGATAGATTAGTTTGAATAAAATAATATTTAGGCAATATCCAATATTTACCAGCCTTTCCCAGACATTTTAAATCACAGCAAACAGTAGGCTCCTCTGGCTTCGAATTGCTGTATTTCCACATCAGAAATTTATTTTCCTTTTTCCTTACAGCCCCTACTCAATAGTATGGGTAAGTAATTCTAGGGATAATGATGTCATCATAAAATTGTGTGGACTATTGTTGCATAAACTCGATCAATCTTTGGAAATAGATATGAAATAGACTTTTGCTGTAGAAATATCATAATAACTTTAATTTAGTCATACATGCACATTTATATGTGCATATATAATATATAAATTTATACAGTTGAAAGTGACTTTGAAACCCTATTTATTTTATAGGCTTACAATACTGCAGCTTCTGGTAGTATTTAAAGTTTAAATATAGCTTTATGAATTAAAACAAAATAAAATAAAATCTTATTTGGAGGCTTTCAATATGAACTCTAAAATTCATGTACTCTACAATATGGCTTGGAGAATTTGAACTATATTATGTAACATAAATTAATATCAACTTAATTTTGTGTAAGTTTTGTGTTCTGTTCATTCTAAATCACTTTCAAAGAAAATACAATGTATAAAATAAGATCTTTGGAGATTGAGTTTCTGTGAGAATTCCTTCACAAAGTGATTTTTGAGACTTTGTTAAACTTGTTTATTTATTAAAAAATAAAGGGTGAGTTGTTTCCAGGGATTTTATTTCTGGTATTAATATTTTATAAATAAGTTTTGTGGGAAGAAGACATTGTTTTGTTATATTACATACATCAGTTTGGGCACCTTACTATATCTGGCAGCTTTGATGTTGGTCACTTGGTATAATGAATTTAGCAACATTTGATTTGGTTCAGGTACAGATTTATAATTCCATAGAACGCAATTTTGAAATACTTTATAAGTAGAATACAAAATTCTTTCCTGCAGAAAAAAAATGTAGAAAACTTAAGAGAAGGCCATAAACAACAACTGATAGAACATTAAAAACAATTGCCATCATGAGGTCTCAAGCCCCTTAATTAGTCTTGGTTCCCGTCCAGACTTGTGTTGACAGAAGAGCATTATTATTCCTCTCTAATCACACTTTAAACCTGAGGGCCTCCCAAATCTTCAGAACTGTGTGCTGTCTTGCATGATTTGCATGGTATCCAAGCCACAACGTGGAGAGGAAGGCGGTCATCTACATGTAGATATTCAAGCACACTTATTTTGATGTAAATTTGCTTATATTTTCTTTCTTTGGGCTAATTTCTTTTTAGAGAGGTGTCACCAAGCCTGGCATGCAAAGAAGAAGAAGAACCCACGTAGACAGATGAAATATGCATAAGCAAATTGAGGTAATTAGGAAAAAACAGACTTTATCCCTTTCTCTAGGATTTAATATGACTTTGATAGTACATAATCTGTGGGAACAATGTGGAAAATAAAAGAATGATATTCTAGTTTGAATGTATAAAAAAGATTAAGTCTTCTGAATGTAAGAATAAATTCAGCAAAATAATGCAATTCACTCTAATGTTAATATACAAGCAGCAGGGGGGCTCCAGGAAAAGTAAAACAATAAAATCTAGTTCCATATTAATTATGCCATTTGACAAACTGATCGTTGAGCTGCTTATGTCCAATAGCCCTTATATAGGCTAGATCACAGACATAGTCTGAGATGTTAAAATGCTGGAAATCCATCTTCCCAGGAGGATTTTTGCCAATTAGTTTGGGACTAAAAAATCCTGCCAGGCATGAGGCTGCCCAGCAAGGTAGAGGATCAGAGACAGGAAAAAAAGAAATATTTTATAAGAGAGAGCTGAAAAATCAGCAACTCAGCTGGCAGCACAAAACTATGCTTGAAAGCAACTTTAGGATTTAGGAGCTTTCATAGTGGATTGCATTATAATTTTAGAGGTCTGTTTGGGGGAGATTTGCTATATTTTTGGCATTAGATAATTATATAAAGATTATATGATGTGCTTACTCATTATGATAGCCTACACATGATGAAGAATTTTGTCAATGCTCTGCATGCACTACAGAGCAATTGATGAGACCTTGATGGGACAATTTTATCCCTTAAAATGAAGGACATATTCCTGGATATTTAAACATCTGTAAAAATTGATTAGATGAATATTTGTTTTCTAAGTCCTTGTTTGAAGATGAAGCATAGAAAAAAGACCTCTAGTCAGTAAAAACAAACCCCAAGTATAATATTTAAGGAACTAAGTAGATCTAATATATGAAAAGAACTAGGGCATGAACTTTATCCTAATAGTCTGAATTAGCCACATGAGTTCTACACTTGATCTGAGCCAAAAGGCCAAGAAGAAATGCTACATGATTCTAAAAAAAAAGGAAAGAAAATATGTTTTCTATTCATTCTTTTTCATCCCCTTATTTCTAAACCCTTTATCCATGATTTTATCCCAAAATATCAGAAACCCATGCTTGTTGGGTAGAGGATGGCCTTCTAGCTACTCTTTGAAAACCTGTAAGAGTTTGCTTGCTTTCTTGCTTTTATTGGACCTTTCATTCTATAATTTAAAAAAAGTTATGAAATGAGAGGAGGAGTGACTGAATGGCAAAGCTAGGAGAATATACAAACCATGAATTAGCTCCACAATCCTAAATAAAGTATCCTGACTTGATCCCCTTTACAAATTTCTTACCAAAACTGTATTCCTTCAGTCTGTGTGATACCACACTCTTCTGGTTTCCCTATGTCTGTAGGGGATAAGAAGCAGATAATATCCTCACTATTCTCCAAAAACATTCATAATACAGCTGAGGACCCTGTAAACATGCAAATAGTTCCTATGGGGCCATTAGCAAACTAGAAAGGTGGCCCGTTACTGCAGACAAAACCAACAATGATCAAGCAATGATCAAGAAATTTCTAGTACAGAGGTCCACTTTATGAAATGAAGGTCCAGAACATTCGAGTTTTGGGGTATGTATCAGTCAAGGAGCAAGCACAGAAACAATCAGTGGGAGATATATATTAACATATTTCTTTCAAAGAATTGCCTCACAGGATTGTGAGTGCTGGCTAGGCCAGCCCCAAATCTGCAGGCGAGCCTGTCCGGAAGGGCATGCTGGAGCAGTCAGGCATGGGGGGCGCTGATGGTGCTGGCCCTGGGCAGAATTCTTCATCAGGGAAGCCTCAGCTCTGCTCTTAGGACATGCCAACTGAATGAATCAGGCCCACACAGATTATCTGGGATAATCGCCCTTATTTAAAGGCACCCTTACTTATACCTTCACAGCAATACCTAGATTCACATGTGGTTAAACAACTGAGGACCGTAACCTCACCAAGTTAACAGATGAAACTGACACATAGGTGATTTTCAGAGGACTATCTGGTATAGAAAAGGGATAACTTCAGAGTTAATACCATTTAGTCATTAACTCAAATTCATCTGTTATTACCTGTGGGATCCTGTGTAATTACAAAACCTTTCTGTGCTTCTTTATTTCTAAAATTTGACCTGTTCTTATTAATGAATTTTATCTTTACCAAAATGGAGGTAGTATTAGTTTGACATACTTCTTGATATATAGTCAGTACTCAATGAGTGTTAGCTCCTTTTACCTTTAGAAATCACATCTTATGGTTAGCACAGTATGTTTCTAAACAATAGTGCTTTGTATATTTTATACAAGTAAAAAACTGAGTAGCAAGAGCAATGACTCAAAGCTGGTGACCTATATTGAAGTTCCTATGAGGTACATTCTTAAGGTTATTGGAGTGAGGCCTGAAATTGAGTTTTTTTTAAATTAGTGAACAGTCTGACACCTGCTGCATCATTGAATTGTTTTGAACCTCAGCTTACTCACCTATAAAATGGGGAACTAGATACTTGCTCTACTTACTTCATAGGATAAGTATGAAGAACAAATAAAAAGGTATATGAATGGACTCTGTAAACTACAAAAATATTATTATATTGGTCATTGATTCCTATCCTCCCTGTATTGAGTGGATATACAGAAACATTTTCATCCTTCCATAAAAGATTTAAAAGATCATAGTGTTTTCTTTTTAAAACACCAAAAATGGGGGCGGGGGCAAAACCTCTCAGCTCTTTATTATTATAACAACTAATTTATTTGGGTTGAGAGAGCAAATAAGTAATTACTAAGATATGGTGTTTGGCCAGGCTTTACAAAAATAATTTAAAAATAATTTATCTTAGGAGATGGTGCAGCTAAGTAAGTTTAGAATTCTATTGCGACATAGAACTTAGTCTGTACAGGTTATTATATTTTGCAGTCATCAGCAATTTACTTCTATGTTAGTATAATTAAAGAACAGTCTCCCTGCACTTTATGAAAAGGAAATTTATACACACACACACACACACACACACACACGTGACATTTGTGCATGTGTATATTCCCATTGTCTACTGCTGGGTAGTAAGTCATCTCCACACCTAGTGGCATCAGAGACAACCAGTTTGTGTGCTCGTGGACTCTGTGGGACAGGGATTCAGACACAGCACAGTGATGATGTCATCTCGCTTCTCCATAGCATTTGTGGTCTCAGCTGGGAGGTCCCATCATGATCAATGCAAAAGCTATATCACCTTTTATGATCTGGTTTCAGAACTCACAAATTGTAACTTCAGCTACATCTGTTCGTCAAAGAAATCACAACCTACTCAGAAGGAAAAGGGATTTATAATACAAATTATAATGGGTCAAGTAGTTTTAATTTTTAAATTTAGTATTTAGTTCTATGATATGTTTCACATCCATTTTTGCACGTGGGATGAGATATTGGTTGATGTTCATTTTTTTTCCATATGGGCATCCAATTTTTCCAGTTCTATCTGTTAAATGAATGATCATTTCCCACAGTGTTAAATATACATGTGTAAGATTTATACAAGTATATAATACATTTATATTATACATACATACAGCCACTCCCACGTATCCATGGGTTCTGTATCTACCATTTCAACCAACCATGGATCAAAAATATACAGAAATTAATTGTTACTTGTTGGTAACATGTACTATGTCTTTGATGGCTGCATCTGTACTGAACATATATAGACTTTTTTCTTGTCATTATTTCTAAATGGTATAGTATAACAGCTATTTATATAATATTGTATTGTATTCAGTATTATAATTCATCTAGAGATGATTTAACATATCCAGAGGATATACATAGGGCATATGCAAATACTATGACATTTTATATAAAGGACTTGAGCACTCACAGATTTTGGTATCCATGGGGATCCTGAAACCCATCCCCCAAAGATATCAATGGACAATTGTACATACATGTATACATAGTTTCCTGCATACATTAGATAATTAGTAAATATGGGAATATTTAAGATTATTGCTACTCTGTATCATATGATCCAGAGAGTAAAAGGAAATAAATCAAACTTAGAGTCAGAATCTGGTATATTTTCTCTCAGAACATAACATATTCCTGGTGGTCTGGAAGACTAGGCAAATGTGCAAAGCTGTGAACACATTCAGGAGAGATGGGAGAGAGTCTCAGTCACCTACTTCTCTCTGGCTGATTGTGCAACTTCGTATACCTGAAAGTAAAAGCCAGGGCAGGCTGTAAACTGTTTAAAGTTGGAAAGCATCTCCCAGCTCACACACAGGTCTATTAACCATGGATCAAACTTAACTGCGTCAACGAGTTTAAGGGCATCCTCTTAAACCAGTTATTGGCTGACCACTAAGCTATGTTGATCATTGTGTAAAGCCTAAGAAGTCAGGCTTAAAGATGGACACACCACAACATCACAAATGAGATGGACTTTACTGTATTAACCCTGGTAAGTAAATAGACAACTAGACATACAACTCCAAAACAAAATAGCAACAGCAGAGGGATCAGACTCCAGAGTGCTACAATACAGTATCTAAGAGGTCGTTTTCAAAATAATTATGAGACAGAGGAAGAAATAGGAAAGAGTAATCTATACACAGGATAAAGGTAGGAAAACACCATTAAATAATTTAAAGAAAGTATGATAATAATGATTCATCAAATAGGAAATATCAATAAAGAGTGTAAATCTGTAATAAGAACTAAGTGGAAATTCAGAAAGTAGACACAATTATTGAAGTAAAACTCTCAGAAGAGAAGTTGAAAGCAGATTTGATCAGAAAAAAATCTGAAAACATGAAAATAGATCAATCAAAGGAAAGAAAGAAAAAAAAAGAATCAGTAAGAATGAATAGGCCCACAGAGACCTGTGGTATACCATCAAGAATATCGGTATTTTCATAAGTTTTCAGGAGGAAATGAGAGAAAAATACAGAAAAAGTATTTGAGGATAAAATACTTTTTCAAGCTTGAGGAATACTTCTCAAGCTTGAGGAAAATATTAACTTACACATCCAAAAATTTCAATGTGATCCAAATAGGAACACACAATAAGATCCACACCTAAACATACCAAAATCAAAATGTCAAATGTCATAGACAATGGAAAAATCTGGAAAGTAGTGAGAAAATCAACTCATCACATATGAAAAAAACACATTAAGATTAACAGTTAACTTCTCATCAGAAACAAAGGAGCCAGGGAGAAAGTGGTATGACACATGTAAGGTCCTGGAGTTCAGTATTCAGGAAAACTATTGTTCAAAATGCAAATTAAAAAAAACATTTCCACATAAACAGAAGCAGAGATTCTGTTGCTAGTAGAACTACCTGTAGGAAATACTCAAGGAAGTCCTTCAGTTTGAAAGAAAATGATAACGATGTAACTTGAGCCCACAAAAATAACATTGGTAAATGTAATTATGTAGGTAAATATAATATAAACATAATTTATCTTTTGTTTAACTGATTTTTAAAAACAATTGCACAAAGCAATATAAAATAATATTGTTAGGTTTATTATACAAAGATATAATAACTCAAAGAGAGGGATCTAGCTATAGCAGAGCAAAGTCTCCATGTTTTTAAATTAATATTAATCTGGGGTAGATTTTTTCAAATTAATGCATATTGTAATCCCTAGAGCAACTACTGACAACATAATTTTAAAAGTATAAAACCAAAAAACAAAAGAATTAAATTGAACACTAAAGAATATCTGCTATACACACAAAGAAGGAAGTAAAAAAGCAAAAGATGAAAAAGAAAACATTAGACAAAATTCTCTTCCCCTCTTTCTTTTCCTATACCCTGCCCTCTCTCCCTCCCATTCTATCTTCCCTTTGCATCCTCTTTTTCCCATCCTCACCACTTTCTTTTTCTTATTCAGTGCACTAACATTCCCAGTACAATGTTGTGTAGAAGTAATTAATATAATAAACTGACAGACAAGAGCAGAGTAGGAACTATAAGCCATATACAGAAGGTGACCAAGGCAGAAAGCTCTGGGTGCTTAGCAATGGACAATTGTAAAGTAGGACCTCACCCCAGGGTGATTTTTCCAGCTCTAGCATATCACTAGTCATGTGGTTTAGACAACTTGACCTTTCATATCTCTGGTCATGTGGTTCACCTTTTGTCCCCTGGCATGTTACTAGTCATGTGTAGACCCCCTAAGTGGAGGAACAAGGGGGCCAGAGAATAGCCTCATATGACTCTCATACTAGCCATTGCAGGACCATTCCCTTAAGCATTAAGCCCTCAGGACAGTGAGGTTCTGACCACATGAAAAACTCTTAGGAACGAAGCCTTGGGTCTGTTGACCACAGAGGCAGAGTTTTGGCCAAGTGACAGATGACATGTAGGTCTCAGTTGTGTTTCAGTTCCAGGCCCAGAAAAGCAACAAAACCAGTGATGGCAGGACCAGGTGCCATGACTAATGATCTCCTACCCTAGTGCCAACCAATCAGTAGAGCCCATAAGCCTGACCAAGTAGACACATCTGGAAAGCTGATGAATAATCTATTGAGATCCTCCCTGAGACTTCCCCTAAAATCCCTGCCTTTGGAAACAAATAAAACCCTTAAGACAAAGGAACCTATGCACTCTTGTGCTCTCTCCCCCTCTCTCCCTTTTACTCTCTGACCCCCTCTCCCTCAATGCTCATACCTTTGCTCTCTTTCTCCTGGCTCCAAGGGCACTTCCTTTCCTCTGTAATTGTTTCCTGAACTCACACAGCCCAGCTGGAACTCACTTCTCCCTCTATGACTTTCTTTTCTTTCTAAATGCATATGTCACTTCCGTTTTTTTATTGTTCTATTACAGTTGTCCCACATTTTCCCATTGCTCTCCCCTGCTGGGCTCTCCCCCCCCCCCCCCCCCCACCACTCCCACAGTCAATCCCCACCCTGTTGTCCATGCCCGTGGGTCTTCTATACCTGTTCCTTGACTTGCTAAATCAATTTTCATTTGGATTTGAGTTCCTTGGCTCTGAATTCTTCTCTTAGCCAAACTCACGTACAGAGGTCCAACATCTGGTGTCATTTGCTATTAACAGAGGTAATGAGAGAGAGAAGACATTTTACCATATTTTGGATCTTATCAACAAAGCATTCGGTGTTTTACCATTAAGTGTAATTCTAGCTGTGGATTTTTCACAATGGACATTTGTAAATAAAGTTGAAGTTTTATTGCATTGCTAATTTTCTAAGACTTTCTATCACCAATTAGTTTTGAATCTTGTTAAATGTTACTTTCATCTATTTTATTCTGCTAATGTGGTTGTTTATATTGACTGACTTCCAAACGTCCTAAACTTGCCATCTGGGGACACACCTACTTGCTTGTGATCCATTATCCTTTTTATAGACATTGTTAATTATTGTGGAGAATTTTTGGATCTGTGGTTATGAGGGCTATCAGTCTATATTGCTCTTATCTTGTAAACTTTTTGTCAAGTTTTGGTATCAGTTGTTTCTGGTTTCAAATAATTTAGGTATTATTCTTTCAAACCCTGTTCTCTATTTTCTAAAATTGTTTATATAAATTGATGATAATTCTTCCTTTAATATTTAATAGAACTCACTTGTAAAATCTTTTGGGCCATGAGGATTTTATGTGAGATATTTAAAAAGTTTTAATTTTGAAATAGGTTTAGATTTATAGAAGAGTTACATAGATAAAACAGGGTTTTTTAAAAATGTACCTTTAGTCCACATTCCCCTATTGTTCACATTTTACACACTCAGAGTACCTCTATCAAATTTAAGAAATTAACATTTGTAAAATACTTTCAGTTAAATTGCAAAGTTTATTCAGATGTTAGCAGTTTTATGAACAATGCCCTGGTTCTTTTCAAGAATACAATTCTGGATAGCATGTTGCATTAAGCAGCATTATTTCTCTGTCTTGGCCAGTCTGTGACTTATTCTTTGTCCTTTCTTGTTTTTAATAACCTTGACACTTTCCAGCAGTGTTGGCCAGGCATTTTGCTGAATGCCCCTCAGTTTAGGTTTGGCATATGTCCTCCAATGACTGGACATGGGTTCTGAGTTTGGGGGGACACCATAGAAGTACATTACCCTTCTCATTACATCATATCAGGAGATTAGAAATATCGACATGCTTCATTATTGGTGTTTCTGACTTTGATCAGTTGGTCAAGTCAGATGTACCCATAGTAAACTTACTAATTTTCTCCTTTTTGGGACTTTTAAATTGAAATCTTTAACCAATATAGAGCTGTTTATATTTTCTGCCTTTTTTTTTTCATGAATTAGTTTTGGTAAATTTTGTTTTACAAAAACATTGTCTAATTTTATGTTAAATTTATTGTTAAATTTATTGGTATCTAGCATTTATGGATTTCCACATTAATTCCATAGCAATCAGAGAACAAATTTTGTAAGAAATCAATTATTTCATATTTATTGAGATATAGTTTGTATGGACAGCGTGTGGTCCATCGTGAGAATGATTCATACTCACTGAAAAAAGAAAGGGTTTATTGCAATTGTGTTGTTAACAGATGTTTTGTGGTTTGTTCTTTTTACTAATTTTAATTCTTGGTTATTAAATGCATACACTCTCAGAATCTTTGTTTTCCTGGTGATTTTTTCTTTAAACATTGCTTACTTTCCTGTAACATGCTTTGCCTTGAAATCTACTTTGTTTGATAATAGTTTAGACATGCCAACTTTCTTATGGTTACTGTTTGCATATTATAACTTTTTCATCATTTACTTGTGACCTGTCTTTGTCTTTGCCTTTAACACACATTTCTTGTAGACAGCACATAGTTTTGTAATAAGTTGATTTTCTAAGAAACCTAAACTATAAATGAAGGACCTGCTTTAAATATGTGAAAAGTGAACTTGTTCTTAGGAATTGTTTCGAGGTTTCCTTTCATTTTTGACATGAATCAGAAACGGGAAAGGTGCTTTGGCAGTGTATTAAAAAGCAGATTGGGAAGAAAACAAGTGTCAAAACAGCTCGATCAAATTTACTGGGAGTAGTGATAAGAGTTTATGGTCAGAGATACAGAATTTGAGGACAAATGTCAGCCTCCCAACCTGATGGAACTGTCCACAGTAGTTTGGGACATTGGATGCACCTCAATAGACTTTGTTAATTAATTATGATATATTTTGTTTAACTAGATACAGTAAGTAGTACTGTTCATGCTTTGACTTCCTACACAAGCACTCATTTTTATTTTGACTCATTTAAGAATCAGTGTTTTTATTTGGAAAGTCATGAGAAAGCATAGCTATCATTTTCACAAGCTTTTTCATCTTAGGGACTGAGAATTATTCAGAAGTAAATTATTTTGCTTACTATTTATTTTTGCCAAGTGATCCTGGTAAACTAAGAATCTTTTAAATATTAATTATAGTTTATTTTGTAAAGGCTTTTTATTAGATGTAAGTATAAAAAGTATGTTTTTTGATTTATTTTTCTCATTTTATTTGTCACTAATTTTTGTTACACTACTGTGTAATGCATATAAAACTATAACTTAAAATAAAATAGGGGGGAACAATTTGTAGAACAAGCAGGTCTTAAGGATCACTCTATTAACATTAATTAATTTTGAGGTGTCATATAAAACTTTGTTCATTTCACCTAGTTTAATAATAAGTGAAATGAAGTTTTAGTTCTTTAATAGGAAAAAAAAATCTCTAAACACCATTCTCATTAATGAGAGTTTTTCAAATCTAAAGCATTACTTATTACACACTAACTTGTCATTCATTTGCAATTTGGGACAACTTGAATTCAGCTGCACCTGCGAGGTTGTCCAGCACATAGTGAATGTGTGGGAGGTCATCGGCCCATAGACACGAGCCAGCACACATATTGCGGTTTATTCCTAGTTCCCTTCGTTGCCACTAGTTGATACCTGAATTAGACCTTAGGGCAAAATAATGGCAGTTGGTATGACAGAAAGTACTTGGGTGACAGCACACATCCTAGAAGTATTTAACTTGCTGGATTGTAAATCAGTAAAATGGACTACTTAATTTCTCAACCAAAGACTAAAAGCTAAACAAAGAAAATTCTTGATGTAGTCTAGAGTCAGAGAAATTCAAAGATGTTTTAAAGAGTGCTAGTCCTCTATTTTATTAGTTTACATTATTTACACTATTTTTAAAAATGGTTTCACAGACATCTTTGGACTAAAGACTTGGTTGAGTTACCTTAACCATGTGTAGATATTGCCCTAATATAACTACTTAAAATGTGAAGTTTAGAAAATTTCATGTCTAGGAGGGTCAATTTTTAAGTACTTGGTAATTAACTGGTGAATTGGCTAGACTTTTGCCAATTTAGGACATATCAATCTAGAGTAAAAATTCTTCATTATGTTGTACAGATGCTTAGATATGTAACAAAGCAAGTGTAAAAATATTATTTATAGAATCTAGGTGGGAGATATATAGATGTACAATGTGCAATTCTTTAGACTTCTCTGAATATTTAAAATTTTTCATAAAATAGGAGACAATTGGATCTCATTTCTTGCAAATCCCAAAAATATTATAGCTATTATATTTTAGCTATATTATAGCTGTCAAACTATTTACAAAACTCAATTTCTCCTGGCTGGCATAGCTCAGTGGCTTGAGCGCGGGCTGGGAACCAAAGTGTCCCAGGTTCGATTCCCAGCCAGGGTACATTCCTGGGTTGCAGGCCATAACCCCCAGCAACCGCACATTGATGTTTCTGTTTCTTTCTCCCTTTCTCTCTCTCTCCCTCCCTTCCCTCTCTAAAAATAAATAAATAAAATCTTTTAAAAAACACTCAATTTCTGTGCATTTAATACCTCTAAAAGTCTTACTTAAAAAGTAAAGATATTTAATTCTCATGTGTAGTTTTTTTTTTCATTTTTGTCTAATAAGTATATGGTGTCAGAAAATAATTCTTTTTACCATTACAAAATAAAACATCCTTGCATACACATTAACCACTATAAATACACAATTATTGGGTTGGTTTGGAAGATGTACTTTATATTACCAATTGTTACTTGACTAATAAACAATAAGCAGGGTGTATTATTCACAAATTAGCAATGTAAATAGCTCTCCCCCTCCTTTCTGTTTAGTTGCATACAGGATGACATTTTGGTTGAATTCTATATTTATGTTCCTTTTTTTAAATTTTCTTTTTTTGCCATATAATATTTTAAGTTTAATCAAAAGTCAACTTAGAAAGGCCATTCTGCCTAAGAGATATTTTTCCATTAAGTATTATGACATATTGGTGGCCTTGAGGGATTATTGGTTTTTGAAGGAATATTAACAGCTGGAAATTTGCATTTTAATGCAGTTCTCCTCAGCTACTCAAGCAATTTTATTTTTAAGACCTGTGACAGGTTTCAAAGTGATAGTTCTAAAGCAATATAGTAAGTAGAAATAACATAATTTTATTACGAATAACTAAGTTTCTAATAGTTTTCTCTTTTTTTGTCTCCCTAAATTTTAGTTTGAGATGTCAGGAAAATCAACACCCAAATTTTATGTCTGCACTAAAACCAGACTTGATAATTGGAAAAGTGAAGAATTCTTTTTAAGCCACTACTTTCAAAAATTGAGGAAAAAGAAAATAGCACATCTAATTAGATTTCTCTGATTAGAAGTTAAAAACGAAGCTGATGAAGAGCAACCCTTCACAACAGTAGTTTCATTCTGTCTCAGGGGTTGTCTCTGGGGGAAGTGATTGCTGGGATGGCAGTAGATGAAACTGGGAAATGGGAATAGAGACCATCCTGCTTGATAGTAGTATTAAATATACACTCAGAATTGCTATTGAAATTAATTGAAGATTTTGAGTCAGAATGAAGTGACTTATCACTTAAAATGGTTGTCTTCACAATTAGGAATGGACCTTTTTTCTAAAAATGACTGAGTGGCTACATACTGTAGGATGGTTGTAAGAGGACACACAAACTTCTACTTTTCATTTTCAGTCTCAAATTGATTTGAGTCTCAAATTAGATTTTCAGTATCAAATTTTCATTATCAATCTCAAATTTGACTTTTTTCATCAAATCTGGACATCTGAAATGACAGGACAACAACGTGGACAATTGTTCGCTTGCTAATGACCTAATTCAGTCATCACGAATTTCTTTCCTGAACACATTGTAGTATACACAAAGGCGTTAAGGGAGAATGGAAGACTAAAGAAGAAAAAAGAAAAGGGCACTGACTTTCAAGCAAATGCATGTGTACAATTCTTACAATATTAAATTAACATTATCACTATTATAAATGTTTTTTTCCAGAAAATCCTACCTAACAAATGTTGTTACCTCATAAATCACAAAATTCTAATTCTGCAGTGTTTTTTTAAGCTCACCCATATTTAGATGTTTTCTTTAGTGTTTAACTCGATTTCAAGACAGAAATATATATAAACAAAGTTATCCCTGGTAAACTGAGTTTTCCTTTTTCTGGTAACTTTGGTTTCTCTTAACTTTCATGAATATTTTCTTTGCATTTTAATTAAAACCATATAATATGAGTAGGAATAGATTTTATCCATGTTTTGAGTGGTTCCTATAGTATTGCTTTTGCTGGGTGATATTTAAAAAAATGTACCAAAGAGCTATAATTCTATTAAGAAACACAAGATAATTGAAATAGATTATTGTTTTCTAGATATAGAGTAATAGTTACTTCCCAACATACTTCTCGTCAGAGTGAGTGTTGGGTCTAAGTTATATGACCGTCTAGCTCTAAGACCTGTATTTATTGTTTAGAGGATCTGGCAGTGATAACTATTGAAGATATAATTTTCATCAACACTGCTGAATATAAAATCCAAATCTATGTATGTGTGACAAAAATTGTATTTGCTTATGGGATATTCATTTACAATACTTGAGTTTTAGACCACTGCATAACCTGTGGTGTTATGCATTAGACCATGACTCTGAGTACCTTAACAGAATTTTGGTTGATTAGAAAAAGTTTGTGTCTTAGAATTATATATAATTAGGTTTATAATTTGTTTATATTTTTATAACACTCTGTGATTATGGATAAGTAATTTCTGAACCTCAGTTTATTCATGTCTAAAATAGTGATTCTTCCTACTCTTCTCTTAAGAGGAAAATCAAGACAGAGGATTGAATAAGATAAAGGTAACAAAACACTTTGTAATTTGGCAGAGAAAATGTGATTAGTGCCCTGGCTGGTGTGGCTCAGTGGATTGAGTGCTGGCCTGTGAACCAAAGGATCATTGTTTTGGTTCCCAGTCAGGCCACATTCCTGGGATGCAAACCAGGTCCCCAGTAGGGGTGTGCAAAAGGCAACCACACATTGATGTTTCTCTCCCTCTCTTTTTCCCTCCCTTTCTAAAAATAAATAAAGAAAGAAAAAATTTAAAAAGAAATGTGCTTAGTAAATACTAGTTGTTTACTTCCCTCTGCATCCAGGAAATACATCTTTACTTTTTCACAGTTCCTCAAAGACAAAGGACATTTGTATAATACTGATTTACTTGTAAAAACACTTGGGTGAAAGGTCTGCATCTTTGGCCAGGAGGAGACAAACACTGTTTGCTCCAAGGAAATTGAAGGGATAAGAAAAACTAGAACTCTTAACAGTGCTTTTCAATTTAAACTCCAGCAACTTCCCTGGCTTCCTCCTGCCCCAAGTCAAAGCAAAATCTGTCCCATCAACCCATAGTTGTCTTGATTTCATGTTTCCCTTGTTTCCTTCCTTTCTGGTTGATCTCAGAGGGAACAGGAGCCAGAAGTCTTGATAGGGCTAGTTCAGCCTGTAGTAAGGAAAGAAACTAGCATCAAACCATGGAGGCTACTTGTGTCAGGCGCTGTGATAGGTGCTGGATATACATTAGTGAACGAAACAGATCCTAATGTCTTATATTTTAGGGTTTTACTCAGTGGGGAGATCTATTGTAAACAAATAAACATGCCAATAAGTATGTAATTCTGATGAGGAAAAAGAACATCCTTTCAGAAAAGTGGCATTAAATTGAGAATTGAGAGGTACATGAGTGCTAGTCAGGTAAAAAGGAATTCGGGTGGGGTTTGAGCAGGTGGTATGGCAGGACTTTCTAGGTGGAGAGCAAATGCAGGCATGAAGACAGTGGAGGGGGAGACCATGGCTTACTCTAGAATCAGAACGAGAGACACTTTTGCTATAACACAAAACATACACATAGCCCAAGAGAACGTGAACACCACTGGCTTTTTCCACTATTGCACTCACCAGTGCCTAGAATAGCACCTGATCCCAGAATTATTTATTGAACAAATGAATTCATAGTTAGCGGCCTTCTAACAGATGACAGACTCTTTAGCAAGCTTCTGTTTTAGGTTTTACTATTTGATTCCAAGCTCTAAATTCTTGAAGTATTTAAAGATATTTTTGAGGTATCTTTAAGCAGATATTTTGCTTGGTATTCATTCTCTTTGGGTGTATGGATGTGCATATGTGTGTGTATACTTCTTTTGAAGACCTGGACAATTTTGTTCCTTAGCCTTAGTGTTAGGACAAGCATGCAATCCATCTGATTATGTTTATAAGTTCCAATATAAAGTATTTTAAAGAATCCCAAATAGCTTTTAAAATATGTTTAAGTCCTATGTCAGATATACATAATGGACAAAACGATGACTTTCTTCCCTTGGGCAGTAGTGAGAATGCTAAGTAGGTGTCAGGTAGAGCCAAGTCTGGTCTCTACTTTGCCCGTGGTAGTTATGTAAGCCTTGGCAAATTAATTAACCATTTCTGTGGTTCAGCTTTCTTACCTATGAAATAAGTCTAAACATAATAAATATTCATGAAAGTTTGAATGAATTCAGTCGGAGACATGTCAAAAATTGCCAGTTAAGAAGGCCACCGAGAAGCCCCAAGAGTCATAGCAAGGCAGGTGCATAGGAAGTGACTACACAGTCCTATTCAAATCCAGAGGGCAGCTGTGTGGTTTCCATGTACATCCCAAGGTAGATATTAATAACACAGGTTCCTATAGGTACAAGTAATGTGACAACAGAGATAGGAGAGAAAAAATAAAATAAGGCCTCAGAAAATAAAACAGTCTGGGGGTGCATTGAAGTAGAAAGGGAAAATAGCTTTCTCCATAGGCTCCAAAGACAGCTGTGTATAATAATTAATTATATTTAATGAAAACGCTAGCTATTCAACAACCACTCAATCTAAAAATATAAAATCTTTGTGCCTCACAGAAGTTGTCAGCTTACTGGGAGAAAGAAATATTTCAGAAATTTTCTAAAAAAAAATAAGAAATTTTCTTAGGAAGTTAAGTGATTTTTAGGTTTATGCAAACCAAGGAAAAGAATAAAATGCTTCATCTTACTTAGAGAGGTCTGAGAAGGCTTTTGGAGCAGGTGACATTTGTGCCAGATTGGATGTGTCCTATTTTGAGAGACTGCTGGGAGATCATCCGTGATACACCTGACAAACGGCTTCTCCAGCGTGGATTGCTTCATCCATACCTAAGCTACTTAGGTATGGCCTGAGTTTTTCCTCAGTCTTCACATATCCTTCTGAATCCTTTCAATCTCTAAAATCTTGTGGGGGTAATAAAGCATTTACAAAACAAGCTTGGAATCTTTGGGCTAAAATGGGTTTATAAGAGCAAAATATGCAACAATCTTATTTTTTTGTTTCTTATATTCTCATTTCTTTTCAATGACCTCAACCAACTTATTATTAAGAGAAAATTTACTGTCAATGTAAAGATCAAAAAGAATTCTCTGTCATAATATTCTAGTTTTTTTCTCTAAAATTTTAGGTTAAAAAGTAAGATGAAATAGAGTTGGCATCAAAGAACTAGCCCATTTGCAAATTGATATAAAAGCACTAGACCTGATTGCAGAAGCAATGTCATTTTAAGTGTCAAAACCCTTTCCACGAAATGAGCCTTTGTAAAAAAATGAACACTGGTTCATTATTTAACAGCAGTACCAAGTTAGCAGATTAATGGAAAGGAATGGAGGAGGACTTGAGACATGGGACACGACTTACGCCAGAAGTAAAAAGGAAAAAATATACCCTGAAATTCATAACATTGCCCTTACATTGTATCTTGTGAGCCAAGAACTCAGAGGCCTCATTATTTTTTTTTTATCCTTAGCCAAGGACATTTTTTCCTTGCTTTTAAAGAAATGGAGAGAGAAACATCCATGCATAGAATGAGAGAGGGAGAGAGAGAGAGAGAGAGAGAGAGGGAGAGAGAGAGATACTGGTTTCCTCCTATACACACCTGGACCAGGAAATCATACACACCTGGACTAGGATCAAGCCCACATCCTAGGTATGTGCCCTGACCAAGAATCAGGCCCACAACTTTTCAGTTAAAGGGAGATGCCCCAACCAACTGAGCCACAGTGGTCGGGGCTCAGAGGTATTATTAACCAGATAGTTTCCTACTGGTTCTAGGTACCACTTAGTGAAAATAAGGACTGTTAAAGTTTCATTTTATATATAACTATGGAAACAATGTGCATTTACAGTTTAAATTTATACATTAAGGATTTTTCTATGTATAAAATGCTTTCACACCTTTGACTTCTATTTTAATTTCCAACAATCTTGTAGCATAATACCTAGACTTACTTTCTAGACAAAGATCCTGACTCTTTGAAAGAGTGAAATGCTTCTCTGTCATACCGTGCCAAAGGTATGTGTCAGACATGCATGTATGTAGGGAATGGCTGTCATAAGTACAGTGATGAAAGTAGACAATGTCCACATTCTTATGGAGCTTATATTTGAATGTGTTCTTATGATGCAGAAAAAGAACTCAAGTGAGTAAACAGGTAATTTACTGTAGTGGTAAATGCTGTGGGAGGGAGGTAGTCTATGCATAACTAAGTGGTCAGGGAAGTTGTCTCTCAGCAAGTGACATTTGAACTGGGGACTGTATAATGAAAAAGGAGACAGCCAAGACCAGAACAGAAATGTTTCAGGTGGAAATTTGTATGAGGAGACTACAGCATTCTTTTCATGTCAAGTAGACTATGACAGAGAAAAGCCTCTGTTTGAGTTCCCCATAGCACATAGCTGTTTTTGAATGTTTGGGGTAAGCACCGCTTTTTAAAAATATGTTTGTGCAGTTATTTCCTGTACACATGCTGTTTAGTATTCAAGAATAGCCTTTCAACTCTGACAAAATTCTAGTGGTAAGTTTAGGTCCAGGCTGTGCTTTCTTTCTTTAAAAAAAAATTCTTATATTCTCTGGCAGCTGTAATATACCATGAATATTAAATTAAAATCAATTGCACACTTACTTATCCTACTCTAGGGATAAAAAGCATAAGCTAACCAAGAATTAACTTCCACTTTAAAAACATGACTTCATTTCAAAAGCTTAGGGTACTATCTGAGAAAGTTTGATGTCCTCATGTCTCTTCATTAGAATTATTATGCGACTACTTTGGGTAGAAATAGGAAGGAACAGCCTTAAAGTGTACACCAAGCAGATATTAGATCAACTCAGTTTTTTTTCCCCTGGGAACCTTTGGATTATATTGTGGATAGGAATCAGGTCTTCTCTAGACATATGAGTCCACTCCCACTGAGTAAGAAACCATGTTCTTAACTGGGAGAATCTTAGTACTCTGCTAGTAATACTCTTCAAGGGCTGACTGCTACAAAGAGGGAAGGTGCACTTACGGAGTTCCAGAGGAACCGCAAGTATGAGCAAGTATGATACCAGACTATGGCTACTGCTGAGGCCTGGGAGCTCGGCTGACCACAGGGTGCCTTCAGTTCTGTTCTCAGATTTAAGGACAGAGGAATGCATCCCAGGATATTTACAATCCTGATACAGTATTACTTACAATGATATATCTGTCATTGTGTGGAATGTTAGGAGGAAGGGGGAACTATAATATATACCTTAGGCAAGGACCAACTGAAAAATGAGAACATTTTATCAAGAGGAAGGGATATGGGGAAGAATTAATTCACAACACAAAGTGACTGGCTGTATATGATTTTGTAGGTCAGACTGGATATTTATGGATCTTTGAGACTGAGATGTAAATTAAGTTATTAGCAAAGGTATGATACTGAAGTCTGTAGGATGATTGGTATTATTTAGGAAGAACATATGAAAATAGTAAGGAATTCATGAACCATGTGCTGGCTAGTTCTAACATTTAAAGACAAGATAAAGGAGATGGATCTGAGTGTAAAAGGTGAGAAAATCAGATGTAAAAAAAAGACTAGAATATTTTTCTCTTATGGAAGCCAAGGAGAAGTGTGTTTCAAAGAGTTATGAGGTCAATTGTGTTTCATCTTGCTCAGAGATAAGAAGAATGAGAACAGAAAACCCTCATTTAGGTTTAGCATCCAATAGGTTTAGCTAAATAGAGCTTATTGGTGATCTTGCCTAAAACAGTTCAGGTATACTAGCTGTGAGGAAGAAACCATATTGGAGTAGGTTTACATGACAGGTTACATATTCAAGGATCTCCTTCAGGTAGTTGGAATGTGAACCTGAATGGATATGTATTGATAGTAGTTGGCCTGGAAACACAGGAGTTGATGAATGTTTTGTTTGGGAGACAGCACAGATTTCAGAATGGGCCAAATCCATTACAGAAAGAAAAATGTAGGAGACAGGAGTGATAGTCCAGGTGGAAGACTTGCCTTTAATTTGAGGAGAACCACGTGCACCTAACTGGACTGAAGGAAAACATGTATAGAGAAGCTAGAAGAGAAATGGCAGGGAGCTGATAAGTTCACATTCTCTGAAATAGTAAGAGAGAGGTAGAAACCTGTTAAGTACATGGAGGTGTTTCAGATGCAGCACTAAAGCCATCCAAATTCTACTCCATTGGCTTCTCCCTGTGGCTTCTTCTGAGTTTTATGTCACACTCCCATTCACTGATTATATTTGGAGAATGTAACAATTCCAAGAGGGCTATTCTAAACTCAAGTCCTTTTCTTTTCTACCCATTTCTATGGAATGTGAAGGTTTTCAAGGCATTGTAAATTTGGCCAGTTGTAAAAATGTGATGGAAAAAATCCCTACCACATATTTAACACCATGTGTGGGTCAGCCATTTCCACTTGAGCTCTCTAACTGTCTGGTAAGGAAGGATTCTAATTTAGCAATTTGAGACATTGAGAAACTGAAAATCATATAGGCAGTAAACAGTAGATAAAAGTTACTCCTCTTTTCCTTTAGGAGAAGGATGATGATGAGAATCAACCCAAAATGGCTTATTCTAAGTTACAGCAAATTGTATAATATTTCATAGCTCTGGAAACTTAAAGTTTCTCTGTTAGATTTATTTTAAACATTATTTTTGTTGCCAAATGATTTAAACATGCCTCCATGCAGAGGATTGTGCTCATATCTAGAATTTCCTATTGTTATACATGTCTCTTCTTTACAAAATAAATTCAGTTAAGATACATTTAAACATCTAAGCACTAACAAGCATAAATGAATAGTGAGTGGATGACAGATGAGTCATGTTGCTGTATCAATATTCAGAGAATGATATTTAAAATCAATCATCTCCCAAATTATTAAGAAACAATGACCAAATCTCTGCTCTTTCCTTAAATATTCATAACTCTATTTCAATTCCCACCTTTAAGTGACTGAACTGTCTACAGAAATAATTATTTTGAATAGTATTTTTTATACCTGGAGCCTAATTGTGTTGCCTAGCATTTAATAAACAAGAATTTAATATTGGTTGGTTGAATAAATGAACAAGTAGAAAGAAAACGCAGTGCCACGGTACCTATATTACTAAATAATACCTCTGACATCTCTGAAATTGATGCTCAGTTAGTGAGATATGTAACTTTAAAGATTAGTTTCATCCATCTTGACTCATCCTTTGATTATGACTCCGTAATTTATTCAATTTTTATAGCACTTAAGGACAAAATAAAGTTACTGTGGTTACAACTAAGCCCAAATTGATAAAGAGGCTTCCAAAGTAAGCAAAGGAATGTTTATAAATGGGTCTACCATTTTTTACCTCTTACTTCAAGTCAAGGCTAAATGACTCATAGCGTTTCCATGTACATGAAATTTTCACTGTTACAAGTTTATTTAACAATCAGTATTATACCCATTCCTATTAAGAAAAGAATATTTTACATTGACCATTCTTGTGAATGAGTCATCAGCATCATTCAATACACTTGGAAGCCTGAACAGCAGTCCCATTAAGCTGATGGGTTTGCTATTGGTAGGTACCTAGAACAGGTTCTCCCAGGGCTCTGGCAAATCTTCCATGCATTCAGTTGAACTCTTTTGTGCTGGTATTAGGACATAGTACTTAAAATGGATTTTTTGGTGCTTCTCATTTATTTCTTTTAGGTTCTGGAGTGCTGATAAATTCAATGACAGTGCCACTCCTTACTGCTTTTTAGGTTAATTTATTTTTCTGCTATTTCACTATAATTGCATGACAAGAAGTATAGTAATCACTGCTAGTAAATGAACAACTGGGTGAATAGACTAACCGCATTTGTTATTTCCTGTTAATGTTGGTTGTTTCTAGTTTGTCAAAGTACATTAGAAACATTATGATATTATGTGAATGCTAAAATTAACATATTTTAATACATGTACCTATTTTTGTCTTCCACCCCAGATTGAAATCCATTACTAAGATGGATGTCTTACTCCTTTTGTGCTTGGAATTGAATTCTTCATCAGCATAGATACTAACTAGATATTCAAGAAAATTAGAATTCCACCAAACAGAAGAAGATTTCTCCTCTTCATTAAGTTACCTGTCACGCTCAAATACTATATTTTGCTTTGGCGTTATTTCCAATTGTTTTTGACATAGGAACACTTACCATGCCATTGAATTACTGTGACTAAATTAAGAGTGAAACCTGAAGATTTATTTACTTTGCTAACTGCTTGCCAGGGACTACTTTTTTCATTGCCACATTTTCAGCCTTGCTACCTTCTCTGGTAACTGGTAACCTGGCACAGGATTCTATTAGCAAGGAGTATTTTTTTCTTAATATCCCTTGGAGCTCACATCAGATTTCCATTTAGGAATTATCAGGATAACATGTATTCTAATTATGCTCTATCAGCTGAAGTAAAACTCATTATATTTCCACATATTTTCAAGGGATGCTAGTATATCCTTTCCTTGTGTGAAAAGATCGGACAGAATGAAAGTCAGGTAGCAACACTAGACTAAATACAGGCTTCTTTTCTAAGATGCTTACAAAATCTAAATTGTTCCAGGAGATTTTTTTACAGGCAGTTCTACTTCTCCATCACAGAAGAATAATACTTTGTTTTTATTTTGTGATTTTATTATAAGTTTACACACACAAATAAAGAAAATAGGACAATAAATTTCTGTGCACACCATTTTCAGAAACTCAATATCCTGACATTGTAGAAGTGGTTAACCTAAGTGAATTAATGACTGGGTTCACAAAGAACTAAAAAGTTACCTTATGGACCTTATGCTTAAAAAAGCCCATGGTGTTTTTCCAGCCTTTTTCCTCTTCTCAACTGATATAACACATAGTGAGGAAGTCTGAGATTTAAGCAATATCACATTTATATATACTTTGTGCCTATCCTAAAAAATGTTGCCTATTTATTAGAGAAGAGAGTGGAAAGATATTATATTTGTATTAGCCCAAGCTAGACTCCAGTTGCTATCTATAAATAGAGAAGAGCTATTAACATATTAATTAGGATCATATTTGCATTTCTATTGTCATATAAAAATCTGTGTTCTAATTTAGATCTCCCTGTTATATTACTCTCTTTACTGCCTTTCAGTAAGAAATAGTTGGCTTGAAATTGACATGAGTATGTGAATAATACTGGCTTACATTTGGCAGAAAGGACCAATTTTGGTCAATATTTCACGGCATGACAATTCTCCAACATAATAGGGTTGCAGTCAGATTATTAGAGTGTTATGCTTTACAATATAGCCATTAATAAAAGAAATAGCAACGATGAACTTATCTTATGGCTTTTTCATGTATTTGGACATTAACATGTTTGTTCTTTATCACAGAAAATGACATGCAGGTACATTTATGTATAAAATATATGTGTGTACTCACAAAGAGAAAAGAAGTCTTGCAAATGTATAGGTCAGTGCTTGACTGTGCTGAGAATATCTCACAACATAAGTAAACTTTATAATGAAAAATAAGGCATAGAATGAGCAGAGCTGGTGACTGGCAAGGTGATGCAAGACTACCATTGGCAGGGGGCGACAGGAACAAGCAAGCGCTCAGGAACAGAAAAGTAATGGAGACTGCAAAAAGGCTGGGAACTGAAGTATCCTGAGATGTTTTGGAGTGGTTGTATCCAGAAAGCACTAAAAATGTAGAACTAGACTTTCATACTTTTTAATGACAAAACACTTGGAAAACTTTTGAAATGCTCCTATAGATAAAAGTCCTCAAACATTAGTAAAAATAATGAGTAATGGGTTGTAGCACAATGACTAATTTCTCTCATGCTGTATATATCCGAACATGCCTATCTATGCTAAACTTGTTGGAAATAAAACAATAGCATGGATGGCCCATGCTTTTATCTGGTCTGTATGTATTTAATAATTACACACTCATAACTTTCCAATAAAAATGTGTCCTTTCACAGCAATTATTTAACAATTACAAATTTAGGCCTTTTGATAATGAATTAAGGAAACGTGACTGATTTACTTTATAATATTAAAAGAAAGAACTTCATTGGTCTGATTTTTAATCCTCTAAGGGAGGAGGAAACCCTTGAGTGTAGCATATCATCTAGCACATAAATACTTGTTGAATTGAAATATTCAGCAGAAGAACAAGGCTGATTCGATGGTGATACTTAGCTTCCAGCTGGGATCAGAATCCATCATTTTGAGGAAGGTTCTCTCTGTTATAACAAATGTTAAGATGGGTTTGCTTATTCAGCAGAGTACACAGTGTTAACTGTTTTTGCTTCAATACACTTATTCTTATTAAAGCTCCAATTATTGTGGAGAGCCCTTTTTTGATTAATGTTGCTATTTCTGTTTGATGGGTTTTCCTCAAAGTTATTACTGTTTTGTGGAACATAATGCAGTTTAAGCTTGTTAGATCAATCAATTCCCATATCAGATAGTCATAAACATTTATAAATATCTTTTAATCTAAAAGTTAAATGATAATGTATTTCAGAGGTCTTTAGTATAACTCATACTAACCAGCCATGCATGTATCTGAAATGGTTTATTTTTTATAAAATATTTGAATGTGAAAAGTGATATAGCAGCTTATAGGATGTTAAAAATCACATGGTGGATGGATTAGTATATTATTGAATTCTGTGTGAGGCCTTTCATGATTTGGGGGAAATAAAAGGTACTGAATAGTAAACATCCTCAAAACATTATTATTTTGTGGTACAATATAGATAATACATGGCTAGTGTTCAAAAATAAGTATGAACACAATCAAACACAGACAACTGAAGGTCATTAGCAATCTGTACATATTTATGCAGCTAGCGCTTCCTGGAACCTGAAGAGGGACTGATATATGGTGAGGTACATTTTGGGGTCCAAGCAGCTATATTTTTCGGATGGATGATTTTATTTCGCTCATGGCTGAGGAAGATGTCAGAAATCCAAAGGGGAACTGTGAGCACTATCAATACTGGCTTGTTCAAATCAGTATAAATACTCTGTAATTAATGCAGAAATTGACTGATAGAAACAAAAATGTAGCCAAATATGAATGATCAACTATCCCCGCATAGAAACTTTGTCAGTATACATAGTACTTCTTGTATCATATTAATCAAATGAGTCAGATTGTCAATAAATAAAGCATTACCATATTTCACAAAGGATATAAAAGATGGATCTAAGATTGTACATCTTCCAGAAAGGAAAAACAAGACAAAAGTTTAATATGCTTTCTGGGTGCAGAACCCTCTGTTGACTTGGGAAAATCAGTGTAATTATTATTTTCTGTTAGTGTCCCATGGTTTAATTGGTAGTATATGTTAGACAGCAAAGAAAAAGAGACTCTTTTGGAAGAGCCACATGACTTGATAGAAGAATGTTCATGTTGATTTTAAGTATGACTGGCTATTTCCTCACACAATGGTGATTTTGAAAATATCAGGGCTGAACAATACAGATGAACTCAGTAGGGGTTCAACAGTCATTGTAGTAGGATCAATCCAAACTCCATGATTTTTTGTCCATAATACACAGAATAATACTCTTCAGAGAACTGGACATACAGTTCTATACAGCTGGACTGGGGCGAGAGAATCCTGGAGCTGCATATCTGATAATTAAGCCTTTGTGTGAAATGAAAGGAAGTGTCATCGTCTGAACAACATTAACTATTTATTCTCGTATTGTCAACTGATAGAAAATATAGCAAAGCAATAGCATATTAAAATAGCTTTCTTCTGTTTTTCTTAAATATTTTCTTCTTTATGCTATTATTGTTGTCCTAATTTTTTGCTCTTTGCCCCTCTCCACCCAGCCTGCCTCCTCTCCCACAGTCAGTACCCTCCCTGTTGTCACTGTCATGGGTCCTTCCTACTTTTTCTTTGACTAATGCCTCCGCCTTCTAGTTTCTTAAATTCTTATACCTCTTGAAATATTTATGGCACTTGAGATAATTTACATGAAATGAGGATAGTGTAATTAAATATAAGAAGTTATAGGCCACATTAAATGTAGGTATTAATATTTTATCACAAATTACTCATATATGTATATAGGAATGCACATACCTATAATATTATGCATCCTTCTTTTTACATTTGTGAATATATATGTATATATATACATGTACAAAGCAGTTATAAATTATTAGCTATTGTTTTGAAATAATTTTGCATTTATAATTATTTCTAATATAAAGTACTGTTTTAAGTAGAAACTTACAATTTAATATATACGATATACACATATCACATATGTTTCAATTTGATCACTTTCACATCAAAATGTGTGATTCATCCCAGGTGTTCCTGTTGCAGTCAGGGCTTTGGCCTGAATCAAGGGTTCTAATACTAAATGCACCATTATCTTGTTGGACTGCAATTACAAATGATTTTAAATGTTTTTCAAATTATTTAGGGAAACAATAATTCTTGCATCTCTCTCCTGCATCATTAATTTTTTTTCATCAAAGTGATTATCACATTAGTAATGAAATATCATGTTATATCTCCTGTTATAAACAATAACAATCACAACAAACATCTTTAGATTGTACTTTTTTCATTCACCTGCTGTTTCAATACTGTACTTCCCTTTATTCCAAAAGTTCTCTAATAATTTATCTATATTGGTGATCTCCAGTTATTTTCTACCTATCTTAAATCTATGCATATCTGCCCTTCTCTCAAAACCATTGTGGAAATTACTATTGCCAAGGCCGCAGTGACTCACACAGGATGGCTCATTCTCAGCTCGTACCTTATGTGACCTATCAATTTCTTCACTTGGATTTTCATGTGCTTTCTGTCCTTCTCCTATTTTGTTGTCACCCTTTTTTCAGACCCATTGCTTAAGTCTTCCTCTCAGTTCAATCCCTAAGTGTTGGAGGGCCCAGAACTCAATCATTGCACCTCTTTTCTTACAACCACCCTCTACTTCTTTTAGATTTATGTCTTTAAATACCATTGTATCACTCAAAATCAAATTAGGATACATAACCATATAGTGATTTGAAGTGTGAAAGGTTAATATAAATGATTATGCAGAACAGAGGATTGCCTATTGAGGGGAAAGGAGAAATCTAGAGAATACAGGAATGCAAATGTGAGCAGTAGGCACTATCCCTAGGGCTAAGACAGAAACTAATGTGGAAAATAATTCCTTTCCCCCAGGGATGAGGTCCCAATATTTTTGGAGAGGTTGTATATCACTTCTCGGCCTTTTGGCTAAGATCAAGTGTTATTGGAGAGGGTGTGGACATGCCACTGGGATGGTGGAACAGCCACTGAGATACTTCACCATGGAACTCTCTGGGAAGCTGTCTGTGGGGACAGTGGTCTGGAAAGCTAATTTCTGGGGTCCCAGAGAAACCTTCTCATGAAAAGGTGCTGCATGTTCCTGATTGCCTCACTGCAGAAGCCTGCCAAGAGCTGCACATTTCCAGGGAGGAAAATTCCTCCTCCTCTATTGTCCCTCCGGAACCTGCTACTTAGGAAGTATTTCCTGGTTCTAGCTGGCAAGGGGCAAGTACGCTAGTGTCACAAGCAGAATAAATAAACATAGCTGTGAAGGCAAGAGGTAATAGAGAGTGCGCTTTTTTGGATGCTGTGTATTATAATATGTGTTTCTGGCCAGGCTCCATGTCAAATAAACCATACTCATAAATAAATTGGTGTTTTAAAGTAGAGAAAATTATTTTGTGCATCTTTTAAGATTTTTATTTAGTTTCATTTCTCTAACTCTGACACTGTCCCTGATGTATCTTTAATAATTAAAAAAAATAGGACTCTATTATAGGTATAAATCTACCATGCTCATTACACTGATTATAAAAAGTGATTAAATACTATTGTTACAAAGTATACATAAAGAACATAAAGTTAATATTGTTTCATATATAATGATTTAATTTTAAACTTATTATAATTTTGTTCACCTTTATTTAGAATAACTTTCTATAGCCTAATTTAGATGCCATAGATCTTTTTAAAGTCACAACAATTAAAATCTTATCCCTTTTCCTTCCTGATGTGTTTCTTCAAAGAAAGCTAAGGGATTCCAGTCACCCCAGTGACCACAACACAAAAATTCATTGTAGCATGCACAAAAATTGTAGTCAATGGTGACATTATTTCTGCCACTACGAGTAATTTAAGAAAATAAGATCTAAAGTATTACTTAGCTATATTATCTTCTACCTCCTGTAGGTGCATCTATTCATAAGCAATGCTGCAAAACCCCCTGAGTTTGGTTAAATTGCTCCCAGCTTTGACTGAGTCGGTACAACAGGAGCATTTCACACACCATTGCAAAGCCACAGAAAGTATTTTCAGATCATTATTACAAACTGAAAGACGGCTCCCAGGATTGCTTGCTTAGCATTAATATTATCTTCTCTGAGAAGGCTCCAGTGACCAGCTTATTACCAACCCTCCCAGAGAACTCTTGGGCAACCACCCTTCAGTGTTAACACAACGCTGTGTGTAGTCCTCTATTGACACTTTCCATCTTTTATAGCACATGCTATAATTATAGCACGGTCTCTGGCTTATAGCTACCGTGCTATAGCTATAAAATTTCTCATTGAATATATATGGATGTGAATTCATATATGAGTCAATGGGCATATTATCGTAGAAACCAATTGTCTTTCTATATTTTCAAATATCTTACCAGTACACCTTAAAATGTTCAGATTTAGGTAGTTTTCAGTATTATGAAATACAATTAATTAGGCAGTTTTGATTTCTTCTTAGTCTATGCTTTGTGTCATACAAAACACAAAATCTAAATAATGACAAAATATCTTGTGTATCTTTGTTATTCATGGTTTATAAAAGTGAGCGCTTGCAGTTCAAAGAATATGAGTCCATTGTTCTGAGAAAAGATGCTGATCCCAAAGTGAGTCCTCAATTACCAACATTCACATGTGCTGCATGGGTCACAAATGTGCATCTTCTGCAACCTCATGTGTGTTTCCATGTGTGCCACCCAACAACCTATCATGTCCAGTTCGTCCCTGCCACTCTACAGCCTGTCATGCTGACTGATACAGGAGAGACAGTTAAACGCTGATTTAACTCATTCAAAACACAGTTTATTTGGAGTTTTTGTTTCAGATGTAAAAAAGTAGCTTTTTAAAAAAGATTTTACTTATTCATTTTTAGAGAAAGGGGAAAGGAGGGAGGAAGAGAGAAACATCCAATGTGTGAAAAATACATAAATCAGTTGCCTCTCACATGCCTCCAACTGGGAGTCTGGCCCTCAACCCAGGCATCTGCCTTGACTGGGAACTGAACCAGTGACTTTTTGGTTTGCAGGCCGGAACTCAATCCATTGAGCCACACGAACCAGGGCAAAGAGTAGCTTTTAATGAGGCTATTTCATCTAGAGGTAACAAGTATAATCTCTGGTAAAAATATTAAATAGCAATGTAGCCCTGGCTGGCGTAGCTCAGTGGATTGAACGCGGGCTGGGAACCAAAGCATCCCAGGTTCGATTCCCAGCCAGGGTATATTCCTGGGTTGCAGGCCATAACCCCCAGCAACCGCACTTTGATGTTTCTCTCTCTCTCTCTCTCCCTCCCTTCCCTCTCTAAAAAATAAATAAATAAAATATTAAAAAAAGAAAATGTATAAAGTTATAGAAAAAGAATTTTTTCAAAATATTAAATAGCAATGTGAAGACATTGAAAAGTAACTAAAGCAAGAAGAAACTAGAACATATATAACCTTTGGAGTAAGGAAAGACCATTGAGTGAGATATATGCTGATGTGGCTTTCTGTCAGAGATGTTCCCAATGTTGTGCACATGGAAAGCTAGAACTTAAGGAAAAAACCTGACATAGTAGAGTATGAAGGTCAGGGATGCAAAGGAACCTATCAATTAAGAGAGAAACTTAGGAAAAGGAAGAATTCACAGAAGGGGACACCAAATAGCTGTAATATCCTCTTTTCAAATCCTACACACAACCAGTGGGGACATCAAAACTCCAAGGAAAAACAAGAGCTGAACTCAAAAGTTGAACATGAATTTGACTATCTTCCCACTGTAAGGTAGACAGAATCTGCAGTTTGAATTTTCCTATGTATGAGGTATTTGGTAATGAATACTGTGGGTTTTGCATTGAAACCCAAGAATGCTTTAGGATTAGTGATTAAATTTTATAACTAAAAAATTGCCCCAGAATAAGACCAAAACAAAAACAGATGTCTTCTAAAAAATTATGAAGGCAAGATGCATCACTAATTGCTCTGGTTGCCAGAAGGAAAATCCATACACTTCAGAGAAAGATAAGAACCCCAAGCCCCTATAATGTTTTATTTACAATCTAGTACCCAATAAACAACTCGACACACACCAATGTTCCATGCAAAGACGTGGGAAAGAATGACTTATGCCTTAGGGAACAAGTAGACAAAGAGTCTGATCACAAGGTGACTCAAATGTTGGAATTAGTATTGAAACACTATTACATGCATTAACTTACATATTGTTTATGGCTATTTTTGTGCTTTATCTATTTATCTATATGATTATGCTGAAGGACTTAATGAAAGGATAGTCATAATGAGTAAATATATGGGTCATATGCAAATAATAGAAACTATAAACATGGACATTCTAAAATTAAAAACTGCAATTTTTGAAATAGAAAATTTAATAGTTAGACCTAATAATGAATTTAAGATTACAAAGAATGGGTCAGTGAATACAAAAACAGATTGATATATATTACCCAATCTGAAGACAAAAGGATAAAATTAAAAATAATAACAGTACCCCAGTAACCTATGTGGTGGTACCAAGATGTTTAAAATATGTTTAATTGGAGTCCCAGGGGGATAGAAGGGAGGAAATTATACACAGAACTTTTGGAAGAACTAGTGGTTAAATTTTTCTAAATTTCGATGAAAAACATTAAAATATAGATCCAAGTATATTAGCAAAGAGCAAGCAGGATAAATACAAACAACAATTCACCTAGTTTATGATTATATATTCAGCGAAAATAATCTTCAAAACTAAAGGTAAAATAAAACCTATTTCAGAGAGAAAAAAAACAAGACAACATTTTATCAGCAGATGTCCAGTGTATCAAATGTTGAAAGAAGTTCTTTAGGCTAAAGGGAAATGACCAAAGATAAAAATTTCAATTTACCAAAAGGTATGAAGGCACCATAATTGGTAAATATATGAGAAAAGATGAGAGGTTTTCATTTTTTTTACCTTTGCTTAACTACTTTAAAAGACAACAGATTATTTAACAAAAAATATGACTTTTTATGTTTAAAATATGTGTATAGTTAAAATATGTCATTCAATATCACAAGGAATGGATTTAGGTGGCATAAATAAAACTGCATTGCTTCAAAGTTCTTATATTTTGTGTGAAATGATACAATAATAACTCTCAGTAGCTATGATAACTTGAAAATGTACACTTAATCCTTAGCTCTAAATAATACAAAGAGGTATGAAGTAAAAACTAACAGAGCATAGGCTGCCTACAAGAGACCCACCTCAGAACAAAAGACTACACAGACTGAAAGCTAAGGGTTGGAAAAAAATATTCCAAGGAAATGGACAGGAAAACAAAGCCAGGGTAGCAATACTTATATTGGACAAAATACACTTCAAAACAAAGGCCATAAAAAGAGACACAGAAGAACACTTCATAATACTCAAGAATCCATCAAGAAGACATAAACATTATAAGCATATATGTACCCAACATAGGAGCACCCAAATATATAAGGAAAATATTGGAGGACATCAAGAAAGATATAGACAGCAACACAGTTATACCAGGGATTTTAACACCTCCTGTCAAAAATGGATAGATCTTCCAAAAAAATATCAACAAGCATATTGTGGCATTGAACAATGCCCTAGATCAAATGGACTTCACTGATATACATATAGAACCTTTCATCCCAAAGAATCAAAATGTACATCCTTTTCTAACAGAGCAATTTAAATAGAATATTAAAAGATACTCAGTTGACCCAAAGGAAAGCAAGATAAGAAAAAGAAAAAAACAGGTGGTATAAGTAGTAGAAAAATAACAAAATGGTGAACTGAGCATTGCAACATTCATAATTACATGAAACGTCAATGGACTAAATAATTAGAAGACAGAGATTGTAGGGCCAGATCTGAAGTTGGCAAACTATGGTCTACAGGCTGGTCACCTGTTTTGATAAATCAAGTTTTACTGGAATACTATTGTAACTGTTAACTTACATATTGTCAATGGCTATTTATGTCTTGTAATAGCAGAATTGAGTGTTTGTAACATATGACTCTTAAGAAAACTTAAATATTAGGTAGGTGAACTTTTAAGAATATGTTTGCCAACCATGGACTAGATAAAATACTCTTTGGCTATTTTTTATAAATTTGAATCTACCTAATGTATTTGAATTATATACTCAAGAACAATAAAAACATATATTCAGTAGTATTACTTAATGGTAGTCTTAAACTGTAAACACATCATATATCTATCAACTGGGCAATGGAGAAGCAAACTTGTTATATTCACAGAGTGAAATGCTACTCACTGATGCAAAGGGTGAGGCAACCACATGGGTGAATCTTAGAAACTTTGTGTTGAGTATAAAACCAGAGAGGGGAAAAGTACATACTGAGTAAGTCCATCTATATGAAGTTTAAAAGGGCGCAAAAGTAATCTGTGTTTAATGAAATTAGAATAGTGGTCATCTACTTTTTTGGTAATTGAGACAACTCTGCTGTGATGGAAATATTAGGTATTTTGATTGTGTGGTTGTGTAGTGTATATATACACACATCAAAACTCAGACAGTTCTGTAATTATGATCTATGTATTGAGCACAATTATATGAAAGGACAATTAAATATATTTTTTGTTTGTAGATTGCAAAAAACCCTCACAAAAACAAAAAGCCAATGGGAAAATATTTTATTCCTGAAATTTGAAATCCATACTAATTTTGACTAATTTGGGGGGTTCAGTGCAACGTTAATTTTTATGAATACTGATATAAAAGGAGCTGATAAATTCCCCTGTAGCCAATTACCTGAATGATTTTTTATTTAATTTTAGAAAGTATTTTTCTGTTAATAGTTTTATTTGCTGACTTCAAAATAATATAAATTAAATGAGAAAGGATAGTATAACCCACTCATCTGCTGGCCAGTTGCACTGAATCCAGATTTTTTTGTTGTTTTGATATTCAATCCATACAAACTGTTAAGCCTTTAGAGGAGCCTTTTAGGATACACATTTATTTCATTACCAAGCATGTATTTGATCTTTGTTTCTAAATTTTCTCAATAGCCTTGCAAAGTGTTATTTAAATTTTAAACATTTGTGAGTAAATTGTAGGATGCTATGAACTTTGTAGAATTTAATTATATCTATAATAAAGAACTGCTAATAAAGCTTATAACATAGAATTATAATAATGTTGTACTATGAAAAAATAATAATTACTCTTGGAGAGTTGGGGATGATTTGAAACAAAACACTGAGGAAAGTGAAAAATCTCTAACAGTATTCGTGAGTGAGAAAGAGAAAAAGAGATCATTTTATTTGTATATAAAGACTTAAGGTAACTTTGTATTAAGGACTTCCCAAAAGCTAGAGTTGAAGAAAAAAACTGCCAAATAAAATAAATGATAATGCCATGAAAGAGGTACTTGTACAACTTCTGGATTGTTTAAAAAAGACTTGTTTCCAATTTAAACTGTACTTTACTTCTCTTTCTACCAGAGCTAGTGACTTTGAGTAAGTATGGACCACTTGTGCATTAGTGGGAATATGCCTATGTTTATTTCCCTGCTTCACCTTAGCATTGCACTGCTGATCAAACTCTAGCCACAGTTCTAAGATAAACACATCAGGAAAAAACAGGGCTGGCAGGTGGGGAAATGTGGACCTGGCATGTTTCTTGCATAACTGGCTCCGTGTATACATTTGCTGCTCTCCCTTAAGATTACATGCAGCTCTACACTATAAAAAGAAAAGCAACCTACTGTTTAAAATGCATTTAGAGGCTACCAAGATCACAACTGAAGTGTGAATTTATTTTAGTTGGTTTGAGTTTCAGTTCTAAATGCTTTTACTTCACTGTGTAAAATCTCCCTCTTGCTGTTTTGAAAATTGCACCTGTATAGAGAAAGGTCTCATTTAATTCAATATTACTTTACTTTTATATATAGTGTTTCTTTAAAATCATGTTCCACAGGCTAAGTTAAAATAATACTGCTTCAAAGTGAAAATTAAAAATATAAAGCCAGGAAGAGGAAAAGCTGGTGTCCAGGAAAATGGTGAAATATGAAGATTAATAATTTTGTTATCCTTGTCCACATGGCCATATACTTGGAGGATTTTTTCGTATTGTTGTACCAGTGCAGGAAGAGCCATAGCTAAAGAAATACCTGCAGTGTTGGTATAGAATGTTTCCTCTGTCCTTTCCCCCAAACTTTCGGGCCCCTTCTCTGGAGTTGCCATATTTAGCAAAAACAAACAAACAAAAAAACCCCCCAAAACCCAACATGATATCAAGTAAAATTTGAATTTCAGATATACAGTGAATGTTTTGTTTATATAAGTATTTCCCATGCAACATCTAAGACATACTCATCCTTAAAAGCATATTTATTTATTTTAACCTGATGTCCTATGTTTTATTGGCATCCTACCTTTCTCACATGCACATAGTCAAGAGGAAATCATGGGCACTGTTTTTACGGGTGAAGGGCTAGAAGAGACACTAATGTAAAGCTTTGCTTAAGACCCTGATCTTTAAATACACTCATGGCATCATTATAATTTTATAAAGGGGCAATAAATACACATTAGAGGACAATGATGGCTTTACATTCTAGAACTTTTTCTGCATGACAAATTCCTTAGAGGGAGGTTGCAATAACACCCATGCGTGTGCACATTTGCCTTTGTCTCCCAAGATTCTAGGTACTTCCAAGGTCCATAGCTCTTCGGTGTTGGCTGCAGTCTCATTGTGCAGACATGTGCCTTCATTCTGCGGCTCCCGAACTCCTCATCCGACCACAGACTCCAGTCCCCAGAACCTTTATAACCACAGAACTCCACCTATTTGCCCTTTCATGAAACACAATAACATCACTGACAACAATGTTGTTTTTGTTTTATAAATATACTTGTTCAGATTTTTTTAAATAAAAGAAGTACCATTGCCAATACATTTCACTGGATTAAAAAAAAAAAAACTCTTCTCTTTAGCCACTCATCAGACTAAAATTGATGATAAGGTATCATAGTTTTTCAGGCTGATGATAGTTTCAGCTTTCATACGAGGTGATTAATTCAATAAAGAATGTACTTCCCTTAACAAGTAGGCTTATCATCCAGGACAGATTTACCCATCCTATTAGGGGATTAATGGTACTGTGAATATATCAGGAACTCAAAATGCAGACCTTTCTGTAGAATACTTTATCTACTCTTGATAAATCCTACTTAATTCTGCCATATACCATACACTTTATTTACCTTACAACAGGATTTTCTCTCTAAATATATTACATTTCATCTTGTGAATTTATTTACCATTGAGAAAGATCAAAATAATATGTATGGTAATGACATTTAGAAAAACTGACATTTTCCAAAACCTAGTGTCAGCTCACAGATAGCTGTGGGAAAGAAAAGCTCTGAACCCCACTGAATACAATTAGTACAATGAGAAGCTTATAATTAAGAATAGGAGAGTGAATACATGTGTAATCATCCTTAATATGGGTGTGTGGCAAGCAGGCTTTTCAGGATTCATTAAAGAATTTCACTGATACTCTGTAATAGGATGTGAATAATAGGATTAATATAGCTATGGGCAGTGTTAGGCCAGCTGGCAATAGATCAATCCAGAAAGCAGAGCATATTAAAAGGATTATAGATTAGCAATTAGATGGCTTCACAAAAAAAGAATAGTTCCTTGAGCATCTCTAAAGGTTAACAGAGATAGAATGTCAATTTCTTCAGTTTATAATCCAGTAGTGCCTGAAGATGAGAAAAGAGATGGGATTTAGGCTATGATCCGGACTGACACAATCAAACAAAATGATCTTTTAGCCTCAGCATCTGGATTTCAAAGGGAAGAGATCTTAGTATAAGGTGAAAAGAACCCCTGTGATATATTAATGAAGTAGTCTGAAGGACAAACGTCTAGGTGTTAGAAATCTGAGAGACATATCATAGTCATTCAGATCTTATATTCAGCATTAGGCTTCCAAGCATCTGTGAGACCCTGTGATATATGTAAGACGATTCTCAATATCTGTGGATAAAAATCAACACCGTGCATTACGACTACCACATTCTATTGGAATTTCAGCTTGACATATGCTTTAAATTTATCAATAATATATTGCTATCTGAGTTTCTCTCTGCTTTATTGTTTTCTACTGATATATTTCCAAGTGGTGGTATTATATTGCTTTTGATTATACCATTAAAAAGTCTGGGTAAGAACCTGCTCATCTTTAAGATTTGATTTTTGTTGATTTATAAGTTCATGACTAAGGAATTTGCACCAGTGAGCTACTGTAACTAAACTGTTTCCAGAAAAAAAAATTTTGAATACTCTCATAAAATGATATAAAATCACTACCATCCAGGACTATAGAGAATATACCACTATTTATTTGGCTTAAAAATCAGTGTGAAAACCTGGTACATATGCTGCTGTGTTGCATTAAACAAGAGTGTGTGGAATGGACCTGGTGTCTCTGGCATGTTAACCCCACTGTTCTGACCTCCAGCTCCTCTGAAGTCTTTGACCTTCTTGATTAGGTAATTTGGTGCTATAAAGAGAAAAGTTTAAGAGCCAAGTTTATGTAGTGGTGCTTTTTTCATGGGTAAGCTTCTCTATGGCCTTCTGAGTTCTAATCATTGATTTCAGCTGGAATTGAGCTCGTGAATTTCCACGCACAGTTGACTCTCATATTTAGGTGCATAGTCCTCATGTCTGATTTACTACATATAATTGATAAAGGAATGCAGCCTATAGGTAAGTAATACAGGACAACATAAACACTTGTAGTCTTAGAGTCCTAGTCCAAGTTCATTGACCAATTTAAAAAATATGTATAGATACATACATATATGTATTGAATCAACCTTTGTCCAAATTGGCACATTTTGTTTTGATGTTCAGTGATGCTAGCACAAATCTTATGTTAGGCAATTACCTGAGAATCTGAAATTATCTGAGAATTATCTGCTCATTTTGAAAGGCTAGATTTTCAGACTTTCGTGGACTCTTGGTAAAAGGACTTTTATGAAGAAGATGCTTGGCTTTCCAAAAGAAAGAAGAGGGACTGTGGGCTTGTTTGCCTCAAAAGGTCCAGATCTCATTCCCATGTGCACACTGTTAGCTACCTGCCACCCAGGGACTTTTCTGACAGTTTATTCTTTTTATAAACATTAAAATGGGGCTCTATAATGCTACAATCCCTCAAAACAATAAGTAAATAAATGAATAAAGAAAACAAACATCAATATAGGGAGGGGCAAAAGTAGGTTTACAGTTGTTCATAGAGAAAATAATACAATAATTAATAAATAATAATACAAGAATAAACCATTTTGCATACTCAAAAGTAAACCTACTTTTGTTCTACCCTGTAAATTTATAACTATTTATTATGCCACTCAAGTGGTTGGGTATTTTAGAGTTTGGAAACTATCACAGAGATGGTGTGGCTTAAATAATAGCCATCTTTGCAGATGTGGAATTTCCCTGTGGGAGCCCAGAAGACTCCTGAAGACTCAGGCGGTCCTGCTCCAGGTGGCTGGGAGGGAGGGAGGGAGGGAGGGAGGAAGCTGCTGACAGGACTCACTGAGCAGAGCAAGGCCCCATGCGGACGGGTGCAAACTTCGAAAGTCAGAGGATCAAATGGCAGTCATGGGTTTGCCGTTAAGCTGTTATTTTCAGCTGGACAAAGGGGTTTTTGTGTGTAAAACCATAAGACAGGGTAAGCTGGTCTGTATTTATGCTACAGAACAGGGCTTGTCATGGATAATCCTATTTTTTTTAGAAAGAGTTTATAAAATAAGGAAATAACCTGTTCCTTTTTTTAATTACTAGAAATTTTTAGGATAATTTTCTCACTTTGTATTTTCTTTATCTTTTTAGATGTACTTTTCCTGGGTTAATTTTCTGTTAAGTTTTTATATGAATAACATTGATTTCATAGAGATTTTCAGGTTTAGCTAGAGTATAACTTCACTTAATATTCTTTGGTTGTTTTTATAATAATTCACTTTACTGTTATTTTCTTTTTATAATTTCTTATTTTACAAATAATTTATAACTTACCTGGTTTCATTTTAGCTTCAATTTTTTGTATTAAATTTATGATTGATTTCTTATAATGAACACACTTAAAATTTTTGGTTTATGACTACTTCAAATATAGTTGTAAATTTTAATTATTATATTTCTATGTAGTTTTATGTTTTATTATAGATTTTATCTTTAAATTATTTTTATTTGGGGTAGCCTTTTAAAAAATCAGTGGTTGGTTTTTTGTTCATATTCTGAAGGTTAGTGTCTTGTTTTATTGTATTATGAGGGGAGAAGATAGACTACATAATTATATTAATTTGACTTTTAAGTTTTTCTTTAATAGGGTTATGAATTGTTAACAATAAGAGGTTAATTATTTTTACCTCTCACACTTAACTATCAGTTTTGTTATCTGCTTAAAAATGCCATTTAAAAGGTAGTTTTTATCTTATGTCAATGAGCATAATAGAAAAGGAATTCCAGGGAAATGATTTAAAAATCACCCAAATTTCCGCTTATCTACTCTTACTGGAATGTCCTAAGTAACATGTTTCTCAGAGGAGAAGCTTCATAATTCAGTTGTAGAGTGAACTGCTTTAGTTAGCGTCAGAAGCGAGAGGAGGGAAGGCCTGGCCATGGGAGAGCACACAAAGGCACTCTGGATAGAGAGCCCCTGGGAAAGGAAGGGTCTAGTGGAACCCCAGGTTTCTGGATTGGGTGACTCTGTGAATGCTGATGCCCCTTATCAAGGTACAAATATAGACACAATGGAAGAATGAAGACATCAGGTCCACACTTAGCTACACAAACATGCATTCATACCATTATTTATATTTTCCAAAGCAATTTTAGTATAATATCCACTTTTCTCCTCATAGCAAAATAGGGCAAGAAATAAGACAGTTGATATCACCATTTTACAGATGGGGAGATTAATTAAATTCAGTGATTTGCTGAAGGTCACAGAGCAACTTAGAAGTGGGCCCAGGAATCAAATTCTGGTCCTTAATTTACAAGTCTAATGGTTTTTCTGCTATGCTGCTAGAAATCCACATTCTAACTATTTAACATTCCCTTATGCAAATGAATTGTATACATTATTTTGAAGTGAATTAGATGCTTATTCATAGCTTTTTAACATGTATTCATATCTCTATCTAAAAGGGTTGAGTTCCTGATGTAATATTAATTATGTAACTTCTTTTTATAGATCCCTAATGTGTTAAAAATTTCTCATTTTCAACTCCAGGAAATACTACAAATGATGGTACAAAGCAAAAAAAAAAAAAAACGTGAAGTTTTCACATCATGACACTAGTTATGGAGAAAAGTTATTTCTAAAGGCAAGAATTTATCTTAACTGGTGAAATGAAATCCATTCCTTTCATTACAAATAGCTTAAATCTGTGGTCTCATAACTCCCCCTAGCCATGAACTTCAAAGCCCTCCCAGAGCAGTCCTGAAACAGGTTTCCTATTTTTCATTTGAACTTCTTAATTGATCTTTTCCACTAGGTACTATTCATGCTTTGGAACCAGAAGGAAATGCAAATCTGAATTTTAGCTGAATCAGACATAAACAAAAGCCAGGAGCTAGAATGAGATTTGCCGTTCAGTCTAGCTGATTTCTAACTAACTCTGGAAAACTTTCTGTGCTCCATCTTCTTCATAATAAACCAGTTTGGGTTAGTCGCTTGTGCTTGCTAAGAAGTCTAAACTTAAAAAAATGGATGTATTTGTGAAAAATACAGTAGCAATTTCATCTGGAACATTAAAAACTAGGTAGTGGGCTGCCATGCTGGATACATAAACTTCGTTCTATCTAGTTCATCTATATGTATGATTTCAAGAAAATACACACTTGTGATAGAGCCCAATTTATAGCAGCAGCTTGTTTACTTTTATTTACACGAGGAACAATACACAGGAGCTAGGATTGTAAAGAGGGCAGAAAGTGGCACAGGGTAAAATTAGTTGCTAACCTGAGATACGAGGATGAATATATTTTTTAAAAATGGTTACAGTAAATATTTCTGGTCCTACATATTCTTCTAGGACCTTGTCAAACAACAAAAGGGATGGAGTCAATTTTCCCTCCTTTTGGGACGGGGTGGAGCTTTGTGACTGCCTTGATGAACAGATTGTAGTGAAAGTAACACTACGTAGAACATCTGAAGGTTATGTCATAAAGCAGGATTGAGCTTTCTGGCTTTCTCAGGAAATAAGCCTGGGGAGCTATAAGGCTGTAATGCAAAAATCAGGATCCCTGAAGCCTGATGCTAGGAAGACCACGCAGAGATAAAGTGAAATGCCTGAAGACCCCCAGCTGTTCAAGCCCCCGCCTATTTGAGTCTTCCCACATCACCTGCCAGGTGTATGAGTGAGCAGCCTTCATATGATTCCATGCTCGGTTTTCAAGCTGTTCCAGCTGGCACGGAGTAGAACACAGACAAGCTGTCCCTGCTAAGCTCTGCTCAAACCACAGATTTGTGTGGAAGCCAGATATTCTTACCATTTAAGCTGCTAAATGTTGGACTGGTTTGTTACTCAGAATTTGGTAACATGAAAAAGATGTTATGTACACTTTAAGTTACATGGTATCAATATTTTGCATCCTTGATTGTTTAGGAAATAGTATCAGTTTATGTATCCCCAAGTAAAAAACTTCCCAAGGTTTTTACACACTTTTTATTCTTCATATCCCTTCTTCAGCTCATCTGTTGGGTATTGCATCCCTGTTAATGCTATACTGGGGATGTGAAAAATAACAGTAATACCAGGTTGTATTGGAGTCTTTTTAAAAGCAGTAGCTGGGAAGCAGATGTGGAAAAGCTTTTTACAGTAGTAGGATAAAGTCAGTTATAGGGAGGACTTTACTGTGATTTTCCATGGGAGTCAGTATTACTTCAGGCAACAGTAGCTACATTAGAATCTTCCCAGAATCTTCGGAGTTTCATTAAATTTATTGTACTGACATTTGTCAATAAAATTATATAGGTTTCAAGTTACAATTCTTTAATACATCATCTGTATATTTAATTGTGAATTCACCACCTTAAGTGAAGTCTTCTTGTGTCACCATTTATTTGACCCCTTTTATCCTTCTCGACCCCTCTACCCTCTTCCCTCTGGTAACCCACATGCTGTGGTCTGTGTCCATGAGTTTCAGTTTGTTTTGTTCGCTTGTCTTTTTTTTAGTTATAGATCACACATGAATGAAACCACATGGTTGTCCCATCTTGCTTAGCATAATATTCTCAAGATCCATCCATGTTTTTGCAAATGGCAGTATTTCTTTTCTTATGGCTGAGTAGTATGCCATTGTATATATGTATCACATTTTCTTTACCTAGTCATCTATCAACATGACACTTTGGTTGTTTCCATGTCTTGGTCACCATGAATAATGCTGCAGTGAACACAGGGATACATATATGTTTACAAATAAATTTTTAAAAATTGGGGTGATATCCAGAGGAGGGATTGCTAGTTCATATGGTAACTCTATTTGTCATTTTTTGAGGAACCTCCATACTATTTTCCATAGTGGCTCTACCAGTTTACATTTCCACCAGCAGTGGATGAGGGTTCCTTTATTTCCACCGTCTCCCCACTTGGACCACAATCTGTCATTTTCCTGAATTAGATTAGAGGCATAATTCAACCAAACAATTCTCCATGTTTCAAAGAAGTCTTAAACACAAGCCCATGCAATGAGAAGATGGGATTATACTATAACAATACGTGCAAAGAGTGAATTGGGCTTGATACCCAGCATGGACACCACTAAAGCCCACTAAGCCACAGAAATGCCTTTCGTTGCTCGATCTAATGGGACAAAGGCTCTACATTTTTCAGCTTTCTCCTTCCAAGATGTAACAGTTTTCAAGGGGATGGAGTCAGCTGCCTTCAGACTTCAATAGCTCTTTCCATATCTTGGCTAATGAGCAAGGATTGGGCTTCAGAACACAGGTTCATTTCTTTAAAATCAAAGTCCTAATTTTATCCTTGTTAGGGAAATTCAATTGTTTTATAATTATAGTTATCAAGTACTTCCACCAACTTCATTGTACATTTCTGGGTTGTCTCTGTGGTCTTTCTTTCTCTGTTTCTCTCTCTCTGTCTCTTTCTCTCTCTCTGACACACACACACACACACACACACACAGCTACTTCTTGACCCCTTGGACAAGGCATAGGTATTGGTAACATTTATAGGAATGCACAACTACTTTGGAGCAAGAGTATAAGGAAAAAGGTGGGTTGAGGAAGGAGACAAAGTTCAATATTCTTAAGTGAGACTGTAGCCTGAAAGAAAAAAACTATGATATATATAATTAAGTACTAGTTTTTTATTTTACAGAACCACTAAGCCACTAAGAAATGCATTGTTTAGAGAAAACAATATTGATATTTTATTTCTAAGGCCTGGATTATGCCTAGTTGCTAATTTCCTGGAAAAAATACAAATGGCTATTAAACATATGAAAAAAACACTCAATCTTACTAAAATGAAGAATAGGAAAAATACTACAAGTTATGATTTTGCTACCTATCAAATTGGCAGAAATAAAAACCTGGTATGTAAGCGAGTGGAGAAAGGGGCACACTCATGCCTCGTGCTGGTGAGCATATAAACGGATACCATATTCATGGAGAGCCCATTAGTTTTCTGCTCTGACGAAGTAGTGAACAAGTGGGGATTTTAACAACAGAAATTAATCTCTCACAACTCTGGATGCCAGAAGTCCAAAGTCAAGGTGTTGGCAGGCCCCTGCCCTTCCTGCTGTTGGCGGTTCATTGGCATTATCAGACAACCGTGGCAGCACCACTCCCGTCTTCGCATGGCCGTGTGCGAGTGTGTGTCTGTTCCCAAATTTCCCTCTTTTAAAAGGGACACCAGTCACGTTAGACTAGGAACTCAATCTGTCCTGGCAAGACTTCATCTCAACTCAATAAAACTATGGTGACCCCATTATCAAAAAGGTCACATCCTGAGGTACTGAGGGTACTGAATTTGTGGGGGAGGACAACAGTTTAACCCACAACAGAGAGCAATTTACAAATATATGTTAGAATTTAAATTTTACATGGCCAGTAAGTCAGTGCTGGGAATTTATTCTATAGATATGTTCATATATGTGGAAATGCAATAAACATGACTGGAGAATAGAGAACATCTATTCATAGAAATATTGCCAACTTATATGTTATGTAGAAAAGGCAAGATGTTCCACAGTTGTAGGGCATTTTACTATTTATGTGAGTATGCATTGTGTGCATACACACATATACACCTATGAAAGTATGTCCACATTTTACAGCTTTTCCTATGAAAAGTATGGCTATTCAGCATCCTTCAACCTGAGCTGCCTTTGTGACATGCTTTGACTAATAACATGCAGCTGAATTGACTTTGTAAGAACTCCAGGTCCAGGATTCAAAGATTTTGTATCTTCTGCTCTTGCCCTGTGGCTGTCCTGAGCCCACCGTATAAAGAAGCCAGGCTTGGTCCTTCTGGGATGAGAGACCATAGAGAGACAAAGTCCAGCTGCACCGCCGGCACCGACTGTCAGAAACGGAGTGAGGTCATAATGGACTTTTCAGCCCCATTTGAGCTCCTGATGACTGCAGTATATGAGTGATCCCCAAAGACATCTGCCCACATTGCCAAAGTGCAGAATCATGGTTAAAGTAGAGGGTAGTTATTTCAAGCTACTAACTTTTGGGTGTTGCATACCATGGTAACAGGTAACCGATGCACACAAATATATAAATGGACTTGTCTGGATGCATCTGTGCATATGCAGACACACACACACACACTCTCATTGTATGTTTGTAAATAAGTAGAATATTCTGGATGCCAATGCAGGAAATACATAACAGAGACTGTCTCCAGGAAAGGGAAAAGCTGTCCAAGGGACAGGAGAAAGAGTGAGGCTACCTACCATATTTGTCATGTATAATGTGCTCCCATGGTTTTTGTGCATATCATACATGGAATTATTAAACACATTATTATACCCATGGTATGTCATAATTATATATGTATAATGCTCATCCTTATTTTTCCCTCAAATATTTGGGCAAAAGAGTGCACATTATATATGGCAAAATGCAGTATATTATTTCTTTTAATATGCACAATTTTTAACTTTTAAATCTTGTGTCATGTGGGGATATCTATTCAAAAATAAAATTATATTTAAAAACTCAGTACTACATTACTATCAAGCAATAGCATATATTGGCAGGCTATTTGTGGATTCTGGTACAATACATGCCTCTTATAAGGAAAAAGGAGCTTGCAGAGCCAGTATCGGAGAGCGAACACTGCAGAATGGCTTTGCGGTGGAGATAGTAGGATTAATTTCTGAAGTCTTTTAATCCCCAAAACTGACACAATATTATCAGAAACTAAGTCAGGAGTGTGGCTTATTAATTAGGACCCAAGCAGTTTCTACAGAACTCATTGATATTTTGAGCATGAAATGATCATCAAAATGGATGGAAAAATGTGAAAACATCTTCTACAGTCATTTAGCAGTCCTCATCAAAAAAAAAAAAAAGCAACCCAAAATAAAGCCACAAATTCAAAACCACAAAAGCCAGACTTTTAGTTTGTTATTTTCCTATATTGTTTATTAAATTATACACATGTACATTTTGGCACAGAGTGAATAATTTCACATGAAAAAGCACAAAGAGTGAGCTTGAGTGTGTGTATTTCTCTCAGACTGTTCCAGTTATAAAATTATTAATTAAAAAATGTATGTATCTAAGACTTTCTTTGTGAGATGCTGCCTGATAAGGGCTGGAAAAAATAGAAACTACCACTTTTGGAAAAGTTCAAATTACTGGTGATTAGTGGAAGAGGAATAGAGAATAATTCCAAGTGCAGCGAGTGAAGTATATCTGAATAACTCAATTAATTAGGTAAGTTCTATTTGAAATGACACAACTGAATTTTTAAAATCCTTCTCTAAAATCTTCTTTACAGAGGAAAACTTAATAACACACACATAGAGACACATGCACACAGCACCTTAGTTTTGTTATAAAAATAGTAAATTGTTACCTAAGAGCATATTTTTTCCAGGGAGGCATGCTTTATTATTTGAAATTCTATGCTTAACAGTCATAGATCTATAAATTGTGCCAGTCAATGAAAAACATAATTTTAACAAATCACAGGAATTATATTGCTGCATTTTTTTTGTGTTAAAAACCTCACAAAATTGAAATTATAATTATAAAAAGGAACATAGTGAATTGAAAATAATGAAACTATAAAACTAATGGCTTAAGTACCTACTATGTGCCATATATTCTGTATTCATTATCTTCCATCCTCAAGCCTGCCATCCTTCCAATTGTTTTGATCCTCGTCTTTCCTGACTTCAGTAATTACCGATATTTCTCCTTCAGGCATATACCACAAATTGATCTCTTTCTTTCCATTACTATTGCTTCCACCCCTGTCTGAGTCAGTGAGCCTACCACAGCCCCCAACTCCCTGTTTCTCCGTATCTTCCCTGCCATTGACTCTCCATATAGCTACAAGCTGATTAATTACAATTAATTAAAATTCTTTAATGGCTAACCATAATCCTTTGAATAATATACAAGGTCCTCACTATGGGGTATACAGTTCTGCAGGATCTGATTCTGCTCCTCCCACCTCATCTCAGCCCACTCTCTCCCAGTGCCTGGACTACAGATACCCTGTACTTTTGTATTTTCCTAAAATGTCTCCTCCAAACACAAAGCCTGCGTTAGTGTTCTTTGCCTGGTTTACAAAGACACTTCCATTATTCTTTGGGTTTCAGTTCCTGAACTCTGTTCCAATGACCCCATAATGGATGGTTCTTCCCTAAGCACAAAATGTAATGTATCCAACAAATAGTACCCCACCCCTATATTATTCTCTCTCAGTTACCAGTGGGTAATCTCCACGGCACTGCTTACAATTGCATTTATTTTTTCCATTTGTTTATTGTTTATATCTTTCTTTTTTGTTTCTTGTTTTTCATAGAATTTTTTAATGGTAAAATAAGGCATAAGATTCCCTCACTTAGAAATGCTTAAAGGTGTTTTTTAATTAAATTTAGTGGGGAGACATTGGTTAAATAGATTTCAAGTGTACAATTCTATGATACGTGATCTGCATCGTGCATTGTGGGCTCACCATCCAAAGTTAGATCATCCCCTGTCACCATGTATTTGACCCCCTTTACTGTTTCCTACCCCCTCACTCCCCTTTCTTTTGGAAGCTACCAAACTGTTGTCTGTGTCTATGAGTTTTTGTTTGTTTTCTTGTTTGTTCATTTGTTGCTTCCAGTTTTATATTCCATATATGAGTGAAATAATATGGTTCTTAACTTTTTCTGTCTGGCCTATTTTGCTCCTGAGGAAATACTAAAAATATATACCAAAAAAGAGGTATTAAGGTAGTAAACCCAGAATACAGGAGTGGTATCAAAATTAAATTAAATAAAAATGCTATATTCATCTAATAGTAATCCATTACACTTAAAGTATTTAAAATAACTAAAAAGGGTACAGATTGTCATCTGTAAGATGAAAGATTGAGGATCTTATGTACAACATAATGTCTATAGTTGATAACACTGTCTTGTATAACTGAAATTTGTGAAGAGAACTTATTAAATGTTCTCACACATAAAAAGCATATGTGATGTAATGAATGTGTTAACTAGATGGAGGAATCTTTTTACAATGTATACATATATCAAATCACCACAATAGATAATTTGAACAGTTTTCAGCTTTGTCAATTATACCTAAAGCTGAAATTTAAAAAAGGGGGAAAGGCAATGGTTTCTTTGAAAACCCAGATTGAATGGACAATTTCCCAGGAGAAGAAAATCTCCCTTTTCATAACATTAAGCCAACTCAAATGGAAGAGTATGCTTTTAATTGGTAAAATGTATTTAATCATAGCCAGTTAATCATGACTTCTAGAGGCATTTCAACAAAATCAGAAACAAGACAAAGATGCCTGTTTTTACTCCTTTCATTCAATGTTGTAACGAAGGTCCTGGATGGTGAAAGCAGCTAAAGAAAGATGAGAGAGAGGTGAGAAGGAAGAGGGAGGGGAAGAGAAGGGGTAAGACAGTTGATTCTTGTGGACATGATAATGTGTACATGGAAAATCCATAAGAATCTACACTTACAATTAAAATAAGTTAATTAGGAAATTGTGATGTGCAATAGGAATAACACAAAATATTTCATCACTTGCAATTTTAACAAGAAAGTACAAAAAATATATTCAAGTAATCATAAAACTAATATGATTTACAGAAATAATTTTTCATGATGTGCAAAACATCAGTGAAAGAAGGTTAAAATCCTACTGAAGGATATGTAAGGCAATGTAAAACAAAACTCAGTAATGGGAAGGCTCAGTTTTATAAAGAGGTCATTTTTCCCAATTTATACTAAGTTTTCACTATAATTCCCATCAAAACTCAACATCATTTGGTATGGAACTTGATTAGCTGAAATTGAAGTTTATATAGAATAGTAAATATTTAAGAAGAAGCAAGATCATAACCAAAAGAAGGAATGAGAAAGGGAAAGGGGTGTTGTATGATACACCCATTTAGTGATCAAGACATATACTCTGGTGGATAATAGAGTACACACTGGTGAAGGGATGGAGAAATAGACCTTTGGAAAAGAAAAGATACTCCCAAGGGAGACCTGATTCTGCATGTGTTTTAGAATATGATAAGAGAAACCCAGGTCAGTAGAAAAGCAATTACCTGTTCAACAAATAGTGTCAGGATAATTGGCTTTTCACCATAATGTAATATAAAATGCACTTTTTTGGCATTTAAACATCTTTGAAACCACAGTGTGTCCCAAAGGCAATGGTACCTTATAATTGCCACCTATTGGGTGACAGTTGTCACCTAAACACAGGAATGTGCTTTTTAAAATTTTTACTCAGGTTGCTGCTAATCATCAAGTAATGCAAATCAAGGCAGGAGAAATTGGCTTATCCCCTGGAGTAGATGAAAATGTAATGAGTGTCTAGAGTGACTAGTTTGAATAGAACTAGTTACTCTAGTGTTAAAACATCAGACATTACCAGCTATTTTCTTCTTTTCTTTGAAGAGAATCTGCTTAACTTCTAGCAATGTGTGATTCAGTCAAAGAAAGAAACAAAAACGAGGGTCTAGTCAAAAAGTAAGACGAACTGAAATTTGCAGAAAAGGCTTCAGCTGATTGAAAGGAAATCCCAGATATGACATGTCACACACTTTTAAGGAAATATGTATCACAATACTAAGTATTGGTAAAAAGCCAGGGAGGGGGTGAAATTCTCTTAAACATCTGTTAGTAACAAAAATAGTTCAAATTCTTTCTAGGACACATGACGAATACTTGGTAAAAGTGTGAATGCACACATGCAGTAACTAGAAGTCCTTTTTCCTTTTTCTAGTTACACGCTTCACTTGTAACTTCATGTGAGGTCCTTGGGCCAGTAGCAGCATCACCTGGAGGGTTGTCAGAAATGCAGCCTCTCAGACTCACCCTTGAACTTGAATCAGAACCTGAAGTGTAGCAAGATCCCCTGGTAACTCCTATTAAGATTAACATTTATGAAACATTACTCTAGAGCAGGGGTGTCAAACTCATTTTCACGGGGGGCCACATCAGCCTCGTGGTTGCTTTCAAAGGGCTGAATGTAGTTTCAGGACTGGATAAATGTACGTGCTCCTTAACAGTTAAGCAAGGGCTCCGTGCTGCTGCCGGTTAGAAACAAGGTGCCAGGCTGGATAAAACAAGGTGGAGGGCTGGATTCAACCCACAGACCTTGTGTTTGCCACCTGGGATCTAGGAAATCTCTCACATACCTTTCAAGGAAAAAAGTATTAAAAATGTTCACTTCTTCTTAAGGAGACAAATAGAAAAACAACACAATTGTCATTTTGTCAGAAAACATGAATGAAATGAGATGTATGATGAAATTTATAGCAGTTAAATACTTCAACTAGATCTGTTGTTGCAACATAAATGGATTATAATATTGAATGAAACATGAAGTTAGAGGACAATAAATATTGTAAAACAGCATTTATATAAATTAATACAATAAAACCCTGTGTATATCACATATAAGTAGAAATATATAGATAGAAAATATACATTCAAATATGTGTCCATGAATTTATGTCTGGGACAGAAACCCGAATGAGAAACTGAGGAACTTCAATGCTATCACTGATGTTTTTAGTTCTTAAATATAAGGGAATAGTGAGAGATGTCACCATTATTTTTGCTTGTTTGTTTGTTTACTGGGAACAGTATTGTTACATTTTTCACTTTCCTAAATGTAGTTTTAGCTAAAAATAAAATAAAAAAAACTGGAAAAGGAATATAAGACAACTCACATAAGAAGAAATATGAAGACTGCTAAGCATATTTTTAAAAAGTGCTTAGTCTCCTTAGTTAAATAGATGTATAACAATGAAATAGTTTTTCAAAAAATATTGTTAACCATCTTAGCAAAAAAGAGAATACTTTTGATAGTTTCTAGCAAATGAAAAAGACTCTTACATACTGTTTGTGGCAATATAAAGTTAAATTTTATTTTTAGTTTACATATATCAAGATTTTGTAATGTGCGAATCTCATAGACTTAGCTATTCCACTTCCAGGGATTCAGTGTTTGCAAGCTAACACTTGTGTGTAAAGATTGTGTTCACTCATGTTGATTACAACATTACTAATAATAAGAAAAACCAGAATAAAAATGGTATACATCATAGGGGATTCATTAAAATATAGTAGGTATATTCATTCCATGAAATGTAAGAGTGGTCAAAAATATTGGAGACTTTAATTTTTACTTTATGAGACTGTTTCGTTCAACAAGAATAGTTTTATTGCTTTTGTGGTTAGAAAAATTACCATTTGTTAAAATATTAAAGTCCTTTTCATTTCTGCTCATGTAATATAAAGAATATTTTCATAATACACTACTTTAAGCCAGTGCCTCATTCTCTCATTTCTCCTCAGGTGAGTGATCACAGAATAGCTCATTGTTGCTGTCACAGAAAAATACCATGAAAAAAAGAAGGATGTTTTATTTGATATGTATTCGTTTCTGAGAATGTAGTTAATTAACAATTCTACTATTTGTTTGTAATTCTTCTCCATTCAAAATAAAATGTGTAACATTATTATGGATCCTGCTCATTCTTCATTGTTGACAGTGAGGGAAATAAGACCGTGGCCACGGTACAGAGTTTCAAGTGGGTCATGCACTTTGGTATTGTTTTATGAGAAAATACAGTCATCATCTTAAGGAATTCAATAGATTGTGCAGTTTTAGCCATTAACATGAAATTTTATGATTTATTTAACTTTAGAATCCTCACTAATAGTTAAGCATTATGATTTATTTAAATTGATAAAATTTCATTAGATTTTAAAATTTAACATTAATCAAATTAAATCTAAGTCATTAAATCTAGTGTCACTAGAGAAGGATCTTGCTGTGTAAGGAAGATGAGGAATGAGTACATTCCAGAATATATTTACATATTTTTTACAAAAGAGCACTGACTATAATGATTAATTCCTTCATACAAGTGTACTTGAAATGATCAAATTCTAGAATGCAGAGGCTGGGTTTTCATTTTTTAAGTTTATCTGCCACTGTCCCAAAATTTTATAATCGAGTGCTAAATTATTTTATTGATAACTGCTACATTTAGGTAAGGTGTAATATACATATCTCCACATTTACATCAGTATATAAAATTGCCTTTTAAAAATTATGGTGTTATGATATGATCATATTTATCTCTGTTGTGTGTGGTCATTACATGGTTTTGTGCTCCATAATACTGCATAGCTGCAGTTTGTTTATAGCCCAAATTCTTTTCTTTCACAGGGTAGAGAATGAAATGAAATAGTAGTTATTCTAGTTTCCTGACAAGTAAAAAAGTGTTACCATCTTCAGTTTCAGGTTCTTAGCAACGATGATTTCGTGTAATAAATATAATTTTGGTGAGTTTATCTCTTTTATTCTGTAGTCACTGACCTGGCCACAAAAACACAATTTCATAGAGCATTTTCTTAGACAGTACTTCAAGAAATGTCATTACAGCACTAGAGACTTGGCATTTTCCGTGCCAAGATGTCATTCCTAATAATACTGTGTCTGAGGAAGTGAGGCTGGGAGAAGTAGCTAGCGGGGTGGTGAAGGACAGCTTTGCCTCATGTGTAAATAACAGTGTTTTCTGGGGGGATGATCTCACTGATGGAGCTTCTCTCCTCCCCTTCATTAGGATATTCCACAGGGCAGAGTGAGGCCATCAAGCATCCCAATGAGACCTAATGATCGAAAACTTCTTGTTCCGTTCCCCATTTTAAAGTCATTCATGAAAGTACCCTTGCACTCTCCATTGCAGAGATGGGGTTGTGATGGAATGCCTCAGCTCTGTCTTTGCTGCTAAGTACTGTGCTTTGTGCTTACTCTGTAATTCAATAGAAGACTATTTAAGGGCCTATGGTTATGGTTTTAACGGGGTAGGTAATGCTGGAAGTGTCAGGGCCTATAACTCAGGGGAAGATTCAGTAACTTACATTATGGTTGCAACTGTCAAGTGCTCTGGAAACAGAGAAGAATTAATGAGTTGAAGTTTTCTCTAGGTAGAATTGTTGAAAGGACAGCATCTATATTCCTTTGGAATCACATTGCATAGAACTTGCAATAGCACCACACGGGTAATCCCCTAACAATTTCTGAAGAGAAGGAACTGCATATTGAGAATATATTACAAAATATAGCAGCACAATTTACAATAGCCAAGTGCTGGAAGCAACCTAAGTGCCCATCAGTAAATGAGTGGATCCAAAAACTAGGGTACATTTACACAATGGCATACACAGCAGAGAGAAAGAAGGATCTCCTACCCCTTGTGACAGCATGGATGGAACTGGAGAGCATTATGCTAAGTGAAATAAGCCAGGCAGTGAGGGACAAATACCATATGATCTCACCTTTAACTGGAACCTAATCAACAAAACAAACAAGCAAGCAAAATATAACCAGAGACACTGAAATTAAGAACAATCAGACAGTAACCAGAGGGGAGGTGGAAGGGGATAATGGGGGGAAGGGAGAAGGGTTTTCAGGAACTACTATAAAGGACACATGGACAAAAGCAAGCAGAGGTGGAAGCAGAGGAGGGAGGTGGGGATGGCTGGGGTGGGGTGTAGTGGTGGGGGGTAAATGCAGACAACTGTACTTGAACAACAATAAAGTAATTTTTTGAAAAAGGGAATATACTATAAAAGAATGATTCACTCTAGACCGAAAGGCAGGGACCTGCCTCAAGAAAAGCAGCTTTCCCCCTGGCTGGTATAGCTCGGTGGATTGAGCGCGGGCTGAGAACCAAAGCGTCGCAGGTTCGATTCCCAGCCAGGGCACATGCCTGGGTTGCAGGCCACGACCCCCAGCAACTGCACATTAACATTTCTCTCTCTCCCTCTCTCTCTCTCTCCCTCCCTTCCCTCTCTAAAAATAAATAAATGAAATCTTAAAAAAAAAGAAAAGAAAAGCAGCTTTCACTGGGGACCAAAATGTGTAATTTCAGCAGACTTAGGGATAGATAGCAAAAGAGGCCCACTACATAGTTATTTCTATAGTTCTCATTAGAAATAATGTCAGTTATATAAAAGGTTTTGCTAAGGTAGATGTGACACGCCCCCCCCAATACACTGTCCTAAGTCTCTTTCTACCTCTTATAATTCAGATTTTTTCATCCCCTCCTTAGATAAGTAAAGTTACTTCATATCTTCTATTTGGAATCAAGCATGATCCTTCCAAATGCCCCCCCCCCCTTTTTTTTCAGATAAAGAAATTAGGAAGGCTAGTTAAATTTGTTTTTTAAGTAACAAATCCTGGACATAATTCAGTAACATTTGGTGTCAAACCTGTTCTTTGTTAACACTGTTATATGGCCCCTCATTTTTTTCAATTGAAACTACCAGGAAATCAAATTAAACTTAAACGAGGCTTGTTTTCTAGTTTAGAATGACTGAAAACTCCAGAGGCAGTATGCTAGGCAGTTAGGCATTACTACTAGTGTAATATTCAGTCCTGCTCTCCCACGCCCCCCTTCACTCCACTGTTTCTAGCTGTGTTCAAAACCTACCTACAGCGACCAGACTGTGCCCTACGTGGAACTCCACTGCAAGAGTCCTAAGTGTTGTATAATTGGATTGGTCTTAATGGTCTTGAACTATTTGCCTTTTCTGCTAAAACTAGCAGAGTAGGTGTTGGTCCAGGAGCACACACCCTGTGTCCATATGTCTTTACTTAAAAACACCTGGCATTGCTCTGTCCTTAATTCTACTAGTCCTTAGCATCTGCTTCAAGATTAATGTTTCTGTCAAAGCTTTATATGCTTACCCTTAGTCCATTTGGATGAATTCTTATAGATTTGTGGATTATGTGTTATTTATGTCTCAAAAGTTATATCAGAGCTTAGACTACAGTAAATAAAATTAGCAATGAGTGTGGCAATTGTCCTGTCTCACCTAACTCTTCTACGAATTTATCAAGGATAACGATGATGCTAGCTAACATTTAATGAGCAGGATCTGACAGCCAATTTAAAGTTTTTGCATGTATGAACATATTTAATTCACATAAAAACTTTATGAGATGTCAAAATCAGTATTTTGCAAGTGAAGAAATTGAGGCAATAAGGGGTGAGTTACTTCCAAAGTTCATGGAGTTAGTGCCAGATCCAAATTTTTATAACCATCATATTGTATTTACCAAAAGATATGGTTCTTTAGTATGGCTGCTGTCTAATGGTTGCTTACCCAACAGGTAAAACTCGGGAAAGAAAAAGAACTTACAATAACTTTAAAGCCATTTTAGAATGAAGTGGGACAAGAAGACAGAGGACAAACGTGATAAGGAGAAAATGTAGCGTTGATATGTTTCCTGTCTTTAAGTATTATCCAAGCTGCCAAATAAGACAGGAATTAACTTATCTTGAATAGCTCCCCCAAGACTAGAATTAAAAGCATTAGGCACATATTCACTTAAATTTGCAAAAGCTATTTCTCCCTGTCAGATGAGTCTAAAAATAGTTTCCAAGAACCTTTTATGAGAGAGCAAATTTCTCATACCTGGAAGTTTTTCCATGTTAGTTTGGTTGACATCTTCCGGTAAAAATTTGTTGATGGGATTCAAGTATCAGAAACTAATTAAAAGACACATGTTTTAAGGGCCTACATATTCCATGAACGCTCAGAAGAGTGTTCTTTAGCAGCTGGGACTAGGAGGTAATAAAATACCATTGATATATAGGGATGGGAAGCAGAGAAGAAGTGAAATAGGAAAATAGGAAGTAAAAAGGGAAATGAGGTTACTGGGGTGATGCCTAGGGCATGAGTGAAGGTGTAAAGCTTGTCCCCTAGGTCTGTGCCAGTGAGGCCCCGCTGGGCAGAGGCGCTGACGCAGAGAGCTAAGTCACCAGATGGCCTTTCCTCTGACCTTTCAAACGTTCACACGTTTCATGGTGGTTTAGGGCTGGCTTTAGCTTGGCTGGTATTTTTTTCCCCTCTGAGGCAGCTTTTTCCTCTATAGTTAGGAAAGAAGAACTCTGTTGTGGAGCAAAAGCTATTAAAATAAGTGTGGTGTATAAAATGGAGACACTTTTTCGATCATATTTCAAAGGATTTTAAGAAAAAGACAAGAAAATCAATAAATACATGGATTCCTTTACACTTTAAAAAGACAATTCTTTCCTTTCTAAAGTCTGGTTCTGGGTGTTCCTGCTGTGAAATCAGTGCATAACACCCAGACTTAATGGAAATTTACTTGGTAAAAAATAAAATAGTAAACAGAATGGTGAAGAGTTCATCTGCTTCTTTCCCTAAACCTTTTGACAAGTGATAATACTTGCAATGTAAACCATGTAATTTTATTTATTTATTTATTTATTTATTTATTTATTTCTATTTCTTTTGTGAGAGGAAGCATAGAATCAAGTCCTCTTCATTTATCATAGTACCCAATAATATTTGGCAGATTTTTATCTATGACAATACAATTGTCTATGACACTGGAACTTCTTTCTCAATGTTGCTCTGACCTACAAAACTATAAAATAAATGCTGTAACATGAAATATTTTAGCAAAGAGAAGGTTACAATAACAATAAAATTCTTGGCAATTTGTGAGGACGGAACTCCATTTTAGATGCTTAGATGGGTTACTCACAAAAGTAATCCACCTTGAAAATGAAGAATATTCTTAGCTCAAGGGGACTTTCTCCAAACCAAATCTCTTCCAAATCTACTCTCTTCACTAAATATAAAAGACATAACTCTGCCTCTTGTAATTACTCTCTGAAATGAACTTTTGTCTTCATTTATCCACATCTTCATTTTTTTTATTCTTGCTGGGAATATTAGAACCTGTTATCCTTCCCCCCCCGCCGAGACTTATAGCTAGACTTAATTACACATTTTTATTTTGAGATATAGTAGCTTTACATTTACTGGTAAGACATAAGGTAGAGAGATCCCATGTATGATTTACTCTGTTTACTCCAATAACAACATTTTGTAAAACTCTAATACAATAACTAGTTGGTTTATCAACATTGATGGAACGGAGATGCAAAAGCTTTTCCTTACCATAGCTGTCATTTTGGGCCACATCCCCTTTTATCTTGCCCCCACCCATTCCTTAATCAGTTCTCCATTTCCATAATTTTGCCATTTCAAGAATATTAAATAAATGGAATCATACGGCATTTTAGTTTCTCATGTTTCCATAACAAAATATAATAAATTGGGTAGATTAAACAACACAAATTGATTTTCTCAGCATTCTGGAGACAAGGTGTTGGCCAGGTTGGTTCCTGGAGCCACCTGAGAGCCCTCTTCCTGGAGGATACCACCTTCTGTGTCCTCATGCTGCAGAGAGAGAGTGAGAGCAAGATCTCTGGTGTCTCTTCTTAGAAGGTCACTATTCCTATTATGAAATCACCAGCATCATGACCTTATTTAATCCTAATCACCTCTCTAAAGCACCCTATGCAAACACCATTCAATTGGGGTTTTGAGCTTCAACCCATGGATTTTGGATGGACACTAACATTCAGTCTATAATATATAGTATAAAAGTCTGGGGATTTTCCTTATTCATTTGTCATAATTTTCTGAGTCATTTAAGTGTACACCAACAGTTTGTGCATTTTTCTTGCTGAATAGTATTCTTTGTGGTGTATTTCCCACAGTTTAATCATGCCCCTGTGTACTGATATTTTATTTGTTTATATGAATGTAACTTTTCTTTCCTCTGGAATAAATGCCCAGGAGTGCAATTGCTGGGTCATATGGAATGCATGTTTAGTTTCTACAGAAACTGTTGAATTGTTTTCCAGAGGAGCTATACCTTTTCAGATTCACCCAGTGATTTCTCCATTCTGTAACTGGAGTTTTTTAAATTGTTGAGTTATGGGAGTGATATATTCTATATCCTCATCTTTGTTGGATATGTGAGCTACAAATATTGTCTACCAGTTTGTAGATTGTGCTTGTGTGTCTTTATCATCTTAACAGGACCTTTAAGCAAAGAATAAGTTGATAATGTTTTCTTTATTAATTTATGTCTTTGTTGTATTTTTTCCCATTACCAATTAGTCCCCTTACATTCCCCCCTCCCAGCAATCACCCCAAACTGTTAAAACAACTATGGGCATTATGCAATGGAATTCTACTTGACTGAAAAAAGAAGAAAATTTTACCATTTGCAACAGTATGAATGGACCTAGAGAACATTATGCTACTTGAAATAAGCCAGTCAGAGAAAGACAAATACCATATGATCTTCACTCATATGTGGAATCTAACAAACTGATCTAACCAGCAAAATAGAGATATACAGAGAGCAGATTACAGCTAGTAGGGAGGGTAAGGGGGTGGAGGTATTGAACAAGAAGGAGAAGGAACTCATGGACATGGACAAAAGCTGATAATGTTATTGATGTCTGGTTTATCAAACATTTGCTTTATTGATCATGCCCTTAGTGTCATAGCTAAGAATTCTTTGCTTAGCTCTAAATCCCAAAGATTATCCTTTATGTTTTTTCTTAAAGTTGTATAGTTCACATTTTACATCTGGACCTGTGATCCATTTAGAGTTGTATTTGTATAATATGGGTCTTAAATTGAGGTTTGTTTCTTTGTTTGTTTACTTATCGTCTAAGGATACCCCATTGCTCATCACCTTTTGTTGAAAAGGCTCTTGCATTTAATTGCACAGTCTATTTTTTTTCCAAACAGAAAGAGAAGTCCAAATAAAGTATAGAATTTAGTTTCCCATCCCAAACTTATTTTATATTTTGGGTTATTTTTTTTGGTCAAAACCTCCCAAACTCTACATGCCATCATATGCCTTTATAATGATACAGAAGTATGTACAAATTGTTGACATTTTTTTAATTTTTCCAATAAGTTACCTAAGTTATCACTTGTATAATTAACAGGGACATTAACAACTTTCCCCTTTATACTTGCATGTCTTTTATATTCTAAAAGAACCAGAATCATTTGCACAGTTCAAATGGGGTCATTTGGGCTCTTCTAAGCCAATTGGCAAATGATTGGTTTATTAATACTATTTTATTTTACTGCCAAACAATGGCATTGGCCTGACCTATGAAACCTATGCCCTGTTATACAGACTTTTTGCAAGTTTAGATCCCTGCTGGATTCATAGTGGTTTTTAGAAGAGGGCGGCCTCCCTTCTTCAGTGGTCACTTAGTTAACAGAGCTGCATGAAGACATCCTGAAGCTGAAGGCCCAATCTTAAGCTCTTCCAGTTAATATACAAATTACCTAACTATGTACAAGGTAAACGTGAGAGTAATAAATCAGCCCTGGTTAGGGCACCTGCCACCTCGCATTCTCAGAGACACTGTCTCCCCTACCCTCTCAACTCTATCCTAATCTGAGTTTACCCAAACAGTTGGTGAATTATCTTTTAAATTCCCAAAACACAGAGGTCTCCTGAACTCCTTTTCTAGAGAATTGAGCTACTTACTCTCAATCTGATCTTCCAAGAAAGGCTACTCTCACAGATATCAACATGATTTACTTCAGATCCACCAGGGGGAATTCATGGTCCTGCTCTCATCAAATAAAAAAGGAATGAGGAGGCTGGGGCGACTGGGAGAGATAAGCCAAAGGACATATCTGCGCATGTGCATGGTTCACGGCCCTGGGGGGTGGAGGAGAGGCTGAGTGGGGGGAGGGGGGATGTAGGGGACATTTATAATAGTGTCCACACTAAAAGTTAAATTGAAAAGGAAAAAATGAATATTTGACAAATACATCAAATGAAAGCCACTTTAATCTCTGAGAAAGGCATAAAATAAACATGGTTTTCATATTTATTTGATCTTATAATCAGTTTTCACAATATTTCTTGAGGCTTATGTATTCTTAATATCTGTATCATGTATTTTTTTCTAAAGCTTAAGTTAAAAAAAGAGTTGGGAATAAAAAAACAATTTCTAAAGCAAAGAAATATAGAGTTAGAAAGGTAGAAATGACCCTCTAAAAGTCATTTTAAAAGTTCTGGCCCAGTTCTATTTGCAATTTATCTTTAAACTGTGTTACAGACAGAGACCTACAAAATAACAACTATATTCTCAGAATCATTACACCAATCAAAAGCTTTAAGGAGATCTGTAAATTTATTTTCTTTTAGATTTCATGTTCAAAATTTTTATTTGAAGAATAGTGAAAGAAAAAAGAAATACAAACTTGTGTTTCATAAATATACAATATATACAGCCTGGTCCCCGAGGTTTGTCTTATTTGCAAGGTCACTTTCCCGCTCTGAGTTATCTAGGCTCACTCTTCTCAATCACTGAAATGAATGTCTGTGAGATACCCAGTAATTTTGGTACTGAAAGGAGTAACGCATTGTTCTAAGGATAGAAAAGTTATAAGGATAAAAGGCTTCATTTTTTTATGGCTGATATCTGAGGTGGCCTTTAGTGGAGGGAAAAAAATGCCTTTTGCTCCATAGAATGGGAAGTTAATGTCATAATAGTGTTACCAACTTTTTGAGTTGTTCCTTTTTCAAAGTCACATCTTAAAAAAAACAACAGAAGGGTAGAGCAAAACTATTTTGGGGGTGAAAATATATTCATTTTCTAGTCTAAATTTCTGGCTGTTATCTGTGTAATTACTGGTTTGACTTAACATCAATATACAGGAAATTCTTTAAAACAGTTTTTTTTTTAGTTAAATTGTGACAGCTGCTTTGATTTTGACAGACATCCAGTGAAGTGTTTCTGATGCAATGTGACAGTGCCAGCCATGACATTAATTGCATCTTTTGTTGGAAAATGCCACATGTAACATTTCAAACAGAATCCAATTCAAACAGAATCCAAACACCAGGATAAGTATTCATTTATTTCACTTGGCAATAGGACTCTGAAATATTAGCCTTCATTTCGTCTTTTTCAGTTTCATAATTGACTATTTCAACCATATTCACTGATCACAATCGCTGGCATGATCAGTTAACTAGACAGTCTAATCAAGCATGTCTGTTATCAACAACATATTGTACCCCGTCCACTTGAAAAGATGTTCAAGTTATAAATTGTGTTTTATTTTAAGGGTAAAATAATTTTATAAACCAAAAAGTCAGTATCATTTTCCCTAGAAAGTTGTAAAATCTGAAGCATAACTTCAGGTTTAGAAACATGGATATGAATGTATATATGAATGTATAGAAAAGAATGTAAATTAATTGCTTCAATTGAAAGTAGAGTTTCCTATGTTCTCTTTTGCCTCTTATTTTTTGATAGGAATATTTTACTTAGCGTGAGTTGCACTAGTGCTATGGCTAAATTATTGCACTGTACACATTCCCATATTTATTCATATGTCAATTTAATAAATACTACAAAATCTGTTCACTGCCCAGTAGTGAGCAAAACAATAACTGGTTGCTGCCTTCACGAGGGTTGCATGATATCAACTATTGCTGTAAAATAACACATAGTTAGTATGATCCAGTGACCCACATTTTCTTGTATCTGTAATCAGTTTTACCATTTTGGACCTTGGTCTGGGATCAGAGGTCCAAATTTTACCATGGAAGCACTGCAATAATTCTTATCCTAATTCTACTTGTTCTGGCTTCAGGTTGCTCTTCTTGTTCACCTATTGCTTGAGAGGTATTTTTTTTTAAATGTATATCCATTTACAAGATCACAGTGCCAACCTGTGGAAAGTTTTTTAAAATTTTAAATATTTAAAATTTAGGAAATTAAAATATCCCTGTCCATTTTCTAATTTGTTAATGTAATGCAATGCACAGAAAACAAATAATGGACATGATATAATTTAGGCCGATAACAAGAAATACTTCCCCTGAATCTACCATTGTTTTTTGGGTTCAGTAGTGATGCTCACTGGCTATTTCATAATAGCTATTTCTACACTGATAACAACAGTGCCTTTATCAGGGTTGTATGTATACTGTTGCGGTTTATAAAAATTTGCTTCCAGCAGTGGATGCCATTCAATGATCTTAGAAGCATTAGCCCAAATAGAAAAGTCCAATCTCCATTATTGATGAGGCACCTGAAGAAAGAGACATTTAGGAATGATTAAGAATTATTGATTATCAGATGTTATTAAGATACCAAAGAGGCTAAATGTCCTCAATTTGCTATTTAGAATTTTAAGACACTAATCAGGACTGAATCAAATGATGCATTATTTACTTGATTGCATAAGACGTTATCACAGGCTGTTCAGAAAGCATGCTTTCAGTTTTGACCCATCCCTTAAGTCTTTAAGTGACTTCAAGGTTCTATCACCAACCCTTTTATGTTTCATTTTTATACTTGCCTTGAGTGAACGTCTGTTCTTATGACTTTAAGTATTTTAATGACTCTCCATCTAGACAACTTTCCTAAAGATACTTTTTAACAGTTTGTTCTACATTTTTATATTTTATTATAGAATCTTCACATTTTAACAGAGTGGTGCTCCATATTCTATTTCATATTTTATGTTTCTCACATCGTTGTCTCCTTCAGTTAGCTGGTTTTAAATATCAGTAATGACTTTATTTATCCCCTCATCCTAATGTCTATCTCTAAGTTACCAAAATGGATACATTTTTCAATCTCCTCTCATACAGGTGTTCTATGTTTCATTCCTACTACCATTTCTCTACCTCAGGCCATATTGATTTCACACACGCATACACACATTTACCTATTACAGTAGCTTCCCAACATACATTTGCTCAGAGTTCTCATTAGAAAATCGAGAATTGGGCCTATCCATTAATTGCTAGCAAATCTTTGTTACCTCTTCACTCCAGGCTCTTAAACCTGATATTCAAGGCCCTTCACACATGAATCTCATTGGTTTTCCTGCTTCTACTCACCCCACTTCCAAAGCAGTCTAAAAATATAAATCACTTAGCATAATACTCTATAGGTCCATCCATGCTGTTGCAAAGGGAAGATTTCGTTCATTTTTCATGGCCAAATAGTATTTCATTGTGTATATGTACCATTTCTTTTTTATCCACTCATCTACTAACAGGCACGTGGGTTGCTTCTATATCTTGCCTATTGTAAATAATGCCACAATGAACATAGGGGGCTTACATTCTTTTGGATTAGTACTTAGAGTTTCTTCAGATATATCCCCAAAAGTAGAATCAGTGGGTCATAAGGCAATTCCATTTTTTAATTTTTGAGGAACCTCCATTGTTTTCCATAGAGGTTATACCAGTCTGCATTCCCACCAATAGGGCACTAGGCTCCCCCTTTCTGTACATGCTCACCAATACTTGTTGTTTGTTTATTGATGGTAGCTATTCTGACAGGTGTGAGGTGATATCTCATTGTGGTTTTGATTCGCATTCTCTGATGATTAGTGACGTTGAAGATCTTTTCATATGTCTATTGACCATCTATATGTCTTCTGTGGAGAAGTGTCTATTCAAGTCTTTTGCCCACTCCTTAATGGGGTTATTTGCATTTTGCTATTGAGTTGTCTAAGTTGTTTATCCATTTTGTATAGTAACCCCTTATCAGTTGTATTCTTGGCAAGTATCTTCTTCCATTCAGCTGGATACCTTTTTCCTTTTGTGATGGTTTTCCTTTTTAAAAAAAATTGTTGTTCAATTATAGTTGTCTCCGTTTTCCCCTCACCACTCCCCCCACCCCGCCCCATCCATCCTCACCTCCCACCATCGGTCCTACCCCACTTTGGCTTTGTCCCTGTGTCCTTTATATGTGTTCCTTGATGATGGTTTCCCCTTTTTGTGCAAAACCTTTTTAGTTTAATGTAGTCCCATTTGTCTGCTTATGTATTTTTTTGTGTTTCCCTTTCCTGAGAAGATATGTTGGAAAAAAATATTGCTAAGAGAAATGTATAAGATTTTACTGCCTGTTTTCTTCTAGGAGTTTTATGGCTTTCAGTATTGTGTTTAAGTGTTTGATTCATTTGAGCTTATTCTTGTATATGGTGTAAGATGGTGAAAAAGAAAGACAATACCATATGATTTCACTTATATGTGGAGTCTAAGAAACAAAACAAATAAAATAGAAACAGGCTCATGGATATAAAGAACAAACTGACAGTAGACAGAAAGGAGGGGAGTTGAGGAACAGGGCAAAAAAGGTAAAGGGATTAAGAAGTACAAACTGGTAGTTACAGAGTAGTCACAGAGATATAAATTACAGCATAGGAAATATAATATCATAATTACTATTTATGGAGACAGGTAGATACTTGAAATATTGGGGAACAACTCTGTGAAGTACACTATTTTCTAACCACTATGCTGTACATCTGAAACTAGTACAGACTATCAAATGTAAATTGTAATTGAAAAATGAAAATAAAAAACAAATTAGAGAAAGCCCAATGCTGCCTATAACAAATGTTGTAAGCTTCCCATTGCTCCTAGAACACAATCCAACCTCCATACCCCAGCTGAAAGGCTGTTTGTGATCTGACCCTGACTTCCTACCTTCCCAAATTCTATTTGTGCCACTTTATCTTTTGCTTGCTATGTTCTGGAAACGTTGTCCTCAATAATCAAGAATGCATGTTTAATAAGGTATTTTTAAGTACTAATCAGGATGGCAGAGAAAATAATGTGGCTTGCTGATTTTGAAAAAATGGTAGGAGAGAATTACATGGAGAATAATTGCTATAGATCACTTCACATTACCACTAACAAAAATTGAAAATAGTTTTTATCACTAGACATTTTTATTAGTATGCTCTTATTTTATCATAGAAGTCTGAGAATACTGAGTTGGGATTTTTTTACACAATTGATGAGTTTGTATGGATGCATTTATATGAATACACAACTTTGTTCACATGACCATAGTCATCCACAGACATTACAATTATACAGCTTGTTTTCATACCAAGTGTTATGTTTCTATGAAAAAGACAGACTTTTCACAATCTCAGCGGATTTTAAAATAGTCATCCCAAGTTTTCCACAGTTTTAGTTTTCTTACTCAAGAATAGTTATCCTACTCAAGTTACACTTAGCACTTTTTCTTGGTACTGTTTTTATCTGTTTCACCAATAAACGGATATCAGTCTCATTAACTTATGTTCATAGACACAATTTCTTGTTTCATAATTTAACATTCATGGAAGACCTGCTGTCAATGGAAGAACTGTGCATTGTGTGCTACAGGGAGAGAAGGAAGGAAGGTTGAGTTGCTGCAACCAAGTTGGAAGACTCCAAAAACGTTAGTAACCATCTTCTCCTGTATACTCATATTTTTCCCTTAACTCTTTTATTTCCTTCTCCTGCCCCAAAGGTAAAACTCTTAATGAGCTTAAATAGAATCAAAAGATAATAGGTGAATTAAATTGGGAGTTTGAAGAAAATCTTTTGTGGGAAGTAGATCAACCCTTAATACATTTTTGTTGCATTATTTTGTGTGTGTGTGTGTTTGTTTTACTAGTTGTTATAGCACTCTATGTGTTTGAAAAATTATTAAAAGGTTTATCATTTTTATGTGGGAAAAAGACTGAAATTAAAGGCCTGGCTAGCTATGACTTGATGCATTAATGAAGGATACACAGAACAATGTTCACTTGTCCACTAGATCCGGGAGTTGTCCTATCATGGTATAATATTTTTTAAGACATATTTTAAAATTAAGTAAACATATCTTTGGATTACATCAAGAATCAAAATTTACTCAAATTTTTGTAAACTGAGTTGCCAGATGACAATTTGTGTTACTTATGGGAAGACTGGAAACTCTGTGTCAAAATTAAATTAGGAATTTGCCATTGGGGAATTGTATTTGATTTGAAATAATTTTTAACATAAATTCATACTTTTGGAGAGATTTCTTCAAGATAATATGTAATCATTCATTTGGTTTTCTAGGATTGACTCTTCTAACTTCCAAACTTCTCTATTTCACCTGTTTATTCATTTTTATAATTACAATGCTGAAGATTTTACAGAGAGCTGTCTGTTTTTACACTGGTGAACTATGTTTGTGGATGGTTTAGAAACAGAGAATTAAATCTGCATGAAATCATCACATTTCCCTAGATGTTACCATGAAATTGGTACTTTTCCCTGAAAATTTCCATGAAATTACAAAAATTATTGCATCTTAGTCTCTGGAGAACTTGCTTGGAAATAAATATAAAGGAGACCAAGTCAATCTTTCTTGCACCTCAGTTCCTGGTATTTATGAATAGATATTTATTCATAAATCAGTTAGTTAAGCAATAGGAGTAAAATGTATCTTGTTTACATACAACTTTTTTTAGAATGTGAGTCTTATTAAATGTCTAAATCTAGTAATCAGAGATCCACAATTCCTGTTTCTTTCCAAGGAATGCAGAATATGGCATACACAAATTGTTCATTTTTGCCAGTTTCACAATTAATGGTGATCACTGCAACCAAATAATTCATTTTATTTTATGCATTATTGACTAAATTCATAATTTAACCATAATGAAGTATATTGTTTTTATTGCCTATGCAAATGCTCTTTCAAGTATGATTTGAAGTAAATACTTGTGACACACACACATCTTCTTTTGAAGTTGATATAGGAGATTTTCAAATATAATTAATGTAAGTCTCCCTATCTATGGTGGGATTACACCCCTCCACGTTTTTAATGTCTTCTTTGGACATGTGACTTGTGTTATCCATCTTGAAAAGATGACTATTGCTTCCTTCTCTATTGTCACCACACTTGATGTATGATTGGCTAGCCCATAGAATGTGAGTACAGGGCCGTTGTGTGCCTTCTACATACGTACCTTAAGAGTCACTGTATGGTTCTGCCATAGTGCTCTTTGTTCTTTTGTACCACTGGCAGTTGTGTAGATAAGGGCCGCTCCTTTCTAGACTGCCTGGGTCCTGAAATGAAGAGGAAAGAAGCTGAGTTGCAGCCAGCAGAAATGAATCTTGCAGCCAGCACAAATGAATATGACATGAGTGAGAAGCAATTCTTTTTATTCTTTTAAGGTAAATCCACTGAGAATGTGAATTTGCTGGTCCTTGCAGCACAACCTACCGGAGAGTGGACTAATGGAGTGAGCAAGTCAAATTCTTTCAACTTCTTTATATAGAAGGACATTTATGGATATATATGTTCTCACTTTTTGAATGAAAATAAAAGACCTGTTACTATAATGATAATAACATATTATTTGATATATATGGCATATCCTGATGTGTGTGCATATATATGTGTATATATATGTATCTTCAAAATTTATATATTCCTTCATATCATGGCTTTCAATCTATGAGTAGTATGCTATTATTTATTATTCCCTTTGTGCAGAAGATGAAATTACGACTTAGCAAGGTGAATCAACTTGCCCAACTCACTACACATTTAGTGTGCAGTGGATTCAGGATATAAGGGTAGCACCTTCCTTACAGAGCCAGCACTCTTCACTACTGCATCACACTGCCTCCCATGGAGTAGCCGCTCCATAAATGTCATTGAAAGCAGATTAAGTGCATTTAATTGAGGGAAAAATGTGTGCAACACAATATAATACTGGGTTGGAGCAAAAGTCGGCTCACAGTTGTTTCTATGGAAAATAAGAAAATAATTAATAAGTAAAAATATAAGAATACACTGTTTCACCTACTCATAACTGTAAACCTACTTTTGTCCTGCCCTCTATAATGCCATAGACTTATATAGAACACTAAATGCAAGTTATACTGTATGATTTTTTACTAATTATGTACTATATACACTTGAGGTAGTCAGACAATGTTCAAAGAACAATAATATTTTGACTGAAACTTATGCTACTATTTTAAGAAAAAATTTAGTTCAAATGAAATATATTTTCTTGTATCTCCCTTAGAATAATTCTTCTTAGGCTCTTTTTCCCCCTTTGGATCTTATTCTGTTTTACCAATTTATTTAGTTAGGAATTAGGAAAATATATTATAAATCACCCTTAAACATGTGACATGAATCCCGTTTATTTGCATTTATCTGTATCTTCAGCTCTACTTCTGTTGTGGAAAGTGAATGCAGATCAGAATGAATCACCACCTCTTCTGGTTGCTAGGAGTGAAGTATCCTATTGTTTTGTTTGTTTGTTTGTTTCTTTTTACATAATTTGTTAAACTTCCCATCCTTGAATTAATAGCATTTGGTTTAACAGAGTAGGCTTTTAGAAAAAGATATACTGTTTTTTTCTTTATCAAACTATGGAATTTGATGCCACTGATGTATACTTTATATTTTCAAGATTTAATATAAACTGGTGAGATAATGGAATCTTATATGCTTATCTATGAAATAATTAATGTTAAAGCAAAGCTTCTCAAATAATTATTTTTGGGGGTAAAACTTACAATCTTCATAATGGAACTAAATTTACTGATTTTAATTTTAAAAAGACATTATCAAGGTTCTTTCATTCAATTTTTAATTTTTTTTATAGTCACTAATGTTTGTGCTGCCTAACCCACACCTCCCCACCTCTTCCACTAACTTGGAATTAAAGTATAAAATAACATTTAAACATTTCAATTAAGGGAATGGTCAATGCTAAAATGAAACAATACCTCAAAAACATATTCTTTTGGGGCAGATACACTATTTCTGTGTTTAAGTGTTCTGCTATAGAGAGAAACATTTATACAGGTTTTGTGGGTTGTCAAATTATTGAAATGTAAGGTTTAAATTTCCCTAGGGTTTCACACTGCTCCCCATTCCTATTATATGTGCCTAGCCCTTGCATGTCTCATTTTAATGTTAAATCTTCATCCCTGCACTTAATTTTTAGTATACTACTGACGAAAAGGTCATCAAAAGGTCATTTGAGAAGGGGTTTCAAGAGCTATCTTGGATTTTTCTGGCGTAAACCTGTTTGTTAGTGGTGGTCCTTGGGTTCCTTACTGGATTCCTGCAGGCAGGTGTAGCTCGTCTGGAATTTCCACCTTCTCTGGACAAGTGCATCTGAGTTCATCCTGTATCTCTTAGGATATGTATTGGAGATAACAGAAGAATGTTAGTGGTTTAAAGATTAGCTGATGAAGTTGTGTCTAGCCCAAGGACAGAACCTCTTTTCCCGTTGAGAACGATTCACCAGCTTCTTTAAGTTAATATAGACATTTTCCTTCATTCTCTTCTTGATTGAATTTGGGATGACCCCAGGACACCACTTTCCCTGCCGGTTTCTTAAGCAGTCTTTTTACACGTCTATATGGCATGTGTTTCCAAAGGTCAGAAATGAACTCATTTACACTTTTCCTGACATTAAGAATGACTCATTTGAAATATGATGGGTAAAAAATATTTAATGTTAATATTTATGTGTTTTGTAGTCATTCCTTCCTCCCTTCCCCCCTTCTATCAATGAAAAATATATATTCTGTATTTTCTACATGTGAGGTACCTAAATTCTGTTTTAAGTACGCCAGACTCCCTCTTCTAATGAATTTTACATTTGTATCAGTTTTCTATTGCTGTGCAACAATTTATACGCGTAATACAACACATGTTTATTATCTCGTAAATTCTGTGGGCTGGGAACCTGGGCATACTTTAAGCCCTGGCCATACTCAAGAGAAGGGAATTACAAAAAAGCAAGAGTATATGAAGTGAGGATGAGTGAGGGGCATCTTTTTGAAATCTGCCTACAACAACCTTCCTGCAGGGAGCCTCACACTGGAACTTCTCTGTGTGTACCACCTACTCTGTGCCTCCGGGGCTTTGCATGCCTTGTGCCTCTGCGTGAAATGTGCTTCTGCAGCTGCCTCTTCAAGATACAGACCAGAGTCCTCTCTCTGGTAATGCTGTTCTTTATTTGTGCTTAAAATTTCATCACCAGATAACAAGGTACCAGAGATAACTTAAAAAATATTTTTACAATCATAGAATGCCGAAACTCAGAAACTTAAGGAAACATCTACTTGCTTTTTAGGGGCACTGAGTAGATAAATTTACTTTCCCAGAGCTATATAATAATCAAAACAAGTCTCTTTGTCCTGGAACCTTCCTGCCAATCTTACTGCTTCTCTAAAGCCAAGTGATATCCTATTTGTGCTCATTAAACTCAAACGACTGTCTTAATTTATACTAATGGCTTTGTTTTTTCCTTGAATGGTAGCCATATCTGGATAATTATCACTAGGTATTTCAACATGAAATTATATTACCATAGAGACAGGTGTATAATCAAAGCCTTTTTCCCACAGATGACCTATAATATTTTTCTAGGGTAGAAATAATTTTATAAAGGGGAAAGTGATTATTTTTAGGTTATTCATTACATAAAATGTGCTAAATTTACAGAATTAACTTTGTGAGATATGAAATAAGTTAAAAATCCTTACGAGTAATGCATTGAATAAAGAGACCAATTTCAGTTCAGAGTAGGTTTATGTTATCCAATATGAGTTAATGTAAAATATACTGATTTCTTTAAGATGCACATTGTTTGGGAAACTTCATGCAAGTGTGTATGTACATACTCACATACATGATGTTTATGAAAACCCACACATCCACAGCATTTAAAAAGGCATTTAGAAAATAACTGAAGATAGTGAACTAAGCTTCTTATCCATTAACCCATTAGGAACTGACAGAAAAGAAACCCTTGAAAAAACAAGATTACATAACTTCCAGAGTTTGAAGATCCAAGCTACATAATCAGGTGGTGAAGGGGGATATTGAAATCTGCGTCTACAAATAAAGTGACAAACATAATTTTCTCTGCTTGATTTGTGGTAATAAATAAACACAGGAACTTGACTGTAGGCCTTTTTCTGAAAGAACGGGAATTATAGCACCTAATTTTCTTTTTCAGGCATGATTTGTAATGCGACCACATTCATGTAATCCAAATATAGATGACCACAAAAAAGTTTTCTATTTATTTCTTGAATTGCCATAAAGATCAATTACTAGGAAATGAGATTATTTCAAAACTAATCTTGACTTCATCCAACAGATTAATTTTGGAACTATCTTCTCACATTGAATTTCTTTTTGTTTTAAGCTTTTATTTATTTACTTTTAGAGAGAGTGAGAGGGATAGAGACAGAGAGGGAAAGGAACATCAATGTGTGGTTGCCTCTCCTGTGCCCCCCACTGGGGACCTGGCCCACAACCCAGGCATGTGCCCTGGCTGGGAATCAACCCTGAGACCCTTCGGTTCGAAGGCCGATACTCTATCCACTGAGCCACACCAGCCAGGGCTGCACTGAATTTCTTTTTCACTAAAATTGGGAGCAATGTGTGCTAACACTTGGCAATTTAGGTGGGTAGAGGGAACTTCAGTGGCTCTGCAAGCTAGGGCATGAATGCCATGAAGCGCAGCCTGTTTTCTATTGTGTCAGCCATTGTTGTGACCGTGCTTAAACTGGCAGCGGAGTGATTTGAATTATGATGAAAAGATGTCATGGCTCATGGGAGATGGAGGATAATGATAATGAGCCAAGGCTCATAGGCTCTCTGTGCTGGCTGCCTGATTTGTCCTGATAGGCTTGCTCTTCTGTGCCTGGAGGGTTAGCATTAGTATTTGACAGCATCCCCATTAAACCTCACTTTGTGAAGAGCTGGGGCCTGGAAAACCATCTCTTGTGCTTATGTGATGTGTGACAGTAAGGGACTCCCATCATCTTCGGATATTCTAGGGACTCCACTGAAAACTTGTGCTCCTGAAAGCAGTCAAACCAGAAGGCACAAACATTTCCACTTGAAAATAGGATTTTTTTTTGAAAAAAAGTGCCATTATTAAACTCAGCATGGGAGAGAATCTGAACCAGGATCTTCATCAATCAGATTAACTACTTTTCGAGATGAAAACAGACGAGGCACAGTGTGAGGTTGAACAGATATTTATCAAAAGCCATATTAATAACCACATTCAGCTTTTTCCTGACAGTTTCATCTGAGGTTCCATGTTTAACATTTGAGTATCATATGTTTTTGTCAGGATGAAGCTGCTAAGAGCATCAATTAATTAATTCCTTTGAAGTACAGTTCAGAAAGGTAATAAAGTAACTGTCCCTAAGGCCACAACCAGTAATGGTAAGCAACATTCTGGAGCTAGATAATTTGTTACTTCAGAGGGAAATTAAAAGCAAAATGTCTTCTTGGGCCCACCTAAGAATAAATGTAGGTATATTTTTGCAAAGTAGCAGCAAGGTCTATGTGCATTTATCTATGCATAGACACAAATACATAGTCAGTATTCCTAATTGCCCACCTAGCTGAGATGTCCCTCATTTGCATGCTAGTGTACAGTCTAGCAAACAACACAAACAAAAGAATGGCCTCTTTAATTTGCTTTATCTACATGGGCTGTAAAGAGGCCAAAATTAAACTTGGAAAAATAATGAGGAGAGTTTTATATTAAGATTATCAACTGTACTTTAGTATTTGAGAAAATTAATTTGGTGGGTTCAAAAAAACCTCAGTTCATGAAAATTAACACTTCAACCAATGCAACTCAGAATGTAGAAGGAATTTGTACCTTGTCTCAGCCACATGTAGGGTCCATATACTCAGGGACGCATCCTGCCATCTCCATTCTATGCAGGGCCCATCAAGTGCATGGCTAATGTAGATTTCATCTCAACGATGTAATAACAATTGGCAATCAACCAAACCCCAGTAATCTCAGAGAGACTTTGTGTATGTAAGGCAGCAAGCCAGAGTGGGAAATAAAAATAGGGCAGGTGTATGCCGCTGTGGGTTGATCACACGTGATATATTTTTTCAGTCCAGAGGCGTATTTCCCATGAATAATTTAGAATAAGTTCACTCACTGTTACTTGAAGATCCCCATTACCCTGTCTGCTTATGTGATCCAACCTTATGACAAAAAATTGCTTTATAATATACTGGATGAGATGAAGCCCTTTGTAAAACACTCAGCCTGACAAACGCAGAGACTAATGGGAAGTGGCATGACATGGGGGCATGGACATGAGTCTGGGAGTTGGAAGGCTGGCTTATGCAAAGTAAGTAAAGTGCCTTCTCCCTCTGATCACCTTCTCCTGACCACTCTCACTCACTGTGCTCCTGCCTCAGAGGCTTGGATTATAGCCTTCTTGCTGTTGTGATGTGGGTCTATGTTTTGCTTCCCTTTTCTTTTTTTCCCCATTCCTATTCCAAGGTAATTAGTTTTTTCTTCCAATTGACTAGACAAAAACTTAGGAGACTTTGGTGCTTGATCAATTTACTGTCTAGAAGGTATCTAGCCATGTAATATGAAAAATAGAGACCTTTTTTTGAAGAAGATACAAGATTACAAAAACATCATGCATCATGTATAAGACAACAATGCCTCAGTCCCTTTCAAAGTAGGTACCTTGAAACCTCACACATTTCTCCCAGTCACCATCAGCTGCCCTGTTGTATCTTCCTGAACCTCATCAATGGTCTTAAAACTCTTCCCTTTGAAAGGTGATTTAGTTTTGGGAAAAGGCAGAAGTTGCAGGGTGCTATATCTGGGCTGTATAAGGACTGAGTCACCTGGGTAATTTGATGTTTGCCAAAAAAATAATTCTTCCCTGGACATGATGCATGAGCAAGTGCATTGTTGTGATGAAGCTTCCAATCACCAGTTGTCAATAGCTGTGGGCCTTCTGAATCATCTGAACAGTGTCTTCAGAGGAGGTCAAACTTAATGTAAAGTTTGATGCAGATTCATTGTTCTACTCGCTCAGTCATTTTGAATGCTATGGCCACACAGTGCACATGCTCACTCAGTGGTGTCTACCACCCCCACTGACTAGTACAGTGAAGTCATCATTGTTCACTCATGTAAATTCCAGTCCACTCTCCTTGGCTGACAGGTTACATTGATGTCACGCAAACCTACTCATTATATTAACAATGGTTGAACTTTTTCTGGACAGACCTCATATACTTAATCTTCAGATAGGAATATTAGCAGTTTTGTGGTCTCATTATTCTTTTTTTTGTCAGCTGGGATCCATCATAGATCCTTGAACTTGCTAGTCTCTCTGTGGAAGGCTAGTATCAAAGTTCTCCAGATACATGCACGGGGAGTAATGATAATACATTGCTGGGGAACAAATGATGAGCTTGAATGTCAGCAGTAGTATACAAGTTTGAGTCAGAAACAGGCTTTCAGACCTCAGTGGTCAGATGTTTTCTGAATCACTCCTCCAAAGCAGATATTTATAAAGTTAACATATCCAATTGCTTTGTACTTTTAAAGTGGATTCACAAATGGTATCTAATTTCCTTCTCACAATAAACCAAGGCAGGACAATTTTTGAGCAAATGAAGGAGGAGCTTGTCATAGTGGAAGGAGAGCCTGGAGAAAGGCTGTCCGTGCTTCCACCAATGACACAGGTGGCTCTATTTCAGGTGTAGAGCGGCTGCACCTGTGATGACAACAGGTGCTGAAAAGAGAATAAATGATGGAGAAAGGTGAGTGAGTGAGGGGAAAGTAGATGACATTCTCCATCTGAGAGTGGGACCTACCAAAACATAAGACTTTAAAATGTGAAACGACCTCATTCTAATTATATGGGTGATTGGTGCCAACGAATTCTTCCTTTCCCCGGACCACCCGGAGTTTCTGTTATCAATATTCAGGTTATGGGGACTGGAAGTGGTTATGCACACTACTGCCTTGATTTGTGCTTTTTCTTTAAAGTTCCTTTAAATCCTGTTTTGTCATTTGGTTTATTCATTTACTCCCTTTAAAATTACTTTTCTTTTAATCTTGTTTATTCTCATGGTTAATTCTATTTTCTTAACTTCTGAAACATTAATATGACTGAAATTTATCACCTATTATTATGAAAGTAAGAACAATTGATTCCAGACTTATTCATTGAATACTTATCATATACTAGACATTATCTATGAATAATATGTAAACTAGGTTCAATTTTGGACCATTGGTAAGACACTGTGCAGGTCTGTTATTCTGAGTGTGAGACTGAATATTGTTTCTGTTGGTTTTTACCATTTGCATTAATTTACTAGATTTTCTGTTTATGTCTGATAACTTTTCCTTGAGGTATTTGTTTTTTATATTAATTTTCAAAAAGGACCCCATAAAATCATGTAAATTAATACTAATATTTAATCTTTGCTTTACAAATCAATATTTATTCACTCACATTATGTGCCACTCATTATACTTTTAAATATATAATCCTTTATAATTTTCTTGATAACCCTGTTTAATAGTATTGCAGTCCCTATTTTATGTATTATGTATTCTTTTTGTGACTTTTTTTAGTTTTCAAAATTATTGATTTTAGAGAGAATGAAAGGGAAAGAGAAGGAGAGAGAGAGAAAAGCATTGATTTGTTGTTCCTTTTATTTGTGCATTCATTGGTTGATTCTTGTATGTGCCCTGAGGATCAAACACACAACCGTGGCATGTTGGGATGATGCTCTAACCAACTGAGCCACCCAGCCATGGCTACTATAATCCCTATTTTAAAGATGAAGAAAGAATGAGAGAAGTTTACGCATTCTGTAGATAGTCACATAACCAGTAATAGATAGGCTGGTATTAAAGATTTGTGTATATAAAATTGCAAACCCATGTTTTTAACTCCATTTTATGCTCCCTTCCTATCTATGCTGTAATTATTTCCTCAGGCTTTTACTTTTAACTTTGTTAACAGTTTCTTTCTCAAAAAATATTTAATATTTATGTAGTCAAATCCATCCATATTTCCCTTTAGGGTGTGTGCTTTTGCTTTTGCTGTTAAGCTTTAGGGAGTCTTTACCTGCTTCAGTATTACATAAATATCATTTATATGTTTCCCTACCTTAGTGTTCTAAGCTTTAAAATAATTTCAATTACAGATCCTTTCATAAAGCTTATGAAATATAAAGCCTCTCACTCAGAAACATGCACAAATGGCCATATGTAGAAAATTTTGCCTGTTATTTTGGGGAGTTCATAGAATCTGTGAAACCTGTACATTGAGATAAAAAGGTCATATTTTAGTTCTTTTTTTTAGAAAAGGTAATTTTTTAAAAATGCATTTTTATAAGTGTTATGGGCTACATTGTATCCCCCCACCACCAAAATTCTACATTGAAACCCTAACCCCCAGTGCCTCAGCATGTGCCTGCATTTGGAGCCAGGGCCTCTTTGAAAGATAATTAGGGCAAAAAGAGGACACATAGGCGGGCCCTATTCCAATTACCTGGTGTTCTTATAAGGAGAGATTAGGACACAGACACATGCAGAGGGAAGATCGTGTGAAAACATGGGAATTGCATGGTCATCTTCAAGCCAGGAGAGACCTCAGAAGGAACCGGCACCATCTACACCCTGCTCTCACTTCTAGCCCCCAGGATGGTGTAAAATTGTGTGGTGCTTAATCCACCCAGTCTGTGCTACTTTGCTGCAAAAGCCCCAGCAAACTGATACAATGAGAAAAGGATCTATTTTTTTTGTTTTGTTTTTTGCAAATAAGTTTATTATCTCAACACTATCTATTCAATAATATATACACATTGGAAAGTCACTTCAATTATATTCCAAATCCTTGCTATGTTTATATTGACCCATAGTGTGTGTGTGTGTGTGTGTGTGTGTGTGCATGTGAAGGTTTTTTTCCATTTTTATTCATAGGCTAAAATTATATGCCTTTAATTAAGCTTGTTTTTAAATATTAAAATTTTAAAAAGACAAGTCCTCCCACATATTTTATTTATTTATTTTCTCTTCCTGTATATGTCAAAGGAAACATAGAACTGTTTTTCATAGTCAGAGAAATTCAGGGTTTAGTTAGAGGTGAATTAGATTAAGTTTATTGTTTCATTTGAAGAGAATCAATGTTGTTTGCAATATTTAGCTTTAAACTGAGGGTAACATATATGGCTCTCTATTTGTTGTGCTGCTTTTTTGTTCCTCGGTATGCCTTTCTAGTCTTCTTCCCAGGCTTTTTGCATATCTCATATTTTGTTTATTCCTAGATATTTCATTTTTCTGGTGTTATTATGAACAGAATTTTCTTCAAATTTTATTTCCTCCCAGTTTTTAGTTAGTCCCAGAAAAGCCGGTGATGCTGACAAACATGAAGGAGACTAGGCATGTGGGAGAGTCCCAGTTTGGTCCGTTACCACCCCTTATTTTGTTTCCCTTCTCCTTTTTCCTTGCCTCTTCCTTATGATATTTATTTTTGCCTTTAAATATATGAGAGAGGTACTAACGTGTTCAGAGAGGTGGTCCCAAATGGTTTCACTCTTGGAGTATGGGAAGAATACTGCTTCGGGATTTTCAAAGATCCTGTGAAGACCCCTTCCTTCATGGCATCTTCGTGTCTGTGCTGAGAGCCAGCGATACCTCTGCCTCACACTTCCATGGGGGGCCTTCAGATGCCCCCGCCAGACCCTGGCACTCAGCCTTTTCTTCTTTTAAGCCAAATAACTAGAAGGAGCAAAGAATGGCAAATTTCTTGTCTGCCTCTGACCCTTATGTTTACTTGTGAGTCCAATGCATTGCCTTGGTCCATTTTATTGTATGAGGGGGACCCCCAGAAAACTGGAACTATCTTCTGGAGGCTGGGCCCCTTGTAGCACACGTTGCCCGTGAGTGTGAGTGTTCTAGGAACCCTTTGGCTTCAGTGAATTTTTTTTGTAGACTCTTTCAACACATTTGCCCATTTCATGGTGGGTGATTTGCAAGCACATCTGCCCACACTGTGCTGCATGTTCCTCAATTTTTGACCAGAAATGGTATAAGTCCCATACTCCACCCTCCCTATTCACTGGGTCTTGCCAAGAGTGACTTTATTTTGTTTCCTTGATGAAAAAAGTCCTCAAGGGGAAACATTTTACTGATGTGGAAGAGGTGAAACAAAAAATGTCAGAAGCACTAAAAGGTATCCAAATCAACAAGTTCAAAACTGTTCTGAGCAGTGGAAAAAATGTCTTAATAGGTATATTGCATTGAATGGAGAGTACTTAGAAGGCAATTGTAGTTTAAATATGTAAGAATAAATATACAATTGTTTTATAAATAAATTCTAGTTTTTGGGGAGTCCCCCTCATATTTTAATTTTTTTAATCCTCACTCAAGGACAGATTTTTCATTGCTTTTAGAGAGAGATAAAGGGAGAGGGAGAGGAGGAGTTAGGAGAACTGTTGAAGTGAGAGAAAAACATCCATCAGTTGGGTTGCCTCCATATACACCCTAACCAGGGATAAAACCCTCAACCTATGCAAGTGCCTTGATTGGGAATAGAACATGAAACCTTTTGGTCTTGTAGACTGAAAAAAAAAATGTTCTATGAAAGTTAACCTAACAGAGTGATCTGGTTATAAATTCCTAACTGGGCAGGTCATGGTGGGCTAGTCATGGCCCAGGCACATCACATTACTGAAAGGGTTATCTTTGCCTTAAGCATGCCCTGCCCATTGTTTCTGGGCATCTTGGTTAATACACCTTTGAAGTGCCCCCTTTTCACCTCTCCGTATCACAAGCACCCTTTCAGACCCCTCCCTCTAACGTGTGAGAACACATAATCTTAATGAATTTCTAATCTGGTCTTGGCCTTGCTTTCCCACCTTCATGTAATTGTCCCTTGTTTCTCCTTAATCTCAAATGCATAACTTTTCTGAAACCGCAAAACTTTTATTCTCTGGAGCATTTGAGATCTTGCTCTCAGCACATGTCACCATTTTTAGTTCAAATACTCATGAAAATTGTTTACATGTTTAAATGATTTTTATATAGACACTATTCTATCCTTCCTCCCTCTTCTATCTTCACCACATAGATATTTAAGCTACAAATGAAAGGCCAAAGTGTGAAGCAACAAGCATTTAGTTGAGATCAAAAAGAATGGCTATCTGGAAGCACTGATTCAGGCAGAAGCCCAAATAGTGTTCTGGATTAAGAAGTCAAGGCAAGTGGTATTGAGGAGAAAAGGAAAGGGAATGGTTACGTGACTAGAAGGAATGTCTGTGCTTATTAATAAGATAAGGAAGGAATTTATATAGGTGCTGATAAACTAACACAAATGATGCTGATTTGAAAGAATGCCTTTAATTTTTAGTCTGTGGTCAGGGTGTCTGCCTTCCCTTTGGCTTTGCTAACAGTCGTTTGGAATGCAGTGCTGCTTTAGGCTCAACCCAAAGGCTATTTTACCAGTTTTAACATCCCACGTGTTTGGGGCAGAAGAATTCAAGGCAGGCTCTCCAGGCGGCTGCCCTAACTCCAGATCACAGTGGGCCCCTTTAGAATATTTTCCACCATAGGCACTCACAGACTTTCACACATTTTTTAAGCTATAGCTATCAATCAAAAACTTAACTTTTTACAAGCTATTTTTCCCCTACTTAATGAACAATATACCTTTGCATTCTGTCTACTGGGCACTGCTACATGAGATCAGGTGAGAGACCTAGTTGGGAAGACTGTGGAGCCAGGGGTCTTTGTTTACTAGACAGGAATAGGAACCAAAACAAGCTGACTGTTTACCTGGGAAGGAACTTGAAAAGCATCTGGAAATCAGCTTGTTTCATAATGCTAATGCTGAATTGTGTGGGAGGCTTCCGAGAGTGGGTATTGGAAATAAAAAGTAAAGCTTAGGAAAAAGATTTTCTGATGGGCAGTACTGGGAAGTCATTCTCATTTTTGTGGCTTCCCTCATTTTCATAAAAGCCACGTAGAGTCACAAAATATACCTTTGTACTGTTTGCAAAGTTTTAAAAATTTACACCCCATTTTTAGTGCCTTGTGACAATTGGTTTAAAAAACACAGCAACATTGCAACTATTTTCAAACTCGTCTTCCTCTCTGACGTCTCTCAGGCCTTCTCCACACTTGGATCAGCATATTCACTTGTCAAAAAAAACTTGCTATAAATTGTTTGCAGAATAAAGCCTATGCCTTTTAGCAAGACATAGGAGCTTTCTGAATTCTTTCCTTTCTGTGCATGTTAACTGGGCTCCTATGATGTATCAGGTGATTCTGGGCTTGCAGCTGTGAATAAGACAGGGTCTTTCCCTTCACATCATGCGGGGTATAATGGAGATGTCAGGTTAACAAAGCTACTTTTGTAGTCAGATAAGCTATGGCACCTTAGTTTGAACCTTGCACAGCAGACACTCTCTATCCACAGCAGTTGCTCTTTCCAGAGCACATATGTCCTTGTCTTTGCAAATGGTCTTCTTCGACTACAATGCTCTGTTTTCTTCCTATTATATAAAGTGTTACATTGTGTTGGTAAATGTTTATCAACACAAATCTTATTGAAACTTATAATGGGCTTTCAACTGATTTCCTTTAAAGGCTGTTTAGCTCAGAAGTCCTGTTTGTAAGTTAAACAAAGGCTTCTCTTCAGATCTTCCCAGAAGTGCTTCTCTTCTGCACCCCCATGCCATGCAGAGTTCCCATGCAGAGTTCTTCCGTTTACTAACTGCAAGCTACAGTAAGGTGCTACCTCTGAAATCATTTGTTTCCAGTGGGTTTAGGCAAGTTACCACCATCACACAGGTTTTGTTTATAAATAAGGAATGTTTTTATTTGCCTAGCAAAGAGTATACACAAATCTGTTTAATAAGAAAAGAAAATACTATATCAAACATGTACTTGGAACTGGTATATAGTTTCCAAGAAAGACTTCTGGGGTTAATTGTGACTTATTGATACAATAGAACAGATTTTTATCAATGCTATTATCTGTGTTTGCTTTGGTCTTATAGTTTGTATTTTTCTTTTAATGTCAGAATTATTCTGCTTTCATCAATATTGCCTGATTTCTGAAAGTTCTTTTTTTATTTTAAATCTAATTGTATTACTTTACTTCTCTGTTACATAATTTTAGTGATAAAATAACCCCAAGTGCATTAATTCTGATACATTTTAAATAAATTGAGACTACCATGGTAAAAAGCTGTGGTCAGTATATGAAAGGTAGGCTTTAAACAGCATGCACAAAATAGACTATAATATAAGCAGATAGACTATATCAAATGACATATCTATTCATTTTAATTAATAGGGCAATATATTTAATTATTATCCTCTCCACTGCATATATATAGGTTCAGCTTGTGACCAAACATTGAACTCATAGTTTGGCTAACAAACACCAGAGCCAACAAATGTTTTATTTATAGTACTTGTGAAAATGTTTTATTTCTAATAATTATGAAAATGTTTTATTTCTAATAAATAAATTATTTCACATTTGTGAAAATGTTTTTTTCTTTAAAATTCCTACTTTTTCATTCTACCTGTAGCAAGAAAAATGCTTATAGATATGGATGCAGGATACACAGAAACAGTGAAAAGTCGGGCAGTGTTTATTGCCCAGTTCTTTGCGGGCACAGTCTTTGTGGTGAGAAATAAAGGTCAATATGCAACTTCGTGTTTGTGAGTGAGCAGGGGGACATTTGAAAAAGACATCTCCTGCTCGCTTTATTTGTCAAGAAACTATAATAACACAGTATGACAAGAGGCAATGAAAAGAAACAGTATTTAATGAAAAAAGTTGCTGTGGTGAAAGCATTGTAAAATGACTCAAACACACACAAATGCCCTCAGCCTGGCTGGCAGCAGCTCTGCGTGGATCGTCCTGCGTTCTGACCGAGAGACCTTCAGTGAGCCTCTTACTCTTTTCACACATCACACATCGGTTTCTCATTTGTAAAATGGACGTAACAGTAAGGCCTGCACATAGAATCATTAGGAGGAAGGGAGATACTGCATATAAAACATTGAGACCCTCGCATCTTTATTTTTTCTTTGTTAAATTTAAATTCATTGGGGAGACACCGGTTAAGGAATGTACATAGGTTTCAAGTGTACATTTCTGTGATACATGTTCTGCGCTTTGTCCTGTGTGCCCAACACCCAAAGTAGAAGCCATGGCATCTTTAAAAGTCAGCCCTGTTGCTGTTTTTGTTCCTGACGGGAATCACAGTGATAGGCTTCAGATGCACCAGCTTCACTGCAGTGCTGCTATTTTGAGGTGCAGTGAGTGTTAGTGCTGGAGAGAGGCAGTATGATGGTGGGAGGGAACGGGCACGGGGTTTGGAGGTAGCAGGTCAGTTTTAATTGGGATTTCCCCACATATAAATATGTGGTCTTGGACATGTTTCTTAACTTTTTGAGTGTGAATTCCTCAAGAGTAAAATGGGGATAAAAACAATTACCTTTCAGGGTTGTGTGAGAAATAAATCATAAACTAAAGTTTATTGCTCAGCAACATCACAAACATAAGTCTCAAATATTAGGGTTTCCTTTTTCTTTAAATCATATGGACTCATTTAGGTCAATCACCTGGGTTCAATTCGTTGTCCCTATTGACGTGAATTTATTGAGCTGATGTTATTTAGTTAAGAGGACTTGAAACCACGTACCAAGCAGTGGGTTGAACTACTTACTGCTCAGCTATTGCATATCAATTAAAAAGGCTACAGTTGCCAGCCAGTCACCCATGGCATGTCCTGACGGACCAGAAACACCCTATCAAAACGTATCAGTTTTTGTGCAGCTGGTGCTTTATGATGGTTGTTCTCCGGTCACATTTCTGTGGGGTGAGTAGAGATAACACAGTGAGAAAAATACTGAAGTAAATGGCTTTACTTATGCCAGTGCCTTAGCATACATTTGAACTTCCATGGCTTTGGCTTAGAGAGTGTATTTCTGACTATGAGATGCAGTTTCATCAAGGGGGAATGGAAAACTTTAGAACATCCATGGCTAACAACGTCCGTGCTCACTACCATCTCGGTGGTCTCCCTGTGCCTGGACTCATCTGCAGGCCATCCAATACTGGACCTGCATGTTCCTGGAAAAGTTAATAAAGTTGAAACTATTTCTCTTTGGCCTTTGACTCAAGTTTATTTAGAAAAGTATGTTAAGGTAGTGTGTCTTCACCTGGAAGGTAGGGCTTCCATCAGTATAAAGATTTCATAGAAACCACAGGAAAAACTCTAAAGATTTCAGAGTTTTGTGGAAGAGACAAATACAGTGCCAATGTATGGCAAAGGAAGGTGATGTTCGTGGCTCATTCTCTTGTCGGTCCAGAACTGAAAACTAGCAGACCGGATGGAGGCTGGGGTGGGAGGCAGTACCTATCACACAAATACTTATTTTGTCTTTTATCACTTCTGGTTTTGGTTTCTTATTGTATGGGTAGTACTAATAGCCACAGTAGTAATAGTAGTAGTATTTTTTCAACAGTATTTTCTTGGTCTTCTATATTAAAACAGTTTTTTTAGAACAAATTTTTAATCAAAGTCCCAATTATCCCTGCACGGACATTTTCTGGGTTTATGAGTATGGGGATAGCATCTCTTATACAGGTTACATCTGCTTATGTAGGGAGTGTCCCTGGGAAGAAGCCGGTGGAGCTGCTGTGGCAGAGCAGGAGTGGTCAGATGAAAGATGTGCTCCCTCTCTTCAGGGTGCAGGATGTAACCCCGGAGCCTTGTAGCCTGAGGCAGGAGCGGCACTGATGGATCATTGCAAGCTTCACTGGCATTGATGCAATCCAGACAGCAGAACATATTGTTGCATTTTCCTCAACAAGTAACATAATTAGATTGTTTTGTTTCTCTTTTTATAACTGTGCTACATTCCATTAGGCCTCAGGGCATATATTTGAACATGCCAACCATTAAGTATTTTAAATCACTTAAAAATCAGCAAAATCAAATTCACATGCTTTTTACTAATATACTATCAACAATTTCAATTTAGATTATTTTTGAAGGAGTGAGTGAGGCTGGTTACATTTACAGAAAAATACAATTTTGAAAACATAAGGAACTACTGTGTTCCTGATAGCTTGATCTGAAGATTAGGCAAGCACAAGCTAAAATATGTTAGCCGATTCTTGGTAGAGCACTCACACCAGGCCTATGAAAGTTCAGTATTTCTCATTGGTTTCAATTCTTTCCCCTAAGCGAGAGAATTTGAAGTCAGATTTTTAGTTCATTATTTCTAGAATTTTCTCTGACAGTAAGACCAAGGAAAATCAGAAAAACCTGTGTCCGATGTTATCTTTTAAAACTTAAAGATATCTTCACACTTCAAACATATCCTTTTAAATTTAATATTTTAAAAATTTGTATTTTAGGATTTCCATTTTAGTATATATATTAAATATTATGTTCTATTTTTGTCATTTGGATGATATCTCATTGCAAGGAGTTTCCATAGTATACTATTTTCTAATACTGGAAATGTAGATGGTGTTTGCTATTATAAAAGATTCTGAAACATCTTTTTCACTAAATGTATGGATTTCTGATGATTTTTTAGGAATATTAATATAAAATATCAGAATTTTTTGTTGTTGAATAATAAAATACACTTTTTTATTGCATAAATACTCACTGGACAGAGCAATATAACATTGAGACATAAGTAAAAATTTTTTTAAAAAGTTCTTGTGAGACACAAATAAGTAAAGTCAGAGATCAAAGTGGGACATTACTAATGACCTTCCAAAATAGGATTATAAGCAAGTTCCATAAAGATTATATGTAAACAAATTAGATGACTTAGATGAAATGGGCAGATTCTTAGACACAAACAAATAAAACTGGCAAATGCAATCTAAACTGACTCGGAATCAAAACGAAAATCTCAACAGTGTTATAACAAGTAAAGAGATTGAGTTAGTAACAGAATGCCCCTTAATAAATAAAAGCCTAGATCAGATGTTTTTCTTCATGAGTTCTACAAAATATTTATATTTTTAGTATTGTATTTAAAAGAAGAGGGGATACTTCCTGATTCTTTATATAAGATCAGTATTTCCTTGACATCAAGCCAGTTAAAAACATCATAAGAAAATTATAGAGTAGCATCTCTTATAAATATAGATTCAAAAGTCCTTATGAAAATGCTAGTGAACCCAATCTAACAACATGTTGAAGAATTATATACTATGATCAAATGGGATTTTTTCCAGGAATGCAAGATTGGTTCAACATAAGAAAATGAGCCAGTGTAATACCATATGTTACTCACATGAAGTAATAAACATGTGATCACTTCAATTAATGCATAAATGGCACTTAAGATAGTCCAATGCCCTCTCATGATAAAAAACACTCAATAAACTAGGAATAAAGGAATTCTCTCAACATAATAAAGATACAGCTAACATCATACTCAATTGAAAGACTGAAAATGTTCATCTATGATGAGAAATGAACTTCTTTTTGTGTAAATGGTAAAGCTGATTTTCAAACTCATATGGAATTGTAAGAATCCCCAAATAGCCAAAACACTATTTTAAAAAGAACAAAGTTGGAAGATTCATACATACTTCCCAATTTCAAAATTAACTACAAAGCTTCAGTAATCACAGTTGTGTGGTATGGGCATACATCTACTATATATGTCTAAAGAGCCCAGAAATAAACCCTTATATCTGAGGCCAATTGTGGATTTTTTTTGTACATGGTGCCATGTACATTGAATAAAAGAAAAAAAAGAATCTCATCAACACATGTTTCTAGGACTACTAGATTTTCACAAGCAAAAGAAATGGAATTGACCCAAACCTATATTATATACAGAAATGAACTCAAAATGGGTAAATGATTTACATAAAACAGCTAAACACTTAGAAGAACATATAGGGCTAATCTTCACGACCTTGGGTTTGGCAGTGGATACTTGGATATGACTCCAAGCAAGCATGAGCAACAACAACAACAAAATAGACAAATTGAACTTTCTCAAAATTAAAAAAAATTTTGTGCATTAAAGGATATTATCAACAAAGTGAAAACCTACAGAATGGGAGAAAATATTTTCCAATCATATATCTGATAAGGGTTTAATATCCAGAAAATATAAATAAATATATTTAAAAGAATTCTTACAACTCAAAAATAATTTTTAAACGGGCAAAGGTCTTGAATACACAGTTCTCCAAAGATGACCAACAAATGACCAATAAGCACATGAAGAGAGGCTCCACATCACTAGTCATTAGGTAAATGCAAATCAAAACCACAATGAAATAGTGCTTCATACCTACTAGGATGGCTAAAATAAAGAAAACCTGAAAAATAGCAAGTGTTGGCAAAGATGTGGAGAACTGGAACCCTTATACCTTGCTGATGGGAATGTAAAATGAGGTGACCACTTTTTAAAACAATTTGTGATTGCTCAAAAGGCTAAACATAGTATTATCACATGACCTAGCAATTCCACTCCTAAGTATATACCCCAGATAATTGGGAAGAGATTCAAACAGGTACATGTATCCCAGTGTTTACAATAACCAGAGGTGACAACAACCCTTCACCAAGGCTTCACCAACAGATTAATGAACACATGAAATGTGCTATATACATAAAATGGACTATTATTCAGACATCGTAAGTAATAGAGTCCTGATACATGTCACAACATAGATGGACCTTGAAGACATTAGGCTAAGTGAAATAAGCCAGACACAGAAAGACAATTATAAAATTCTACTTATATGAAGTGTTTAGAATAGGTAAAATTGTAGAGAATGAAAGTAGAATAGATGGTACCAGGGCTGGGGAAAGAGGGCGATGGGAAGTTAATGTTTAATGGTTACAGAGTTCTGTCTGGGGTGATGTGAACATTTAGGAAACCATCATGTTGCTGTTACACCATTGTGAATGTCATTAAGACCCTGAACTCTACACTTAAAAGTGGTTACAACAGCAAATTTTATGTTATACATATTTCACCATGATAAAAGTATTTTTAAAACAGTTCTTATGAGTATTCAGAAGACAATCTATAGTTAGATCCATCAGTGGCTAACCTTTATCTAGAGCTAAATACGTTTCATTGCCAGTTCTGAATGCTTAAAACCACTAATTCATTGTACACTTAGAGAAACCTTATGAGGAAAATACCCTTGCTATTCCCATTTTACAAATGTGGAAAGTCAGACTGAAAGATGTTGAGTGATTTCCCAAGATCACATAGTTACTAGTGGCAGATGCAGGATTTAGCCAGGCGATTTGTTTCCAGAGGCCACACTTACCCATGACATGGTGCTGCTTGTATTCCATCACCTGTTCTGCAGTCATCACGTCTCAGAATATTCTTTGTAATATTTCAAATATTTTACATAAAACATACATCATAAGTCAGGTGTTATTAGATAGTATATGGGGTTAAATACTGTAACCCCAAAATTCATATTCCTGCAAACCCAGGAACATGACCTTATTTGTGAATGGTGACAACACTAGGAAGAGGCAAGGAGGGGTCCTCCCTAAGGACCTTGAGAGGGAGCATGGCTCTGCTGACACCTTGATTTCTGACTTCTAGCCTCCAGAATCATGAGAAAATAAATTTCTCTTAAGTCACTCAAGATTGTGGTGATTTGTTAGAGCAGCTCAAGGTAACTAATATAGATAACATGCAACTATTGTCTTGTTAAATTTTGCAGATATGATTCTGCTAGATATCTGTAGATATGTTTTATTAAGATTCAAAACCCTTTTGACTGATCTTTCATTGTGGTATATTTGTAACTATTTATAAGGAAAGAAAATTTGCTTGTGGCTTTAAATAAACATCTCTGTGTCATAAAATTTGTAAAATTCTAGTAGTACTACGCTACTGGCATTATATTTGATGATAATAAGCCTTGTGTTCTATAGCTTTGTCCTAGCAGGTGGTGGATAGCATAAAGAATAACCTGATAAAAGAGATCTATTATTAAAATTCATTTGAATAAAAAAAGGTCAGCCATGGAGAATTTGTGATTATATATTGAAAATGAAAGAAGTAAACAAATTGCACAGTAATCTTTCTGAAGTATCAATGTTGAACACATTTAATAATCATCTGCTCTTGTTTCTGCCCCCACTCCCATTGGCATAATAATTTCAGGCCCAGTTTATTTGAAATAAACTCTGGAAAGGATATCTCATGCAGCCTGGCTCTTCTTTCCATGGCTAGAATTTACAACAAAAGAAAATTCAAACCCAACATGCACATAATTTAAAAAACTTGAACAAATATTTGAAAACAAAAAGGATAGTTATTTATGTAAATGAGATTCACACAAACATTAAGGCATAAATGTATTCAATGGATCTACTGTGACAGAGCATAGTATCAAAACAGTGGAAAACAATGCCAGAGCTTGCCCACTATTTTACTGACATTTCAAAACATGTGAACACATATATCATATTCCTTTTTTAAATGGAGTTTCCTTCTGAATAATGAACTCCCGGAGTAATTTTCAAAGCTTATTTGTGACTATTAATCTTGAGATTGCTCTTCCTTACTGAAAATGAGACTCGGACCAGTTGGCTTGGTCAGAAAATCTAATCAAGGCTTGACATTCTGTTTTAGGTTCTGGTCCCTATATTGGGAATTGAGATAATTTATTACCAAAAAAATCTGAGAGGCAGTTTACCATCACCATTACTCGAAATGTTCAGTACAGAATTTGAAATAGAATTTCCCAGGTATTTTAAAGTTCATTGGAAACTGATTCAACTGTTGACTCATTTTGACCCTCTGCTGGGACTGAGGGAGAGCAGGAAGCAAGGTAGATATGATTCCTACCTGCATGGAGTTCTTAGCCTAGAAAGGGTGACAATCATCAATCAAATACTTACAAACAATAATTTTATTGATAACTACTATATGATGAAACAATTACTTAGTTATAATTGTAAGAAATATAATGAAAAATAGTGTGCTGTATTAGATTCTTGGTTGTAAGCCCTAGAAACCCAACTTGAACTATTTTTAACAGTGTCAACTCGCTGGCTAATCTACTTGAAGAGTCCAGCGGTATCCAGCTTCAGGCATAGCTGGATTTAGGTGTTCCATCCAGCTTATTGAAAATCAGTCTCTCTCTATGATTCGACTTTGTTTTCTGTACCAACAAACTAAAGGCAAAGTCTTTCATTTCAGGCAGAAGAAGTGGCTAGGTTCACAACCAGCAATTCTAGGCTTACATTCTTCTTGTTGAATAACAAAAAGAGAGTGCAGCTTACCTGGTGGCCTTTAAATATTGTGCTTCTTGAGATGGAAGTGGCATCATTACATCTTGATATTCTGAAAAGATTATGTGAGTGTATTTAGAGCTATTCTATGCTGCATGCTGCACGATAGAAAAGATTCAATAGCAACATATGTTTCCCTTCCACTTCTGTTCCTAAGCCACATTTCTATTTTCATAGATGCAACCTAGTGTGATGACATTTTCATACATTTTATATAGATATATGTGCATGTATGTCTTTAAGATGTAAATGATGTTGTGCTCCAGGGCATGGACATGAGGATTGGTAAGTCTTAGAATAGCCAGTAAAGGTGACAGTTTCCATCAAGAATGCAGTAAGTTACTTCAGATAATGAAGACCATTGTGTACTAGGTGACAATGTGGGGAATTTGTTCTCAGAGAAACTAAAGCGTTTTGGACAGAAAATTAAGAAGTTATCTACAGTTAATAAGTCAACAATGTGTAAAGTGAACTGAAGAAGAGATTTTAAATCGGTGGGACCTGTAAGATAGATAGAAATGGAAGTATGTGAGGTAGAATGGGGGTATAGAAATGAAGAGTTTAAGATGAATGAGAGAGGTTTTAGATGTGAACATCAAAAAGGCTTGCCGACTAATTTGACAGAAGAAGTGAGAGAAAGAAGATAAAATAAGTCTGTGGTTTTGACTGTAGTACCTGTGGGGTGAGTAGTACTATCCATGGAAACAAGAATAATGAATGGCCAAATTTTGGCTAGGAATAAATCCTCCAAGAAAACTCCATATGGGAAACAATCAGAGATGAGAGAAGTATGAGCAGCCAAGGGAACCTATTAATAGCTACAGAGAACACCAAGAAGGAGCGCCAATAAATAATTGTTGGTTCTGGAGAAAAACTATCATTAAGGGCCTATCATAAACTCCGCTGGGTTTGCAGTGAGGATGGAAGCTGCACACAGGAGGATAGGAGGTGTTTTTGCTTTGCTGCTGGGCATCAGTGTTCACTCATTCTCGCTAGGCTTAATCCTTGGCATTATGCTCAGTACGCTTTTCACCACTTTTCACATTCAATCCACAAACACTTTCTATTGATTTTTCTCCCCCAGTGTCTCTCAAATCTGTCCGCTCCATTCTTTTCCATTCTCACATCATCTTTTCTCCAGTCAGGTTCACCAATGTCTTTCTATTTAACCACTGCAATAAACTCACTCACTTGGTCTATTTTCTGTATAGCAACTAAGGTGATCCTTCAAAATGTACATATTTGATTTTGGCACTATGCAGTTGAATATTGTTTAATATAATTTCATTGCCCTTTACATAAAGACCAAACTTTTCAATATGGCTCCCTTAGCTGTGAATGATTTGGGTGTGACATATCTCTCCAACTTCATTTAGCATTATTCTTCTCCAAACATTTCAAACCAGTTATACTGGCTTCCTTCTGTGTTTTTCAAATTTGTTAGTCTCCATTGCCTAATGGATTGAAATATCTGTTGGGCAGGAAGATCTATCATTTTCTCCATTATTTCCTTTTTCCTCCCTCAACACATGGGGCATAATGAAGTAGTTGGATTTTAATAAATATTTTGGAGAAATATTTTTGAAAAACATTGTATGTTCCCTCTCATGAACATCATAGTGTTCAGCATCATAGTGTTCAGCATCATAGAATGATAGTGTTCAACATCCTAGAATGATAGTGTTCAGCATCACAGTGTTCAGCATTACAGAATGATAATTTGGAAGATATTCAAGGTCAGTAATAACTGCTTTCAGAGTGTCTTTTGTGAGCAGGATGAAATCTTTTTGGATAATACAAATGAACAGGAAAACAGTTGATTTTAGATATTTAAATTACAGAGCTGCCTATTCAGAAGCATGACTTGAATCATTTTCTGAAGATATTTACTCTCTCATGGATTTAAACTAGTGAAACCACATAGTGTCTCATGCTTCCTCTTGACCTACAGTGATTAGATTTAAATTTCTGTGTTAGTTCTGTTTATAATCTCTAGGGCACACACTGGTTGGGTCAACCTGTGTCAACTTTGGTGATATCATGTACACAAATGTACATTGTCATTGGAGTGATTTTTAAATGTTTCTTAATATTTCTACTTCTTTAATGGAACTTTAAAAGACATAGGTTTCAAATGAACACCATTAAAACTAATGATTGATTTGCTAGTAATCTATGTTAACTGTTTAGTATTTTACAAAACTTTTTTCTAGAAAGTCACAGAGGTTGGAGTGAGCAGTGGAAGAAATGGGTTCAGGAAGCAAGTAGCAGAGGCACAAGGAGAGCTGGTGGAGCTTTAGGAGAGGGATGGCGGGGGGAGGGGAAAGACAGGGGCATGCTCCTGGGAGAGTGCTATTTTCTATATAATTTTTATAGCAAAAATATTTGCCTTGTTTAGGTTATTTGTTATTTAACTTTCTTTGCCTTTTCTGCCCGTCCATCCCCCTTTTGCTGTGACTGTGGGTTTCTGGTCCACTACAGTATTAGTGGGAGTACAGATTTTTACTTTCCTGAAAGGTAGGGGTGAGTGTGTTTTTTTTACTATGGCATATGCAGTAAATGGCTACTCCACTCTCTTGGTTAGGTGAGCCAGAGTTTTCCCTTTCCTTAATCCCCACACAACCCAAAAACCCCAAGAGGTGTTGTGGGTCCTGGATAATATGACTTTCTCTTTTGCTTCTCCTGACCTAGAGGTAGTAAGTCGTTTCTTGAGTTAATAAAACAACAAATGAATGATCTCATTTCCACCCTTTTTTCCAGCCCCTCCAGTACTTGATTGCTATATTAAATCCCCTGGTTGAATGGGTGTGGAAGGAGGGACTATGCTGGTTATTCTCCCTCTAGCCTCTCTGCCATATTACAAGGAGCTAGAAGTAAGATTAAACAGACTTCTCTGACAGGTTTCTGGTTAATTTCTTCAAATGGAAAGACCAGACATGCTATTAAACTGGAGAAAGGGAGAAGTACATTCTATCTGTTCCTGGTAAAGTCTGAGGCAACAGTAGCTGGGAAGGGGTAAGTGCAGGCATCTGGCTGTCAGCTTGGGCGGCATGTTTCCAGTAGTGCGAGTGGAGCGGCATCAGTGCATCTGGCAGTCCCAGCAACTCGACGCCCCACACGGAGCACACAGCAGCAGTGAGCTCTCCCTTGGTCTTAATGCAGAGTGTGTGAGGCTCTGGTTCCAGCAGCAGGCGCCACATTGATGGGCTTCTGCTGGCTTCTGCAGTGCTGTGGTTGCTGGGCATTTTGGCTTCCAGTAGAGCATCCACAGCGGTGGTTCCTAGAGCAGACTCATCAGCACAGCAGTCCTGGACTCGCAGTTACGTTGTTTTTCTTTTTTTTAATTCTGAAGAATGTGTCACCTTTCTGCATTGACTATTCTCTGAGTACCCTGGTTGTCCTTTCGTTTCTTAGCTTTTTCATAAACTTGTGTATTTAATTCTCTTTATTAAAAAATACTTTGTATGGAAAACCTAGGAGAGTTTCAGTTTTGTTTTTTAAATGGACACTAATGGGATACTTTTTTCATACTTTGAAATTATATTGTATATACTTCTTTATGGCTAGCTTTCATTTTTGTGATAGAATTAAGCATGTTGATAAATGTTAATAAAAATAATCTTTATTTTATATTACTGTATAGTAACATTACCTTATAATATATGAATTACATTGTATTGTTTGAATAAATCACCATTTATTTATCCATTCTAGCTTTTAGATTATTTCTAGTTTCTAGATATTATAATGCTATAAATATTCTTATGTATTTCAGTTATATATAAATATACATATACATGCATAATGTATATTATATATATATAAAATGTGCACATTTCATTTGGATATACAATTAGAATTGAAATACTGGTCTGTAGATTTTTGTATTTGTATGTTCATTTTTGTCATATATGACCACCAGTTTTCATAGTAGATGTACCAGTTTATATTTTCACTAGAAGTCTTTGAGAGTTCCATTTTTTTCATATTTGTTTCATCTTCATTTAGTGCTTTAAAAACAAAACACTGATTTTTCTTAGAAATCAGGAATGTAGAGAAGATGAGGTAGGACAAATTGCCTTTGCCCCACATAGCATTATCTGGGCCAACTTGAAGGCTTATGACTAGAATCACCTGAAGTTTTACTAATTTATATATTCAGTGCCTGATGCTGAGATCCCATTGGTTGCGATCTCAACTAGGAATATGGCAGAAACACATGTATACATAGGGATGTGTATATCACTCTGCGGCTTCCCACAGCACAATGCCTGGATTTCTAGGGAAAGTACCCAGAGACAGAGAGAGATTATATATATAATATTTCTCTATATATACATAGATATATATATATACACAAACTATACATATAGTTTGTCCAGAAAGTATGCAACCATGTAATATGAAGTATAGAGACATTTATTGAAGATGATACACAATACAAGAAACATTTCCTCAGTCCCCTTCGAAGGAGGCACCTTAGGACCTCATGTAGTTCTCCCAATTGCCATCAGCTGACCTATTATATTTTCCTGAATCTCATCAATGGTCTGAAATCTCTTCCCTTTCAAAGGTGATTTTAGTTTTGGGAAAAGCCAGAAATCTCAGGGTACCAAATCTGGGCTATAGCAGGGCTGAGTCACCTGGGTGATCTGGCGTTTCATTGAAAAATTCTGTACAAGATGTGATGCTTGAGTGGGTACATTGTTGTGATGAAGCTACCAGTCACCAGTTGCCCATAGCTGCAGCCTTCTGAATCACCCAAATAGTTTCCACAGAGGAATGTTCAAGCTTAATGCTTTGTTCACTCAGTCATTTTGAATGTGACAGCCACCAGTAGACGTGCTCACTCAATGGGGTCTACCACTTCCACTGACTAGTATAGTGAAGTTGTCATTGTTTACTCATGAACATTCCAGTCCACTTCCCTTGACTGCCAGGTTGCATTGATGACATGCAAACCAGTCTTGTTATATTAACAATGGTTGGGCTTTTTCCAGACGGACATCGTATATATAAAGAGAGATAAAGGAATAGACACCAACAAAAACCTGCCAACTATTATGACCAAGGGTCAGACATCCCACAGTGTCAATTTCACTGCATATTACTTGTTGTACGTAACTAAATGTAGAGATTACAACATCCATCATTATAAGAATGTATTTTAAATACTTCTACCACTTCTCTGATACTGTAAATATCGCTATGACTTTTTCTTTATTCACCCTTTCTGCTTGTTTTTGTTGTTTTCATGCATCTCATTCCTCCACATATTTTAAATAATGAGACATCACTATTATTGTTTTAAACAGTCAATATTTATTTAGATTTACATGCAGATTTATTCTTATTGGTCATCTTTGTTTATATCTGTATTATAATACCATCATTTGGAATTGTATTTCTTCTACCTGAAAAAATCTTTTGAAGATCCCACAAGTCTCCTGTCAACACATTTTCTTATTTTTTAATGAAAAAGTATTTACGCATAGTCATTTAAAAGAGCACTTTTACTGAATATAGATTGTCATTTGACAATTATTTATTTTCTGCCCTTTAAAGCTGTCATTCTGTTGTCTTTGGCTTTCAATGCTTTTGTTTAAAAGCCAGGTATCAGTCTTTCTGTTAACCCTTTGAAAATAATCCTCCCTCTCCTCATTTTTTATTGCTGTTACTACCATTTTTCTCTTTGGTTTTGGTTTACAGCAGTTTTACTATCGTATGCCTGAGTGGATTTTTTTTGTATTGATCATGTTTGGATGTCAAAGAGCTTCTAATTTTTGTAACAGAATATGATTTATCAATTTGACCAATGCCTACAATTTTGACTAACACCTACTTTAATATTGATTCTGCCTCATATTCTGTCACATGTTTACACTCTAATTAAAGCTTATATTTCAGCTTTTCATTATGTCCCATATGTCTTTTTAACTCCTTAATATTTTCCATTTTTTTACACATGCATTTGTTTATATCTAGATGTTTTCTATTTGCTACTTGTTCTGTTTTCTAATTCTTCTGCTGCCTAGTCTGCTCTTAAACATATCAGTTTATCATTATTTATTTATTTTACAATTCCAAAATTCATATTTAATTGATACCTATAGACTCTACCCTTCAGTCTTATTTTATATCTATTTATTTATAAGGACATATTAGTAATAATTATTCACCTAAACTGCCAAGTGAAGAGTCATTAAAACACAGCTATAGATATTGGGGGTGTTATTTTTTTTATTGTGTTTATTATCTTTATCATAGTAAAAGTCAATATTCACAACAGAATTCAAACTACCTTTCCTGGTAATCCCAATACTTGGACCACTGATGGTGTCATTCTATCATGTGTTTGTATTTTATTATTGTGACTTTTAGTGTCTTGGTCCTTTTCCTGCTACAACTTACAGTTTTTGAATAAGTGCTTAATATTTTATATAGAATAATGTTAGATGTTCTGGATCTTGGTATAATAACTTCTCACTATTTTGGGTAGTTATGTAATATAAAGTCACTAAATCAGTGAGACTTGAACTAGTGTTCCTAGGGGAAACATAAGGTTAGATTCCTGAGGGCCTCTGGCTACGATATTCCCATCAATCAGTTACTATGTAAGTTTGTTTTATGTGGGTTTCTCTTTGAAGAGACCTCATTTGATATACGTTGTTGATTCATTAACATTGAACACACAGCCAGCAGGATTGTAAGGTAACTTATCTAATGTGTATATGTTCTCCATGAGGCAAGTATAGCCTTCGTACACTTCAGAACACTAGATGACACTTCAGCACGACTTCATAAAACAATGAAATCACAAAAAGAGAAAAACACTGAGCGCTAAAAGGATGTTTGTTTTATGGTACGAGGCCTGAAACAAGAAAGCAGAGTGCCACCTGTTCGACCTTAGCGGAGAACGTGAGTGCTGAGCAACTCAAAATTTTCATCCCTTCGTGCATGTCCACAAATAGCCATGACAACACTTGAAGTATTGATTTTAAGGGGCTACAAAAACTTTAATGAATAAGCAAAATTGCAGACATGGAATACTTGAATAATGAGGATTGGCTATAGCTCTCCAGGAGAGAATTTAATCTTCCCCTCACAGGCATGTTATCTTTGTTCAACCAATGTGATTGAGATGATGCTAGGATCTTGGTTAAAAGCATTTAGAAATGTTCTTATTCTTTGGTGGACTTTAAACCCCCAATTTCTGTCTTAGTAACAGCATAGTATTTCCAAAATTTCATTCTAACCTATTATCAGCTGTCTTTGAAATGCTTGTCCACTGTACGCACTGCTTTAGGAATACCCGCATGCCTTCAGAAGAAACTGTGTCAAATATTGAACTCTTATTTTTATTGTCTCTGTATCTCTAGGATGATTTCAGTGCCTACCTTCCTTCTTGCTTCATTGGAGCCTCACACTCCAATTTTTAACTTCCTAATTCAGTAAGATTTTCATGTCCTCTAAACCACAACTTTCTGTTTGAACTCTGTGCCCTGCAATGCAAATTTGCAGGAAAAAAATGTCATGAGGAAAAAAGTGGTGAATATAGGGCTCTCTTCAATCCATTCTTTTATTCTTTCTTTAGAATCTTTGCCTTCAAATCCTGGTTGCCTTAGTTGCTCTTCTATGCTTCTAAAAATGGTTTTATATTGTTTATGATTTATATTTGTTATTGTAGGAAGGTTATTCTGATAAAGCTATTTCTTCCCTCTGATTTTGTGGCTGATAGAGCAAGTCTGATATAATATTTATTAGTGAATAGACATTCAGTTCACTTACCAAATGGTTTAATGAGTATTAAATAAACATTTATTTATCACCTACTATGTGCCAAGAATTTGGGGTATAACTTTGAATAAAGTGTATATAATGGTTTTCCTCAGTATTCTTAATATCTAATGAAGAATAACTCTGTATTGTAAGGATGATAAGAGTAAAGATTCATTGTACTATAGAAACACATATGAGAAGCCCTTAATTGGGACTTCTGAATTCAGGAAATATTTAATAGAAGAAAGGACATTTAAGCACAATCCTGGATATTGAAGAAAAGTTAGTCAGGTAGGAAGTAGTGGGATTTGGAAGAACAGAGAAAGAGAAGTTTTATCAATTAAAAGAAGTTCATTAAGTGTCAGAGGAGAAAAAGCTTGACTTTAAAAGAATTTAAAAAATTCCTGGGAGCCTTTAGTCACAATAGATTAAAGGGGAGAAAAGGTAGCAGCAGTTCATAAGAGGCATAAATTCTGTTAATATTAATTTTTACCCTAAGATTAAACTAATTTTGGAGTATAAGTATGAGCAATAGTGTAACTTTTGCATTTTAAAATAATCACATAGATTACATTATTAACAATATATCAGAAAAGATCAGAGGTAGGATCCCAGATAGGGAAGAGTAGCACAGATGAGTGAGGATGGTGGATTGAAATATTTATTTTATATAAAAACATATAAATAGTTTATTTTCATTGTAAAATATTGGACCAAGTCAGGCCTGTATGAGCAGACAGCTTATGAGTCTTCTTGCTCTCAGCCTTACTCCTCAGAGTTAGTTACTGTAGCTGCCATCAACAGCTTGGTGTGTACCATCTAATAATGTTTTAAACATATGTATATATATACACAAAAGAGTATGATGCAATTTTATTTTTCCCAGGAAGATGGCCATTTATGAAACATAAACTCTTCATATCCATTGAACCTAAAAATGAAAGAATTCAAAGAAAGCAAAATTGTATTAAATATAATGATTAAAAGACTAATATGAAGACAGGAATAAGGGCCTGGAAAGGAAAGTGGGGAGGAGGGAGGGAGACGGCGGGGTGAACAGAATGAGAGAGAGAGAGAGAGAGAGAGATTGAAGTTAGGATGAGAAGGAAGATGTAGAATTTATCAAGAGACAGAAGCATCTTTGAGGGTTATTAAAATATTTTTCTGTGCTCTATGTAATGTTTTCTTTTCTTCTATTTCCCTGCAAAATTTAAGTACAAAGTTATTAAAACTTTATGGAATGGATTTAATTCAGAGCAAAAGTTAAATGTTTTAGATATTGTTTCATCCTTGACGGAGACAGAAAAGCAGTGTGCAGAAGACAAGTCCTCATATGGATAATTTCTACTTATCTATTTATCCTATTGTAAGCACACATATCTATACCTATACTCAGAAAATATATACAACCTATGCACATAACATGTGCATACACATGTATATAAATTCATATGTGTACATCATGTGAATATGTGTGCAATCACATACAAAAAAGTTGTGCCCTTTGCCTTTTTCACCATATATGACAGCCATCTTTATCTGTATATGTATCAATACACTGGAGTTTTTTGAAAGAGTTGTCATGATTCCATGGTCCTACCACAATTAATTTAGCCAATTTCCTTTTGTCAACTTTTTAGTTTTTCTACATATAATAATATCTGGTCAATACTCCCAAAGAAAACTCTTTTCTGTATATTTATATTGTCTCTAAAGATTAATATGGGATAATCATCATATATCGTCTTGTTTATTTGAAGATTTTGTTATGTGTTGTGAATTTGATGTTTAACATTTTTTAGATTTATTGATTTTAGAGGAAAGGAGAGAGAGAAACATCAATTGGTTGTTCCACTTATTTATGCATTCACTGGTTGATTTTTGTTTGTACCTGATGGGAGGTTGAACTTGCAACCTTGGCCTATTGGGATGTCACTCTAATTAACTGAGCTCCCTGGCCTGGGGAATTTGATGTTTAGAAAGCCTTTACCTATCTGTATTCCTACCAGAGGCATTTGAGAGTGCTGAGTCTTTACTAGTCTGATCTTATCCTGTGGGTACAAATGCCAGAGCAGTGAAAACATTTCCTTCTGGTGGCAGTAAATTCGCTTCCAAAGCAATTTGTACATCCTGCTTTCCTTTCTAGTAGCTGCATCTGTATTTCAGTTGGAGCAGTTTATGAAGGCTCCCTTTAGAAATCCTATTGTGGGTTTAGTCCTCACTGTATTCATCTGGTGTGACAAGACATTCCACTCTTGGCTTTGTATGTTCCTGATTCTCTGTTCACCTAACAGCATTTTAGTTTATACTCATTTACCCAATTCAAACATTTCTTGGCTAACCAAGGGGAATATACATTTCCCATAATGACTTAGAGTCACATTTTGACTACAACAAGTTTTATCATTCTGATAAAATTACTCTCAAGAGTGAACTTATTTCACTGGGGTAATACTTAGCAGAATTAGTCTATGCATTTTATATTTATAAGCATACTCAATAATACTCACTCAACACCAAACAATATAGTAGAGAATTATAATTATAAAAATTAACACCATTTCCCTAAATTGCTAGTAATATAGTAAAGCATTTGTGTGCATCATGAATAATATAAAGCTGGAAAATTATTATTGTTAAATATTTAATACTTAAACATTGAAAACAATTTTCTTACTGTACGTATGAAAGTATGCAAATATTAAGCTTAAGTAGTCAAGTTTTTATCTAAAGAATTTTTTGAAGATAATTTAAAATTTGGCCCTTAAAAAGACTATGGTATATTATATCATTATTTGTACTCATTATAAGAGAGATAATTCCTAGAAAATGTGTTCATTATTGGAATTAATATGTTGACATTATAAATTTGATAATTTATTATTTTAAGAGCCAGCGTGTTATAATGTGCTTTTAGTAAAAAAAAATGCAGTCTTAATTAAAATAATTTATTAATGTAAGAAAAGCCAAGAGATTTGTCTAAAAGTTATAATGAAGGTGTAATAAGAGTACACAATAGTTTCTATTGGTAAATCAGTGATTGTCAGGCAATGAGGGTCTGTTGACCTGACAATGACTTTTTCTTTAGAATGGCCTCATAGCCTTCTGAATGAAAATATCTGAACATAGGTGGATTTAGGTTAAAACCCCAATTTGAATCAGTATTAAATGTTAAAAACTTATTGAACCTTTCAATAACTCATGGCTATGATGATATTACAATTAAACATATGGATACAAATAAAACTGTAGTTAAAGCATTTAAAGCATTTAAACTCTTCATGAACACCCTTGAATCAATTGTGTTCACCACTGTGTCTAGTATAATACTTTAGCCACAGCAGATCTTTCACTAAAATGAGTAAAATGTGGTGTTATAAAAGAGTGAATCAGTTAGAGAATAAGCCTAGACAGCCATCTAGTATCTGTATTTAAAGTAATGATTTTTAAAATCTTCATAATAATACTTCAGTACATATTATTTTCATTTTCCAGAAGAAAACATATTAATATTAGTATTAATATTAATCAGTTGTTAACATTTGGGCAATATTTTTCCAGACTCATCTCTATAAAAATATAAAGGCAGAAATAGAAGTAATTTTAAAACCTGGGATTATAGTATACATGATTTTAACATAAACCATTGGATAAAATATATCCTACAAAATGGAAAATTAGAGTCAAACTGAAGGGAACTGCCAAATGTCTGATAAATGTGTCTTTATAATAACTGACATAAGAATCTAAAGAAATTCCCTAACTTATGAGAGAAATATTATGAAGACCTTTAAGGTTATGAGTTCATTGTGTGTGCTTCTTTTAATATTACATTTCTATTTGAATCTGTATTGAATTCTTGACAAATCATCTCATATATTTCCCTTCCATCTTTATATCATTTAATTATTTTTATATCATGAAGGTACATGCCACTTATTTGCACTTATGAAACATTTATTCTCTCCTTTGTTGAGTATTAGCTATATAGTTATGTAGCTCCAAAATCTATTCACCACAATATCTACAATCTGGGATTATTCATTTTAACTAATCTGATAGTCTAATACAATTTATCATCAAATATAATTTTCATATATGCTATATTCTGAGCATCCAGGCTTACTATGCTTTTGAAAGACAAATTGCCTACATATCAATTTTTAATGCCACCATTCTTTCTGTCAGAAATTTTTAGATATTACTGTACTGTAACCCTAAAGTGTTATTATGGAAGAAGTTAAAGAAAATATTTTAAAGCATACCTGTATAAGATTTACTTGATATTTTTCTTTCAAATTCAACTCTTTAGTTTCAGAAATTTTCTTTAATTATGTTTTAAATATTTTGGCTCGTTTATTCCATCTGTCTATTTTTCCCTCCAGAGTCACTCATTATGCACTTGGTCTTTCATATAAAATTTATTTTTTGTGATGTCTTTCAGAAAATTGTACTTTTATATGACATTAAGTTAGATAAGTAGGATAAAGTTTGTAGATGGACTTGAATAATTAGTTAACTTCAGTGTTGCTACATGAATAGATATTTTTAATTTGGTCAACATCATTTGCTTTATAAAGAAAAATGTAGCCATGGCTGGCATAGCTCAGTGGATTGAGCACGGGCTGCGAACCAAAGTGTCGCAAGTTCGATTCCCAGCCAGGGTACATGCCTGGGTTGCAGGCTATAACCCCCAGCAACCGCACATTGATATTTTTCTCTCTCACTCTTTCTCCCTCCCTTCCCTCTCTAAAAATAAGTAAATAAAATCTTTAAAAAAAAAGATTGATAAAAAAAGAAAAATGTATAGGTTCTTGATGGCATAAATCAAGCTAAGAGCAATGTTATTTCTTGTATTTTGTCTTGCTTGTTTTATGCTTTTTTATATTTTATTTAAAAATCATATCTCCTTAAAATGCTGATAGAACTCTGGGTTAGTCCATTTTAACACTAACTTTCCAAAGCTTTATTTCTACTCAGTATAATTTAAAAATTAGAACAAATCCTTAGAACATTGAACCATCTTGGCTAACCATGCTTATTTTGGTACTATTTGTATGAAATAAATCTTTTTCTTTGTCATGTATCTAGTGCTTTCAATAATCTAAACAATGGTTTATTGTACAGTATTTCATTAAGATATTTTGTTTTCTCATCCTCCTGCCATAAACCTTTGCAATATCTTAACATTATCTAGTAATATCTAGGAAAGTCCAAATTTAGTAGCATTTTTGCTCTCTGTACAACTCAATTTCAAAGAGATTAAACTCTTCAGAACTACCATGATTTGTGTTTTATTTTTTAGAACTTATTGCTAAACTCTTTCTTCTGTTCTGTGAACTGCACAGTGTCTTCTAAACAGTTTCTTTTTAGTTTGTTTCTAGTACTTGCAACCAAATAAGCAATTGCAAGTCAGAAAATGAAAGGATTCTCTTTCCCTTCACAAAAAAGTCTCTGATTTTTTGGGGGAAAATCTGTATATTTACAAAATCATATTCAGAATGAATTATTTGTTTTGAAACATTTATGATAATTGTTTAAATCCTTCTACATAAAACCTAACCTTGATCTTCATTCTTGGAATGAGATTTTTCCTTTTAAATGTTTTATGGTAAATATTGTTGAGAGTTAGGAAAATTATAAAATAGATTTAAATTGGGATGTACTGTAAAACAGCAGAATTGAGGTTCAAGTTTTGCAGTGTGCCTTGGGAAAGGCAAAGAACTCTCTTGTTGTCTTTGACAGAATGGAATCCGGACTTGCCTGAAGGGGAACCCATGAGGACATGCGGTGTCCTGTCGCATCCTAATGTGCTGTAGAAGGAAGTCACAGTCATAGCATCAGGCTGTAACTAGTATATCCAGATAATTGAAGAAACACTTTGAGTCCATGTGAAACTCCCCTTATGGCTGTGCTCAGCCAAGATAACAGAGACAAGTTAAAGAGTTTGCCCTACATGTAACATCCCAACTGTGTTTCCTCCAAAGATAGCAAATACTGTAGAAGTTCCTTAAAGCCTATTCTTTGCTTATTAGCAAAAAAGAATTAGAGAAATTTAGGTTTTAAGGTTCATAATTATAGAGAATTAAATGAATGTACTATTCAGTATACCAGTTTTATATTTCAAAATATGACATAATTTATTTAAAGTAAAACCTATAGAGAAATAGGTTACCACCTAAAGATTCAATTACAATTCTATTACAACAGGTCTAATTCCATCATTTGATTTGGAAAAGAGTTACTGCACTGTGTGAATCTGGCAGTTTGTCCCAGTGAAAATTTTATTTTATTTTTTAAAGATTTTATCTATCTATCTATCTATCTATCTATCTATTTTAGGGAGAGGGGAAGGGAGGGAGAAACATCAAGGCATTGTCCCCTCTAGTACACCCCCTATTAGGGACCCAGCGTGCAACCCAGGCATGATCCTGACTGGGAATCTGATCTGCAACCCATTGGTTCGAAGGCCGGCACTCAATCCACTGAGCCACACCAGCCAGGGCCCAATGAAAAGGAGACTCAGATGCCAAGTTTGTTGTTTTGTCTTATACTCAGCTATCAACTCCGGTCCGACTCTAAGAGTTTTATAAAAATCTTAGACACAATAAAAAACACCCAACAAAAATATCATGTGCTGTCAATAGCCAATGCAAAGAACTACAAGAGAGAAAATGGAATGATAGATATGTAACAAAACACCCAAGAACTTTCTAATTGACTGTTTCACGAGAGGAAATCAATTTCATAGTAGTAAAATCAATGCAGAAACCATAACCTGGATGCATGCAGATACATTCCTGTTATGGGCTGAATTATGTCATCCCGAATTAATGTGTTGAAATTCCAACCCTCAGCACCACAGAATAGAACCAATAGAAGATAGGATGTTTTAAGTGGTGGTAGCGAAGGTTAAGTGAGTTTATATGGGTGGCCCCAACCCATGTAATTGTAGATGAGACTTACGAAAAGGTGATTAAGTGAAAATGAAGACAGTAGGTCAGGACCCTAATCTAATATGACTGGTGTCCTTAGAAGAAGAGCAAGAAAAGTGGGTTTGCTTGCATATGGGGACAAGGCCACCTGAGGACACACCAAGAAGACTGCCATCTGCTAACAAGGAAAGAGGTCCCAGGGAAAACCAGGTCTGCTGACACCTTAATTGTAGACTTCCAGCCTTTGAAACTATGAGAAATAAATTTCTGTTATTTAAGCCATACAATCTGTGGCATTTTATTATGGTAGCTTTAGCAAACTAATACGATTTCCATCTTTTCTAATGTTTCTTTTCATGGTAGTGGGTTTTTTCTTACCCTCTTAGTATGAATTAGATAATTTTTTTCTTCATGTTGAACAAACCACAGTACAATCAAACCACTATTTATGGTGTAGCTAATTTTTAAAGCTTCTAAGTGTCTGATGTAACACAGGCATCACACATGCTCAATTCACACAGTGGCATAACTATTGCTGTGTTCTTTAAGACCCCAATCCTTAATTCTATAGCATATGCTTTGACTTTTGTGGTTTGCTAAAAATTCAAGTGCACCCAGTTGAAACTCTCTCAGCAGATAGTAAATCTAGCAAAAGAAAAATGTTTTACTAAATTAAATTCATGGTGTCTACACAGCCTGGCAACATACTCCCAAAGATCTCAGTATGTATCTATCCAACTCTTCTAGTAGGCTACCAAGTTCCTCAGAATGAACCGTTGACTGAATCATTATTCTAAAGCCTCTATTGACCAAAAACATAAATTCAATACTATATTCTCCTAGCTCATTTAAGTGAAAAACAGGTGTATTAAGTAGAAAGATGGCTGAGTTAAGTCTTGGAGGATTTGCTTTTGTTTATCTACATTTACCAGGTTTTTAATTGAGACGATTGGTGACCACAGGAAAATTACAAGTAGTTTGCACTTCCGAAGTCTGATATTTTCTATTGAGAAAGCAATTGGCCACTGCTTTCATATGCACAATCCCTGGTCAGGATATGAGCTCTCGTAATCATTTACTCTTTGCAATTAAAATTCTTAAATTCAAATTTCTGGCATTCTTTAGACTGAATTCTAAACATATTTACACACACAGAGCTAGACATAAACAGCAGGTGCTGTCCTCCCAAAGGCCACCAATCTTGTGGCAGTTTTGCCCATTACAGGACTGATCCTCTCTTGATATGTAAATTAGCTTGGACTGAATGGACGTTGTCAAATTCTCTAGCTTTACTGTTTTAGGAGCATGCACAAGAAGTCCCCAGACCTGCATATGAAAAGGATGAAGGAAATCAGCAACACTGTATATCTAACTTGGGTCAGGAGCTTGCTAGAAACCTTTTCTAAAGCATCACATTAATCCCTTCCAGGGATCTCCTAAAGTGGTTGTTTGTATCCCAAATTTAGAAAAGAAAATGAGGGTAAGATGAGGTTAAAATATGTATCGAAGGGCTATTTAATGCTGTCTGAAATCTATCCCACTGAAACCGTCTGAGACAGAGTATCTGTCTGTCTCTTGTAAATACACAGTAACCCACTGTGCCTGCATTGTTCTTATGACATTTGAGGTCACTGTGGGCACTGAGATACAGCAGTTCCAACAGCAAGTGGCCATACCAAAGAAGACATGCTTATATAATAAAACATTTGGCCAGAAAAACAGTGTCAGATGGACCATGAGTCAGCACAGTTTTTTTTTTCTCCCACTACACAATCTGAATTGACTCATTGGGTTCCTCTGTTAAAGCTGTTTGTGCCCAACTGACATTATTCCACAATTTATACGTAACCATAATTATATGTAGAATTATGTAATGCTTTCTCTTCTGAAGGTGTTAACTGGCCTTAAAAATTCAACTTTAATAACTTGGGGAGAATGTTTATGTTATGGTTTCTGGTTTATCAAAACAACAATATTTATTTAGAAACCCCTGTGTTAGGCACTTGGCTGAGTGATTTTACACATGTCAGGGAGGAGAGGCAGAATAGCTGCAGCTATTTGAGAAACGAATCCTGTATGAGTGGATCATCATTAGCATGTAAATTTACTGTATTATTGCTTTCCTAGCACTTTTTTTTCCTTATTTGTCCTTTTCACAACTCAAAAGGGAATCATTCAAGTCTCAGTTACTTGTCATTCCTTTTTGGCGAGACAAAAAAGCCAAGAAAGAAATGAAGGAAGGCATTTGCTCGTGCTAAGAAAGCCTCCTTTAGGAAGCTGAAAAAGACTGTAATTAGTTCTAAAATACCATCTTATATCCACTGTGCATATATTTTTCACACACACAAAAATGAACATTGGGTACCAAAGGGCTTGAAATGTAAGACAATGCAGCTAAACTTGATTTGGAAATAGTTGTAATGCAATCCCCAGGTGCTGGGTTGATTTGATAGTCTTATCCTGGGATGAAACTGAACCCTGCCAGATCACCAATATTTTCTAACTCCTCTCTGATTATTGTTATAAACTGACAGTGATTGATTTTGAGTAATTATCCTGAAAAAATGAATTAGATTATAAAATAATCTTCCTGATTATAGAGGAGTCTAGTTCATTTTTGTAATTAGTCCTTTTTTTAGAAGAATGATGATTTGACTAACAAAATGAATTTCTTATATGCTACACTACTTGACTTTGTTTTGAAAAGAGCTACCTAAGTTAAAGGCCAAATTTTAGTGAAATCCCAGCTGTGTGTAGAGTTCTGAAAAGAAGCAGCTTATAAAGAAAGTAACCAGGACACTGGAATCCGAAGACCTAAGTACATTCTTAGCTTAGCAATTAGTTATCTTTGTGAGCCCAGACGACCTCTCTGGGTGGGATTTTCTGTATCTGTAAAATGCAGGAGTTCAAAGAGATGTTCTCCAAGGGCCTTTTCTCTTCTAAAATTCTGGGTTTTTTAATATTATATAATTCCATTTTATGTAAAGCAATGTCCATTTTCTAAAGCGATTGAGGGAGAGTCTGAAGAAAGACTACCTGATAGGAGAAACAATTGTTTCTTTATGTTTCATTGCTTATAGGAAGATGCTCTCAAGAGTAGTGCTTCTTCAACTTTAATTTGTATTCACATCACCCTGGGATCTTGTTAAAATGCAGACTTGGACTCCGTAGGTTTGAGTAGAGGCCTGAGAACTAGCACATTCCTGAGTGATATGCTTGCTGCTGGTTCCAGAGCACAGTGTGAGTGGCAAAGTTCTAGCTGTAAAACTAAAGAGTACAGAAGAATCTGGGAAACAGTGAAGCCAAATGCAGATTCCGGGGTTAGTTCCAGATTCAGAGATTGGCATGCGGTTACAAACTCTGAAATCTTAACAGCTTGTGTGGTACTGATGTCGGTGTTGCAGGAATCAAAGCTTAATACTTTTTTTTTAAAAGATTTTATTTATTTATTTTTAGGGAGGGAAGGGAGGGGGAGAGAGAGAGAGAGATATCAACATGTGGTTGGTGGGGGTTATGGCCTGCAACCCAGGCATGTACCCTACCTGGGAATCGAACCTGGGACACTTTGGTTCCGAGCCCGCGCTCAATCCACTGAGCTACGCCAGCCAGGGCATAAAGCTTAGTACTTTTTAAAACTACTACCATAGTATCATGGGAGGGATTTTCCCTACCAGCCCTTCTTTATTCTGACCAGGTTGTTCTCTATTCAAACCTAACACTCACTTACTTATTACTGCCTTTGTTTTCAAAATAACCTTGCAAAACCAATTCTCTGGTTTGCTTGTGCTGGTCTTTTCACCTCTTGAATTATCTGTTGCCTTGTTAGAATGGCAGTTGGGTGTGGGAGGTGTTTATTTGTTTGTCTTTGTTTTATGAACTTGATTCTAGGGACCTTTCTACTACTGTAGTGAATATTTGTGAAGTCACAATAAAAAAAGCTGTACTGGATGGTAGACCTTACTAGAAGAGAAACCAATCCCTGATTCTCACAGCTAACTATTCATTTGTTGCTTTTGTCATACCTGAAGCTGAGAGATTTGGGGCATTGCCAGTTAAATGCATTACCAAAATGCTTGTATAGTCATTTATACCTTCTCAATAGGTATAACTAATTATACCTGGGGGTCACTAATGACAAAAATAATGAGAGTTTGGAGAGATGACTGCTATAATTCACAGAATGCTTTAAGTAGTTGCTAAAGTTTTTTAAATTCTGAGTAAAATATTTGACCTATCTATTTCATTTGTAAGCATAGTGGAAAACATGAGATTAATATGTAAAGTGGAAATGGTATACATATGAGTATATATGTATAGTTATGTTGGGTATAATATTGAAAGCTTGTTAAATAAACAGTTGTTTTCATTTTGAAGGCTGTATCAGATGAGGTTCTCCAGAGAAGCAGAACTGATAGTAGGTAAATACAGATATAGATACCTAAGAGATTTATTATAGAAATTGGCTCATGCAGTTAAAGAAGCTAAAATATCTGGCATTGTGCTGTCTGCAAGCTAGAAAACCAGGAAAGCCAGTGGTGGAGTTTAATTTGAGCTTGGAAGCCTGAGAACAGTGAGACAAATGTTGTAAACCTGGTCTGAGTCAGAAAGTCTGAGAACCAGGAGCTGTTATGTAAAAGGGCAACGGAAGATGTATGTCCCCAGTCAACCAGAGAGCATTTGAACTTGCCCTTCCTCTGCCTCTTTGCATAGTGCAGGCCCTCAGTGGGTTCACTGATGCCAGCCCACACTGGGGAGGGCCAACTGCTTTACTCAGTTCAAGAATTCAAATGCTAACCTCTTCTGGAAACTCCTTCTCAAACACCCCAAATTATGTTTTACCAGCTACCTATGTGCCCTTAGTTCAATCAAACTGATATGAAATTAACCATCATAGAGAGAGGGGAAAAAGGGCATCAAAACTTCATGTAAAAAATATAGAGATAAAGCTGGACTATTATATTAAATATCTTAAATACTTTCTTTCATGTGATACAATAATTTATCTTCTGTGCATCTGGGCCATGAACCCCCCCCCCCCCCCCCGCCGTTGCCCTTCCCATGTTCATCTACAATGTTTCATTCAACTAATATCTACTGGTTCTTAGCCACGTACCGGAAACTGTTCTAAACTTTCTGGATAAAGTAAGGAACAGTAAAAACAAAATTACCTTCAAGTAAGTTCCAATATCCTAACTGGATATAGGAGGTCTGTCCAGAAAAATTCCAGCTATTGTTAATATAACAAGAATAGTTTGTGTGACATCAGTGTAACCTGGTAGCCAAGGAGAGTGGGCTGGAATGTACATATACAAACAATGACAGCCTCACGGTACTAGTCAGTGGGGGTGGTAGACACCATTTAGTGGTCATGTGTGCTGTGTGACCATCTCATTCAAAATGACCGAGCAAGTAGAGTAACAAATCTGCATCAAATTTTGCAGTAAGCTTGAGTGTTCCTCCCAGAAGCTATTTGGGTGATTCAGAAGGCCACAACTATGGGCAACTGGTGATTGGCAGCTTCAACATGGCAATGTGCCTGATCATGCATCGTGTCTCATGCAGAGTTTTTTGATGAAACATTAAATCACCCAGGTAGCTCAGCCCCCCTGCAGCCCCAATTTGGTGCCCTGTGACTTCTTGCTTTTTCCCAAAGTTAAAACCACTCCTGAAAGGGAAGAGATTTCAGACTGTCATTGAGATTCAGGAAAATACAACAGGGCAGCTGATGGTGATTGAGAGAACTGTGTGAGCTCCCAAGGTACCTACTTTGAAAGGGACAGGCATCATTGTTCTATGTACAATGTTTCTTGTATTTTGTATCTTCTTTAGTAAATATCTCTATTTTTCATATTACATGGCTGGATACCTTCAGGACAGACCTCATATTCCAAGGAAAGTGTAAACAAATAAGGAAATTAAATTTTTTTAGTGTGCCAGCTGCTGGTGGTGAAAATTTCGATGGAAAAAATAAAGTAGGAAAAGGAAATGGGAACTGTGGGGAGGAGGGTGATTACAATTTCTTAGAAGGGGAAGGCTTCACTGAGAATGTGGCGTTTGATCAGGGACCTGAAGAATGTGGAGAGTGAGCTCTGAGTGAGCTCTGGGTTCCATCTGCTTCTCCTGACAGTGAACAGAAAGGACAGATGCCCTTGTGCATGCGGCAAGTTCAAACAACAGCAGAAAGATCAGTGTGGCTGGATGACAGGGAGCAAAATTGGGGGAAATACTGTGTAGACACTCTGTATGTGGCATTAGGAATTTTGGCTTTGATGGTGAGTGAAGTGGGACATAGGAGCAATTTTGAGCAGAGGCATCACATGTTGTGATTTTCTTTTTTTTAAAGATTTTATTTATTTATTTTTAGAGAGGGAATGGAGGGAGATAGAGAAAGAGAGAGAAACATCAATGTGCAGTTGCTGGGGCTCATGGCCTGCATCCCAGGCATGTACCCTGACTGGGAATAGAACCTGCAACACTTTGGTTCGCAACCCGAGCTGAACCCACTGAGCTATGCCAGCCAGGGCTTACGTGCTGTGATTTTCATTTCAGAAGGATCACTGTGGCTCTAGTGTTCAGAGAGATACTAGGAAGACAGGTGAGAGTCAGAAAGATGCACTAGAATAGGTGTTGACACACTACAGCTCATAGTTTAAATCTGACCAGGTTATTGTTTTAGCAAATAAAGCTTTATTAGAACACAGCCACTCTTGCTCAGTTGCACATTGTAAGGCTGCTTTCACACTGTGGTGGGGTTAAGTTGTTGCAACGGGGACCTTATGGCCTGTAGCACCTAAAATGCTTACTATCTGATCCTTCCAGGCAAGAAGTTTGCATGCTCTTGAACTGGAATGTTATTGCAAAAATCCGAGTGAACATAATAGTTGCTAGTCTCAGAACAGAAGTAGTGAGGACAAAGAGGAATGCTCAGAAACAAATGGATGTACTGACAGAGGAAAGGTATAAGAGAAAAAGAGTAATCATGAATGACTTTTTGTTCCCCTGAGCAATGGGAAAGACAGAGTAGCCATTTAATCGATTTTAGAAAAACTGTGGGAAGGGCAGGTTTGGAGGTACAGATCATGAGATTAGTCTTTGAAATACCTTAGACATCCCAACGGACATGTCTGCTAGGCAATTGCACATCTAAGTTTAGAGTTCATCAGAGAGATCTGGGCTGGAAGTTTCCAGCATATTAGTGGTATTTAAATTCACGGATGAGATCACAGGGAAGTAATGAGACAGAAGGAAAAAGTTTTAAGATTAGAACTGAGGCTTGGGGTTTTCAGTTTTGGGAGGTCAGGTAGATATTGTAAAACCAGCAAATCAGAGTGAGAGAGAGCAGCTAGTAAAATAGGACAGGAAGCGGAGCACAAGAAATCCTTGATGCTGAGTGGAGAGGGTGTATCAAGGAGACCATCATCAACCATATTAGTCACTGCTGCTCCTTTAGATAAGATGGAGACAGAGAATTTATTATCAGCTTTGAACAATGTGGAGATCGTGATAACCTTGAGCGAAGTTTTCGTGGCATATGGGGTGAAATCCTGACTGGACTGTATTCAAGAGAAAATGAGAAGGAAGAAAGACAGCTTGTAAAAAAAACTGTCTAGAAGTTTTCTTCTAAAGAAGAGCAGATAAAGATGTATTGAGGAATTTTTTTCCCAATTTTTTAAATATGGGAGATAGCAGAAGGCTTTTATGCTTTTAGGATTATTTAGTCAAGAGGGAAAAATAACATCCAAAAGACAGAAAATTGTGCAGTGATGTATTTGAGCAGGTGTACAAGTGGAGGGGATGTCCTTCCATGAAAGCACAGGCTGTTCGTTCAAAGTAACAGAAGGGAAGGCAGAGTGTATAGGCACAGGTACAAATAGGTGAATAGATACAATTGTGGCTCCTTCCAACATTTTCTTCTGTTAGCTTTTTTTTTTTCCAGGACAGGTCAACAGCCTGAGGGTCAAAGTACAGGAGAGGTCTTGAAAGTAGGACAAGAGACTAGAGGAACAGAGGGTATGGAAATATCTAAGAGAGGGATTAAGTGAATAGACTTGGGGCGCTGGAACTTCTATGTGGTACCAAGGTTCACAAAAAAACCTAAATTATAACAACGACTTAAGATGAAAATAAATGTACAACAAGAGTATAATAAAATAAACAGTAGTTTAGCACTTTCAGTAAATGGACTATTGAAACCATTAAAATAATTTTCTGATATGTTTAATAACTTGGAAAATCCCCTCCAACAATGTTCTAAACTATTATTATCATAATTTGCATAGATACTAAGTCTCCAAAGTCACTAGCTGGGAGGTGATAGCCAGGTCTATCTGCTTTTAACCGGATTACCACACAGGGTAGATTTGCATTTTATTGAAGTACCTGAATTACATGGTCAATTGAAAGTCAGCCTTTTTTTAAACCTAAAATGTTTAAAAAATAAATAGTATTACAGAGGTGAGTATCCCTCACCTTCTACTTGAATAATTGTTTCAACTGCAATACAAAACTTTTTATATAAACTAACTTCATTTCTTTTTAATATTCTAGGTCATGTCACTCTGAACTACTGAGTTTTTGTTTCTGTCATTTAGTACCTGAGCCATACCTTTGTCAACACATTCATGACCAGCTCTTTGTCATTCATATGTTTAATTTTTTCAATGAAGTATTTAAATTACCAATATCTTTAATATGCTGATTTGTTCTTCAAAAATAGTATATAAAGTGATAGAATTACAAGAGTTCCCTTGAGCAATGTGAGAGGGGATGTATAACTCAATAAAATAAAGTTTAGGTATAGATAAGTTAAAAATTAAAACCCAAATTTAGTGTGCCATAGTGTGGGTCACTCATCTGTGATGAATTTTTTAAGCAAAAATGGTTTCAAGTTTTAGCTTTAGCCTCAAAAGATATTTTAGTTGTTCTCCAAATGTGCAACTTCTCTCTGGCCTCTGACAGCTGGCACTTGGATGATCTTCCTTCGTTCCATGGCCATAGATAATAATCACCTATACGCTGATGACTCCTACCCATGTCATGTCTTCCCCAAGCTTCAGTCACATATGCCCACCCATCTTCCTGGTATCTCCCCCGGGGTGACTCAAACCTAATACATTCAGAACAGGTCATTGGAGCTTTGTGCATATGAGAATAAAGACTAAAGACCTTTCTTAGCAATCAGGTCACTCGTGTTCCAGAAAATGTCAACATTGCTCTGGAAGAATGCAGTTACTTTCGAGCAGAGCAGAGCAGAGGAACTGTGGGAGGGACTTCAGTCACATCAAGGTAGAATTTGGTCTCCCTGGAATGGAAAGAAGAGGCTTCGTGTTGACCCTGGCTACTGTTCGCACACTCTGTGGTCACGTATGGAAGATGATCGAGCGTGTCACATTGGGCTCCTCTTACAAAGTGTGATTTGTGTCACTTCCCCATCCACTTCATAATTTAGAATGGGTCTCCTGTTGAAGTTAGACATTTCTTGGTGAAAAATATTCACAGGGTTTGGATGAGATGAGGCATTACTTGTTCAATTTCTCAGGTCCAGAAGGATGAACTAATTCTTGAAGGAAATGACACTGAACTTGTATTGACTCAGCAAAGCCACAATTGTTAACAGCTGAAACCTTTAGGATGGTATCTACGTCTCCAAAGGAGATGAGTCTGTCAGGCTTATGAATAATGTCCAAGAGTCGTCTAGCTATGGGACCAACAATATGCCAGATGGATCTTAAGATCCATTTATGACATTTTAAAGATGCAATGAAAGCCCTCTATCAAGAAAACAACACACAACAGCCAGATCATCTGACTTCCTTCTCCAGCCCCAGCTATTTTCAGTTTCTGTAAAGGAATCGTCAGTTGCTCACACCAAGAATCATCCTTCATTTCTACCTTCCTCTCTAAACCATATTTTCTCATTGAAGAAGTTTGCTAGTTCTGCCTTCAAAATACATGTCTTTCCAACTACTCTTTTTCTCCTTGCCATTTCTTAGTCCCATTTCTTCTTACTATATACTGCACAAACATCTTTTTGATAGATCCTTCAGATCACAACAGCTTCTTATGTAAAGCCTCTCAATGACTTCCTGTTGCACTAGACTAAAAGTGAAACTCCTTATTCTGATCCATGAGACACTACATGAATTGGTTCCTATCTGGATTTCTATCCATCATGCTCCCTCTAGATTTTTCTTTAGTTGCTAGTCTTTCTCCTCTTTGGAGACATGGAGCTTTTCTAGTCTTAGATCCTTTGTACCCATTCTTACCTCTACCTGGACCACTTTTCCAGTTCTTATTTAGATCTCAGATAAAATGTCACACACTGAAGAGAAGTTTCCTGGCTGTCCTTTCTGGAATAGATTTCCCAGTTTTAATTTGTTATCTCTGTGAAAACGTCTGCTTATTTCTCCAACAGAACCTATTAGAACCTTCGGGTATCTTGTTTATTGATGTATTTGATTTCTTATTTGTGTATCACCCATTTCTCATAGTGGGTCACTGAAACCCCAATGCCTGCCACATGCCATGTTCTTTATAAATACTTTTTGAATGAATGCATCCATGTACTATTTTCACTCCTTGAAGAAGCTGTAGTTCATTTTCATAGTTTATAAACCCATTAGTTTCCACGTACAGTCAATTGATATTTAGATTACAGGTGATAATTGGCTTCTCAACACTTCATTATTCCCCACTTTTAGGATAAAAGGATTCTGTTTTAAGCAATTTCTAGAGCCCCTTAATATATTAAACTTTCAAATCTTTTTGTTCTTTCTCCCTGAATAATTCCAGTGGATATTTATAGGGAAAGCATTTAGCTGGATACCCCCAGCTGTTTCTCATTTTCACTCAGGTTCCTACCTCTGGGTAGATGCTTTCCCTATTTTAACCATCTCTGAACAATTTTAACATCACACAAATCAAAATGCAAATTTAAAGAGCAAAGCGGTTTCTTTATACTCCTTCCACCATTTGCATGGGCTGGGCTTCTGCATAAATTTGTAGAAGTTAGTAAAGATAAAACAAAACAGAACTTTGAATGGGGGGGTGGGGAGCTAATCCAATACACTCATCTCAAGTGACTGAAAGCACAGCATGAATCAATGCATTTATTAAGATGCTGCATAGCCAGCTGAAATAGGTCCTATTTTTATATCACCAACCATGCCTTTGGCAAATAAACATGACTGTAGCCATTCAGTTTTAATTTTAGAGATGCCAGTTCCAAACTTGCAGCGATCTTTAACACAAATTCCAGGATCACAGAAAAATATAATCAGAAATTATATCATCTCATATCTCAAATTTGGTGTCTTTAAAACTAAATTGTCTTTGGAGATTCATGAATGTATACCTAAAATATCTACTTGGTTATCCTGTGTGTCATAAAGAGCATTAGCAATGTTTTCTTTCATATTCTATGCTACAGGATGCTGGACCAAGTGGACAAAGTTAAAGCCCACTGTTGCTGATCAATATACTGGCAAAATACCCCGTCTAATACTTCCCTAGAATTAGAAGACATGTTCAAGTTCATTATCACATTTAACCTTTTATGTATCAATAGGCACTTAAGGACCTATGACTTTGTAGTAGTCAGGGTTCTCCAGAGAAATAGAACCAATCAGATATAGATATGGGTATTAATTTGGATCTATGTCCATATAGATATATGAATATATAGATATGTAGATACATAGACATAGATATAAACACAGATATTTTGGCCCCAAGAAAGGGAAGAGCAAATTATAAGCTCAAGAAAGTAAAAATGAATGCAGCCACTCCCATTGCCAGAGAACAGCTGGTTAGGCAAAGACAGAAAGTGAAGGATAAAACATACTCTTAATCCTCCCCTTCTCCTCGGTCCACAATATCATTCCAGCAACAGAAATAACCAGATAAATTTTCCAGAATATGTAGCTAGAATAGTGTTCCTCACTATTCTGGCTACGTGTTAGAAATGATTCAAGGTTTCTTTGGAGGGAATGCCAGTACAACATGTGGCCACCTCGGTGGTATGAAAGGCAGTAGCATAACCAGTTGAGAAAGGGCAAGGACAGACTATTTTCTGCAGGATGTTCAGTTTTTCTTTAAGCCTAGAGAAGGAGGCAGCAGATAGCTGGGATGTGGTCTGGCATGCTACTTTACACCAAAGTCATCCAGTTGGGCGAAGTGGTCCCAGAGAAGAGGAAGAAAAGAGAGCATTTATGCCTCTGCAGTATCCACAATGTCATGAGGCTGCAGAGAACTTGCCCAGTTAGGTGTCTGAAGAACACTGAATGTACCACATGGCAAAGCAGTAGCCCACCTGGGCAGCCTCACTGAGAGCAGCATTGGCCTGACAGATCAGGAAACAGGCCATAGCTTTCACTTGCTGTGTACATTTGCAGCTGATGCCAGCTAGGCCTTAGGGCAAGGGATAATGCACTGGAGCCCAGAATATTTCACAAGGAACTGCACACAAGGAAACTGCAGTCAGACTAGTGGTTACTATTGTTGTGTAGTACGAGAAAAGGGAGGCATAGAAAGAGCCCTGAATTCTGAAAAGAAAAGAGTGTTCTTAATGAGCATTCAACTGTACTGACTGTTTCAACTAAGGCTGAATGTCTTCCTTTGGAATTTGGAAGTCATTAATGACCATAATAAGAAGAGATTTTATACAGAAGAGAAGAATCAAAGACAAAGTGGAGCAAGTAAGTTGCCGAGTGAGAGAGTAAGGAGTAGATGAGGAAACAGAGGCCGCAATGATGGCCCTTTTAATAAATTTATCAATGGGAGAGAAATCAGGTAATTCTTGAAGAACAAATGGAGTAAGACAAGATTGTTTTCTGTTTGTTGTAGCATTAATTTACTTTAAGGAAGAATCCTGAGCATATTCTGCTGTTTTGAGGAAGTTCCCTGCGCACAGGGAGGGTAGCTGGTACTCCCCATAGACTCTGAGGTGAGGGGGAAAGACATCAAGGCCTCTACTTTGCAAAGAAGAAAACTGAGACTTTAGATTGGCTAGCTTATTGAAGGTCACAGAAATGGATGATTTATTTGGCTAAGAAGCAAGACTGGTTTGTTAGCAGTCTTTTCCTCATCTTTCTTTACACTGAGCATCTTCATATGTCTCAGAACACTGGCGGTTGCTGTGACTGCTTAAATCACCTGTGGTATCCCATTCTACTTACATTGTTTGATAAACCCCTGGAATTTTTTGTCCTTTGCATATGAGGGAGTCATAGTTGTAATTCATTTCTGTCTGTGAGTTTTTCAGTGCTGTTTACTTCAAGCACAGAGGGCTTGGTCAACAAGCTGCATCAACGGGAGATGAGAGGGAGAGAGGAGAGTGATCTGGGCTATTTATTTCTCTGGTATTTCTTCCAGCTTGTGATCAGTTGACTGTGTCCCTTTTGGTTGTAACTTCCATCAGGAGGCCCTCTCCATTAGCTATCCTTTTTTACGTTCCAGCTGTAGATTTCTCCCATTGGTCCTTTAGACCTAGAGGGTACCTCTAGACCTGCAGTGTATTATACTATCTATCGATAATGTCTTTAAACCTTGGTCCACCCTTGGGAATAATTTCTTATTAAAGTTTTCCTCAAATTATCCTCAAATGAGTGATTGGTTTCTTGGCTAATACGTTATACTATAGAAAACAGATTCCCCAAGAGCACTGAGTTTGGGGTAATACTCTTCAATGCCAACATCATCTCTTGCCTGATTTGTTATAATAACCTCTTATTGGTCTCCCTACTTGTACCCTCGTTCCACTAAAGCCTATCTTCAACATAGTAACCAGAGTGAGTTTTTTTAAAATTGAAGAAAGATCAGATTATATCTCTTCTTAAAGCTCTTAGAGCTCTGGCTGTATGGCTCAGTTGGTTGGAGCAACATCTCATGTACCAAAAGGTTGTAGGTTCAATTTCCAGTCAGGGCAGGTACCGGAGGTAACCAATTGATCTCTCTCTCTCTCTTTGTCTCTCTCTCTCTCTCTCTCCCTCCTCTTTCTTCCCCCTCTCCGTCTTCCTGTCTCTATAAAATCAATAAACATATACTTGGGTGAGGATTAATAAAAATGCTTTTGGAGGGTTTCAAGTTGAAAAGCCCAAGACATCTTTGCAGATCCTAACAACTTTCCCTAGTCCAGTCCCCTTCCCTCTGCTCTCTGAACTCTACAAGCGTGCCCCTCACATACCCAGTGTGGAGCCCCTCACTGCTCCACACCTTTTGCTGTATTCCAGGCATTCCCCCACAGGCGGCCCTAGCACCTGCTATTCCTGCTGCCAGTTATGTTCTTCCTCATGGCCTTTTCACTCACCAGTCCAATTTTAGCTCCCAAATTAGGGCTTTAAATGAAACCCCCACATGCCTTAGTCTTCCTTACCTAATGTTTTTCCCCCTTCAAAGTTCTTATCACGTACTAACACAGGTATTTTGTACCATCTTATTGTAAAAAAAAAATAGTTCATAGCAATTTGTTTGCTGCTATACTCTGTATGTCTACCAAAGTACCAGGCACTTACTAGGATGAATGAATGTACGCTGATTATTCACTGGAGTTCAGTTATGCTTTATTAAGGTCACAGCGACTTAATTTGCAGTATAGTGTTGATTAAATTAATTGAATCAAACATCTAAGAAATTACTGACACTCTTAGTTTTATGCTGAAATTTTCGTTGTTCCCTGATACTCATATCTTTTTCACATGAACAAATGGGCAAATTGAGTCTTAATTTTTCTTAAATCAATGAGTGAGAATAAAGTAAGTAAAGCAAATTAGTAGACCTAGATGTTTGAACTAGCTCTACTAGTAACTTTTACTGCATAACCTCAGGCAAGGTTACTTTAATTTCTGTAATCTACTTTTCTTGGCTGTAAAATTAGGGAGAGAATTAGATGATTCCTAAGGTTCATTCTTCCTCTGAAATTTTGAGAGGTGGTTGTTATATAAAATATCTTTTGAATATATGATTATATTATTTAAAATGTCAAAAAAAGAAAATGTCATCTACAATTATACTGTTATCAATGCTAAGTATCACTGGTAAATGATATCTGTAGGACACACATAGATTATTAATTGTCTTTCATCTTATTTGCTAACAATATATCACTAAGTCTCCTTCTGGAGGATAAGAATGGGTAAAAATAACTACAAATGACTCATTGACTGGGATGAAAGTATAATTTTTAGTTGATCATGTTTTACCAGCATATTGGAATATACTAAAATATATATAAAATATGTAATGACAGATGAAATATGTCAGACTTTTAGATTGTATTGCAATACATATTTTTGTCTTTTATTTTTCTAGAAATTGAGTACCATATCACAGATGTTCAAATCTAAGCAAAAACTTTAAATTGTCTCAAATGAGTACTTTAAATTGAAGATGAACCTTTTATAGTTCCCATATTTTCCACCTTTAGGATTCAAAATAGACTCCTGAAAAATTTATGTAAAATTTATAGAGGTCTTCAGATGGTTCTCTTTATCTATTTATGGATCTGAAAACATGGAGCCACAAATTTCTGAATTTCTCCCAGTGCCTGTATTGTGGCAACACAGCAAAAATCAGATGCTATTTATCACTTTTGAATTTTCACCACCAGAAATATCATTAATTTTAATGATAAAATCCTGTTATAATACCTTGCATGGACTTGACCTTTTGAGCTCTTGGAATGTACATTATAACCAGAAGATGGTATTACTGTTATTTGAAAATGAAATAGAATTTCTTACCCTTTCATAACAGCATGACAGACAAAATTGTATGTATCTCTTATAATTATTTTGTGAAAAATAGTAAGTGCAATATTCATTTTGAGAATAAGTATTTCCTGTATGTGTATATGTACATCTTCTTTGAAATTACTGAAAGTAAAAACAAATAAATATCCACAATTTTTTACATGCTTCTAGCAGGTAGCTGGGAATCATGGTTTTTTTTTTTACCTTTATTGTTTTATCTGCCTCAATTGTTTTCAATAAAATCAGAATTCAAATCATTAGTTATTAATATACGAAACCTCATAAATGCTTTTCTGCCTATGAAATAATTTTCTTAGCCTGCATCAATTCATCTTGATTATGAAATTGAAACAAATTCTCAACTGAGTAAAAGATTCAGTGTCTGCCAGCCATTTGGACAGTGGAAAATTCTTTCATTTAGAAAACAAAGAAGTAACAATTTCTGGCCTCTTATAGCTTGATGATATTTGTTTCCATCATGTCATTTTACTTAGTGTACAATCCATAAGAGAATCCTTTTCACCAGCTTCAAACATGGTCTCATAACAGGCATCGTTCAAAGAAAAGGCTCTCTACATGCATCACAATTTCTTCCTTGCTGCTGCCATTTCGTATGCACTTAGGTGATACATCCATCCTCATTAGGAACTAGACTTCCTTATGGACAGTCTATTCCAGCAATCAAGCAAGCCAGTTCTTCTCTTGGTTTTAAAATATCCTCACAACATCCATTCTCATTGCTTTTTTTCCTGCGGTCTCCAATTAACATCATTTAAAAATAGTATCTCCTATACTTATTTATGCCAATATTATGTAGCAGACCTTATGTATAGGAGGAAGCATGCAATGAAAAAGGTAACATTAAGGCAGGGCATTGCCAAGCACTGGATCTAAAGTGGGTAGAATCCCCAAAGAGCAGCTCTGAAAAAGTATGTTTAATTATTGCTAGAAGCTTAGAGCATAACTATTTTATACTTCTACTCACTTATCATTTAATATTTATAAAGCACATTTCTACATTTCATGGACCATCCCAGTTCTATGATTATTATTTTTGTAATTTCACAAGTCACCCTCAGAGGAAGTGCACTGCAAGTTGGAAAATTATCTGATATGGAAAAGGCAACACCGACACATGTATTTGAGAGATGGTGTGATATAGTGGGGTACAAACAATTAACTGGGAGATAGGAGATATGGGTTGCCTTTCTGTGTCTGTCATTTGCTACATTGTACAGAACAAAACCTATGATTCCTATGTTACTTAGTTTTCATACCCAGTGAGGAAAGAAATGGGTGTCCTGTTCTACCTTTCATGTATTTGAGAGTTTATTGATAATGGGTATGAAAGTACTTTAAAAGATAAAATGTTTTCAAAGATTTAAACATCACTTAAGATTGTATATTCCTGTCCATATACCAGTACAGAATCAACATTCCTTTTCCTCCACACACACACACACTCACACACAATTGCTTCCCCCATTATATGATAAATGGCTACAAACTCCTCCACATGGACCTCCATAATTCCAGACTCTGTCTTCTTTGAACTATTGACTTTCTGTCAGAGCCCATGCAACTGTCTCATGCCACTTTTAAAAATCCTCACATGATACCGTCATCAATAAGTAATAATAACAAAACTACACATATTTGGCTGTCAGTTTGAAGATGCACTAATTCCACTATATCTTAACACAGATGTATTTCAAAACAGTTTTTTCTGAACCATGTGATCCACCAAGCTTAAGCTCAATGCTCATTCCCTAGGCAAAGATATATATATTTTTTTCCTCTGGTCAAAACATTGATGAATAGGCCCATTTCTTCACTGTACTAGCTCCTGCTTTCTCGATCACACACTTTAGGTGACATCATATCTTGTTTGCTAGACTACAGCAAATACTACTACTAATCATACTTATTATGACTGTGTCTTGTTTTCTGACCTATAATAAAGAGATGGTAATAATAGTACCTAGAATTTTTATTTGGACTAAGTTAGTAAATAAAATATAATGCACTTATAAAATCCTTGAAGGAAGTTACCATGTGGTATTTATGTATATTTGTATATTCTTCATAATATTTAACACAAAAGCCCTTTTCTGCCCATGCATATAATAGTTATCCTTTGCCATAGTGAGTGCCAGGTAGCTAATGTATATAAGTGTGTGTTCATCAATATTATATGTACATGTATATGTATAGTATTTATCCATATTTTTTCAATTTATTTTTTAGCAAGTAGTATCAAGTACTTATTAGTACTCAGAGGAACTCTGAGAGGTAGATGTTACATTCTCATTTCCCAGATGAAGACACTGTGACTCTAAAAAGTTGCAACTTTCTTGGAATTCTTCTGCTAAATAGTGCAGAACAGGATTCAAAGTTGAAGGGTTTTTTCCTTGTAAGTAAATGCTGCTTATATTACTTGATCTAATTACCAGACACTACTTTAGTCAAAGAAAACAGCATCGTAATTTAGAGCAGCCAACTGCTTCCAGTCTCCTTCGCATTCCCAAGCCTGAGGAGAGCCTCCCCATCAGTGGGTGATGCAGGACATCATTTTCCCACTTTGTAGACTTGAGCAGAGAGCAGCCAATTCAAGTCTCCACTCTGAGAACATGCGTGACTTCCACCACGTTAAATCTTATCATCAAATGATTTGGAAACACCCCTTGCCCCGCCCAAGCATGGTTAGCTTTAAGTATGTAAGTTTTCTCCTTCATGACTTGAATCAAGAATATGCTCCTTAAGAATTCAAGAATCTATCCATATAAGTTCAGATGTGCTGTAACAAAATTAGTGAAATTCTATTATCCTGTTGTATTACAACATAAAACTGGCACAAAGGACCACAAGTGAACTGAACATTTTGATGAGCTGATTGGTTTCCCTGGCCCATGATACTCTCAGTATTTTAGAAGTGAGTGTATTTCTCAAGATTATCTATGTATTATTATATCATTGCATTAACATTTTCTTAGATATTTCTGAAATATACTTTATAATGTACTTAAAGTAGAAAGTTCTTGTATTTCTGGCTGCCCATGTCCTGAAACTTAATAGTTATTCACCTTAATTCTCTAAGTTCAATGTTCTATAAAGTAAATTTACTCTAAATGAAGAAGTTTTCTATAAACATCCATGTGTAGCATTTTTATTCTCTAGTGAGTCTGACTTTATTGCTCTAAGCAAATATTCCTTGATTTCATTTGTAAACTATTTCTGAAGAAACAAAGATGGCTTTGAACATATTTTCATTTTTTCCCTTTTACTGAGATTATGATGCCTTTGAACAGTCCTCAGATGAATTTCACCTTGCCTTTCTGTCTATTTCAAAGAGAGGGAGCCTTTGAAGAGCCTTTTTTCCTTTTTTAAAAATATATCTAAAGCTTCTCTTACACATAAAATAATTTCCATTTAATGTTTTGGGTTTTCACTGAGAATATGCTATGCTCAGTGGAGACAGAGGAAAACAAACCTATTTGTAACTATTCCTAGTCTCCATGGGGACCCACGTCCCGGTCACTTGTCACTCCTGCTGCTCTGCACACAACAGGAACACGGCAGAGCCCGGTTTATCATGGGTATGGAGACTCAGGGTGTATAACGTTGGTGCCATTTGCCCTTGATTTTCATGAGTCATGGCTGGTGAAGAAAGTACTATGAGAGGAAAATGTGGGGACCATGAGAAGTCAAGTTCTCCTTCACCTCTTCTGTGCCCTTTCTAACATACCTGACCAGAAAGACAGAGAGAACGCTTCCAATTTCACGGTGGTGGTTACCAAAAGTCCTAGTCTGCTTCCTCATTCTTAATTTTTACAACAAAAGAAACTGATATAATATAAGAACTATTTTTCATGAGATGCCATATTTATGCTATGGCTCCCATATACTTTTTGGGAGTAGCTTTCTATTTCTCCTGTTTGATAAAAAAGTGAGTTCTTGTTCAGTGGCAATTCTATTTTAGGATGCTTAGGTGCCAGATGACTATACAAACTATGGTTTGATTTTAAAAATTAAAACAGGATGGGCTATTGATTTCTATCTTTGAAAAAAAGAAATTACAACTTGCATGGGAGTAGATTTTTATAAAAAGAACTCTTGGCACTAAGTTTCAGGAGATCTATTAATTAATTTAAAACTTCAGTTGAATAATGTCAGTAGTTCACAAAAATGCATGGCAATGTAAAGGTAAGAGGTTTTAATTGTCCTTCTTTTCAATATTTAAATAATCCAAAATTTACATTCATAGAACTAAAGTTCAAAAAGTAGATGCTGCAGGTCTGTGGCAATGGCCAAGACAGAAAGACCAGATGACCTTCTAAAGTCATGCCCCTGGCAGTGGCTTCTTCCTACTCTTCTCCATTCTTTTTGCTTTGAAATAAATAAGAACATTTTAATCGTATATCTTCCTGCCAAGAGAACTTTCTGTATGTCTCCATTTATCCTGAAAAAAGAAATGAGTCTCTAAACTTCTTTAATTATTTACGCTTCTGGATCATTTATCCTTGATTTACCTTTTTAGTAATTTTGACTTATTTATAAAAAAAACTTTTATGCTATCAAATGATTCTATTTGTTACCACTCAGTATTTTCACTTCATTTCAGCTTCACGTATGCCAGAAATACAATGCCTTAATGCACACTTCTGTGCCATATATATGCACCCTCATCCCATGTCCTCAGTCAAAGCCCCACTCTCTCTGTTCAAATCCAGCCTCAGACATACAGCCTTTCCTGATCAACTCACCCAGTTCATTCTTCTAATTACTTGTTTTGTCCCATTTCTGATACATTTTCTATTCTATTTAATATATTTCAGTTTATATATTTACTCAATTACACTTTCAATTTCAGGGAAAGGGCCACCAAGGTTTAATGTCTCTGAATTTCCCCAGCACTTATAGTAAAGCCCTCTGGAAAAGACATGGATCAAATAAGGAATTGCTCTTGAATGCCTCTGAAGAAAAAGCTTGATTTCCTTGATTATGAATGAAAGACTTCATGAGTTTATAGACTACAATTTACAATATTTGTATGCTATTAAAATCCATTTAGAAATTTAACCTTTTCTAAAAAATAACCGTAGCTTATATTTATTAGGTTCTTTTTCTCCCTTGTTAGTCTGCATCTCCATTCACCTTTCATACAATCTTTACCTGTTTTTAAACCACCTCACTCCATTTATCCATTAACAGACCACTAATAGATTCTGGTGTTCTTTATACAATGTACAGTTGCCTCAACCTGCCCTTTCCTTTAGTCTGGTCATTACCCTTAGGAGCTCTCCTTCTCCCCCAGCTCTTACCATTCTGGCCTAGTTTGTCTTTTCACCTTGACAAAATAATTATTTTTATAACATACATATTTCACTTTAAGATGAGGAAAAAGACAAGATGTTCTTTATACCTTTATTACTTAACATTGCTTCAAGTGACTAGCTAATGTGATTAGCAAAGAGAAAAAAAAAAGACAGAAATTGGTGAGTCAAATACAAAATGATCATTACCTGAACATAATATGAGTGTTTACCTGAAAAAAAAAACAAAACAAGAAAATCAACTGAATTTTTATGAAAAATAAACAGAATTCTGTAAGGAGCACAGAATGACATAAGTTGCCTTTGTATATTGGGACAATAAACTATAAAATGTAACAAAAGAAGCAACTTTTTATAATAGCAACAGAAAAAATGAAACACCTGATGCTAAAAAAAGGAATAATCAAAACCTAGATCAAGAAAACTTTAGAACACTATAGAGACTCATGAAAAGATATTTTAACAAATGGAAATCATACCACGTTCTTGCAGAGAGAGACAGAAACCCATAAAGATGTCTATTCACCCTTAATTAATCTATTCATTTAATGTGCTCTCAATAAGAATAGGAGCAGGACAAATTTATGAAACTAAAAGGACTGGTTTAGAAATGGATGTAGAAAAAGAAGATACACTTCCCGGTGTCACCGAGGTGCCCTTGCTTGTTTTGCAGCCTCGTCCACCCAAGCCAAACTCATCGTTCTGCAGAACCAGGCACAGCCTCACCTGCTTTGGGAAGCTTTGTTTGAAACTTGACTTCTTGCTGTTCCTAAGCATGCTTTCTTGTGACTATACATCAATTCTCCACCTAAATATTAAGTCTGTGTGCATCGTCTTATGTGTTTCTGTATGTCTCCAAGTGCCAATCCTGGTATCTGAGTAGGTATTAGTAGTTAGGAAAGGGCACTTTTATCCTACATAATTTTGTATTGTTTCCTCAATTTGTTTTAAGGTCTCACACATGGGCAGAGTTGTTCCTTACAAAATTAAGCCATGGATTTAGATTTGGTACTCTGTTCCAGGTGTTCTGGAATGTCATGCTGGGTAACGTTGGGCCTAAGAAGGTGGGCAGATGATGTGTAAGTCTGTAGCTCAAACAAACCCCAGCATTCCATGGAAATGGGTCCTTATTTCAGTTCTGTCCCATGACGAGATAGATGCAAAGTATAGGCTTTTTAAATAAAGCCAGCCTTCAGTGGCTCCACGTTCCCTGGTACAATCTGGAAGTTGGAAGATGAGGAGAGAAGGTAGATGCTGAATCTAATAAATACATAAACTTAGCTGCATGGGAGAGCGATGAAGACCTAAAAATACAGAAAGGGGAGGCTGAACAGTGTTACTCTAGCCTTGGTGTTGAAGGCAGTTCAGTCTCCATCTGCATTATGAAATGAGAGAGCACAGAAGCAAAGATCAGTTACTGTTACCATTCCCTGTTAGTATTTAGTCATAAGGAGTCCTGGAAATACCCTTTCCTTTTGGTATTGTTAATTTTTACTTAATCTGGAGCATGTAGAGTAGTGTAGTTTTATGCTTTAAATGAAAAATATTAAAGAAAATAAAGGTATTAATGAGTGGTGATTTCAGAAACCTGCGCTTTGTGAAATGGGTAGACTTAAACTTGAATTCTGGCTTTGCCACTTGCTGAGTGGATGACTGTAGGAAGTTTACTTAACCTCTCCAAGTCTCATTTTTCCATCTAATAAAGAAAAAAAGTCTACCATAAAATGATAAAGATTAGAATTTCTTTGTGAAATGCTGAACACTTGGACTAACCTACTGCATATTCAATAAATATTAGTTTAAAAATGCCACCTTTAGTTTTATAAAGTTCAAAAATATTCTTATTTTGTTAAAAATAAAACAAACTACCTGGCTGGTGTAGCTCAGTGGATTGAGCGCGGGCTGGGAACCAAAGTGTCCCAGGTTGGATTCCCAGCCAGGGTACATTCCTGGGTTGCAGGCCAGAACCCCCAGCAACCGCACATTGATGTTTCTCTCTCTCTCTCCCCCTCCCCCCCCTCTCTAAAAATAAATAAATAAAATCTTTTAAAAAATAAAATAAATAAAATAAAATAAAACAAACTAATCCCTGATAGAAAATTCTAAGAATGGGCCACTTGCTTTTACATGTCCATAAAATATATCAAAATCTCCTGTCAATGCTCATAGCATTCCATGTAGTAGAAAATTTATTTCAGGGTCAAGAGAAATGTTACTATCTCACTATTTATTTAGAGTATCACCAGAATTAAAATTTGTGGGTTATTAAAACCTTTGAATTAAACTCAGCAGAATATTAGTTTTATTGCTCTATTGTGGCAGTGAAATGACAAACATTTATTCAGGGTGGTACTTAAAACAAAACAAAAACTATCCTGAAAACTGAATCCCTTTCCAAATCTTGTACAAATCTTATAGGTGCAGAGTATTCTCCCAGCTTCTCTGCTACGGTGCAGACAACCTTATGAATGTAGTGTCTGGGGAAAGTCGCAGGTGTTGTCTGCAACCCATGCTGTTTATCTATAAAAAAGGAATAATTAAAGCTGGTTGTCAAATTATGATAGTGGCTAATTGGATGTTTATAAAAGTCTTTAAAAATACACAAATACTATAAGTCCTAAGTGTTTCTTTGTTTGTTAAGTTGGTCATTAAATGAGGAGATTTTTTAGGAGTAGTATTTAAACTATTGGAATATTATTGCTCAATTTTAGGAGATAATTAAAATACATGATGCACTGGCTAGGTAGCTCAGTTGGTTGGAGCGGTCATCCTGTACACCAGAAAGCTGTGAGTTCAATCCCTGGTCAGGGCACATACCTAGGTTTTGGGTTGGGGCATGTGCAGGAGGGAACCAATCAATGTTTCTCACATTGATATTTCTGTCTCTTTCTTTCTCCTCTTCTTTCTTTCTCTGTAAAAACAAATGAACATATCCTTAGGTGAGAATTTAAAAAAATATGCAGCACCATTATTATACAATTCCTTGATAAGAATCATAGCTCATTTAATTAGAAGATGCGGAGAGGTTAAAATCAAGTTTCTATTGATCATTAACTATCACATAGCAGAGGTGTTTCTTTATGAAGGTTATTGCAAATGAGGAATGAGGAATCCAGAAAATATGTGCATTAGCATCCCCTTTATCTTATCAAAGGAGCTTTGAGTGGATGAAAGAACTGGCCATTCTCTTTCCCACCCCTAACCTGTGATACCCTATTTCCAACACTGTTCTCCTTGGGACACCTTATTAGTTTTCATTTGATACAAAATTCTTAGCAAATTTAATTATTTTTTCCCAGTCCACACAGAAGCTCTTGTAGCCAGCACAGTGAGAACAGGAGAAATGTTATTTAATGGTAGAAGGTAGGGTAAGACAGAAATATAAGTTTCAGTCCATGAGGTGATGGTCCTGCTGCCTTGTTCAATGGCCTGTCTCAGGAAGCAGGGACATTAATGAAAATTTTAGTAGGCATATTCATCAGCAGTAATTGAAAATAAAACACGCTGGAAAGCTGTAGCCTTTGAAGGATTTAGTATCAGACTCTGGAACATTTTGAATAAGGAAGATCTTTCTGTTTTATGATGCTACATACCAGGAGACTCTGTTACATATAAAATATGCTGTAAAATAACTCTGTGTTTTGTTCTATAAGAGCAGAAATAGCAAAGTATTTTTAGAACATTGCTGTGGTAGCATAAACCTGAGCATGGGCAGGGCCCATGAACAGTCCTCTCCGGCTCTGTAGAGCTAGCAAGTCCCTAATGAGCAGAGCAGAAATTGGAGGAACAAAGAGAATGTGTGTGTCACATATTCAGGTAGTGAGAGAGGTTTTTACGAGGTCATGGCAGAGGGTGTTCTTGGATTCATGAAAAGGCCATATTACAAGTAGATGTAAGGCCTTTTGAGTTTGAATTCAGGTTGACCTGGCTTTAAATCTCAGATCCACCGTTCAGTTGGTAAAGATCTTGGGTAAATAACACCGAAACTCTCTTATGTAAAATGGAGGTCACAGGAGTGCATATTAGGAAGTGTTGGTTAATAGGAAGTGTTGTATTTATGTTAAAATGATTAACAGAATCTCTAGCAAACACAGGGTAAAGACTTAAAAAATATTGCCTATTATTATTATATCTCATTGTTAGCACAATAGTTGTAGTAATGACCTTATAAACAATGAGTTTATATTTGAGCAGTATAGAACAAAAATTACTCTTCATGCTCTCCACACCTATCTCTAACTGGTTAAACCACTGATTTTTATCTTTACTTCAAAGCAGAGCAGCCAATGGGGTAGAACATACCTTCCAGGAATTGGACTCACTTACTCATACTAACAGAAACGTTTTTAAGGAGGGAGTAGGAGGAGGCAGGTTGAGTTAGAGAGACCTGTGTAATGAATGCTCAGAAACCTTTCAGGATTTCTGATATTCATTCACTCTTCTTAGAAAGTCTCTAAGCACAATACTGAGGGAGGCAGTCATGGGAATGTGACTGCCAGTTGCCTGCAAGCTGGACCTGGACAATCAAAGGCTTGTCACCTCTTTCACTGTCCTTGGACTATACCTCCCACCACCTTCCGCACACTAGGAGCTTTCAAGAGCAGAGCCCTGAGAGAGGAAGGTATTGTTGAGACCATCTGGACTGAGCACGTGACTGAACGCCATTAAGGCCTCTGTATAAACTTAAGATTTTAGTGGACACATGCAGTGATCTACTTGTCTTACGTGACCCAAGCCTCATCTATAACTTCCCTTGCTTATTGATACTACCACCTACCGACCAGTAGCCCACCTCTTTCTTTAGTCTCTCCTTGCCCCCTAGGTCTGGGGGTTAGTTTGCAAATCAAGAAATATACAATAAAGACTTTGGGAAAGTAAGAAACAATCTCAGACTAAACTCAGACAAAACTAAACATGATTCCAGACCAAGCTCCATTTGCAGGAAGGATTCCACAGGGTCTATAATTGCAGAGTTATGTGTGGGTTGCCCTGTGAGAGACCTGCAGCGGCTGGGTCTGGAGCTAGATACCCTCTTCCAAAGACCTTTGATCCCTACTGGATTGGGTTCTTGAGCAAGTTACTTAATCTCTCTGTATCTTGGTTTACTCATTGCAAAACAAAGATAAGAATAATAGTGACCTCACAGGATTTTGGAATGAAGACCTGAAATAAAAAGTGCAAAGAACTTAGAATTGTGGAATGGTTTGAGGCTCATAATAACTGTTCAGAAGTATAAATTATTATTATTGTTATTATATTGCCCTGTGGAGAGGGTCTACTCAAGTACTATATTAACAACCATTTCATTGAATAAAGGGACTGCAGATGCTTCCAGATTTCTGGCAATTCAACTTACAGTTTTTCAGCTTTACTATGTATGAAAGCAGTGTGCATTCAGTAGAAATAATACTTTGAATTTTGATCTTTTCCTAGGCTAACGATATGCATGCACTCTGTCTCATGATACTGTGCAGCCATGCGATCATGAGGGTAAACAGCCCATAAACTACAGTGTGTGCATTGTGGTAGATGATTTTGCTCACTGTAGGCTAATGTTAAGTGTTCTGAGCACATTAAAGCTAGGTGAGGCTAACCTATGATGTTCGGTATGTTAGGTAGATAAGTGCATTTCTGAGTTACAATATTTTCAACTTAGGATAGATTTATCAGGATGTAACCCCAACATCGTTGAAGAACATCTGTATATACACTTAAAAGTGACCCTCAATTTCCTTATATCCGATATGCTATGGGTGGAGGGGTAGCCAGAGCAAAACCATTAGTTGTGCAGTTAAGTTTAGAGAAGTCAGTAACTTAAAATAATAGTAATATGTTGTATGTCTTTGGGGCTTTATAGATTACACATTTCTGTGTATCATGCTTGGCAATTTGCAGAGAACTCCACAATTATTGTGTCATTTAGCCTTGGCTACAATTAGCAACTCTGGTTATTATTTTCATTTTTAAAAAATGAGCCCCAAAGCGGTTGTCATTTCACCCCAGGCAAACACTAGTGCCAGTTAGTGTAAGTCTAATAAAACAAACAGAAAGGTTATAAACCACACAGTGCACTGCTCGTTCCTCCTTGTTTTCCCCGTTTCCATTCCTGCCCTTCCCCTCCCCCACCTTCACTTCCTTCCTCCCTCCCTTTCCTCCCCTGCCCTCCTCTCTCTTCCCCTGCCCTCCCCTCTCACCCCCCTCCCAGTCCTCCCCTCTCCCACCTACCACTCCCTCCCTCCCCTCCCTTCTTTTTTGTGTATTTCTTTTCTTACTCCCTTCCAACATATGGGCTAAGCCTGACCACAAGTCATGCCTCATGTGAGACAATGCTATGGAGTCAGGGGAGGGAGCCATGATGCCCTCCTGTTTGCAGCTAATATTCAGGTGTCATAGTCCAAAACCAGTAGTCAAGGAAACATATCTCTAAACCCAATGACTATAGATTTTGATACGAAAAGGAAGCAAATGAGGCAATTAATAAAAATGGAATGAGTTGGGAGTGGCGACCACTGTAGGCAAGATGGTCAAAACAGACTGCCCTGAGGAGGAGGCAGATGTGAGGGCTGAAGGAAGAGGAGAGCCTGTCAAGTGAGGCGCCTGGCGAGGGCGTAGGTGTGTTGCGGGCAGACGGCCATGAGTGGTTTCAGGCCTCTCAGGTCTTTCGGGTTGGAGTACCAGAATTGAATCTGTAGTACAAACCCTCCAGGGAGCTGAGCGATGCTGAGTGTGGTGCTTATCAGTCTCACCCTGAATGTCTGTCTGCTAGCACTTTATTACCCGATTCGAGAAGGGCTACCAGAAAGTTTCCATTCCGGGGGCAGCATCAGCTGTGACAAATGGGGCTTCACCTGTATTAATTCACCCCATCCTCAAATGCATCTTTACAGACCCTTGCTTGTAACTGCTATGTTCAAGGAGCATTTTAAATTTTTCTTAATGATTGTTACCGGGAAATTTAATTTTTTTTCCTGATTTTAATTCTAGAGCTCTTTGGAAATTACCAATAAAATTTTAGCTCAGCATTGTCAATGTTGAAATTGAGAATTTTCATTCTGGTCTAGTATAGGAGATATAAATCTTTTTAAAAAAAAGTAATACTGCTCTAGACAGGATTACAAAGAAATCTTATCCCCCAAAGGATGTAGTGTAAATAGAGGAGCACATGGCAAGCTGTCAAAGGAAATCTTTTTGGCTTTATTCTCCCCCCAGCAGCGCAGTGAGCAGGCCCTTTTAGTATATATGTACCAGGATACTAATAAACTGCTAAATGAAAACACTTTTAAAATATCTGTATCTGTCCATAAATCCTCAGGCTTATGAATCCAGTGGACATGACACAGGGTTGTGCTGTGGCTTGCACGGAGTGTTTGTTTTGCATCTCCTAAGTCAAGCTCTTTAGCATCAGGCACAGAACGCTGTTATGTTACCTTTATGGTTTCCTGCAGCATCTCTGGCATTTCCCATGAGACATCATCGTGTACACAGCTTTGAAGGCAGAGTGATGTAATAAAGTGGGATAAAATATGGCTGCAAAACACAGTGATGGCACGGCGACAGGCCTCCTTAGCTTTTTCCATATTGAAAATTCAGCAGGACTATTAAAGTGTAATGGCACAGAACATCTTGTTAAAAAAAAGAGCCACAACCCTGTATGGTATTCTTGTTTGTGGATGATATTTATTGCTTTTGTATTCTTATTGTGTGCTTTCAAAGTCAATTGAAATGCAAGGGCTAATGAAACTTCCACCAAACACATTTATTCTTCCCTACCCCAAATGAGTCTACAAGATGTAAATGACTTACATATATCAACCACTCAGGTTTTATTGTTTTGGGTTAATTTATTCATTGTAATATTCTTAATGAAAGTAATGACTCTTACACTAGTTTGTATATTCTCATACTACAGTTTTTATTAAATCATGCAGGGAAAGTTCACAATGAAGCCCTGAAAATAAAATTCTATGTTTAGTTAAATATACAAATGTAATCCACTTACCAGATACCAAAAATACAGTTTTTATTTGTTGTTCTCCTTAATTGCAGTTCATTAAAATTTTAAGGCAGTTTAGGTACTAACATATTAGTCATATTACATTACATTATTTTAGAAAGTATATTTGTCAGATTTACCAACTTTTCTTATACCTAGTGTTCATTGTACATATTATTGATCATGAAGACCTAAAACAATCACTTTAAACTTTTATCCTCAATGTTTACACTTATGTGAACATTTGAATTTCAGGCAAAAACAAACTTTTTGTAGGATTATGGAAATTACAGACTGGGTGAAAACAAAAGCTTTCAATGTATTGTTAATTCCAAACTATATGCCAGAAAAATAACAATAATCAGTAAATGATATTATTGTGTGATATGATTTGATAAAGTAACCTAAACTATTTTTCTTTATGTTCAACCCTTTTCATATACTGTATTTTGCCATGTATAATGCACACTCATGGTTTTGGCCCAAACCTTTAGGAAAAAATCTTTTGTTTTAATTTTTAATTCAATTTAAAAAGTTCAACAGAACTGATAAGCGTAGTCCAGGGTCTTATTTTTCATATGAATATCATTATTGATTTCCAGAATTACACTTTTAATGCACAAGCATAAATAAAAGAACTTAAAAAATAAAAATATTTATATATATACAGAATTAGTACTACCCATGTATAATGCACATCCTTATTTTTCTCTCAAAAATTTCAGCAAAAAAGCACACATCATACACAGCAAAATACGGAAGCCTGGTGCCTGCCACTGCCATGCCATCCAGGAGGCTCTCCCAAAATTTTGCTGACAGAGTGAACAACGTACTAATACTTAAACTCTTGTTGCCACCAATCTCAATCTGTCCAAAACCTGGTCCTGTTATTCCCGCTTTCTTTCCTAATTATTTATAAGAAATTACTTCTCTTGCAGGAACTTAGTCTTATCTACTTCCAGTCAGTCCCTATGCAGCAGTCTATCTGTCTTCCTAAGCTGTAACTCTGATCATGTAGCTTCACTGCTTCAAAATTCTAAGGCTCCTGAAAATCCAAATCCCCTAGCCTAGCATGTAAATCTCATGCCAAACCGTCTCTTTAGATCTTCTCCCCCCCTTCTCGTTTACCTGAGGCTGCTACTGGTCTTGAAATCTCAGTGTCCTCAGACTTCATTACCTGTAATCATCGTCCCAATTTAGATTGCCTTCTGGACCCTTGAGGTCCCGCTGCAGAGACTCCCTTCAAAGATACGCGTTTCTGACAACACTGGCCCTTCCCCCTGACAATAATCTGTCTGAAATTCCTTTAGATCTCTTATAGCATTAACAACAAACTGCAAATAATCGCCATACTTTAAAATATTTGCCTTCTCCATTAAATCCTCTGGAAGGTCAATTTCTTGTTTGTTTGTTTTTTCATATTAGGTTTTGATGCCTTATACAAAACCATGCACGTGTTCGGTGTTCAACAAACATTTGTTGAGTTAAATTGAATCAACCATAAAATACTTCACACTTTTAAAAACTTCAATTCTCCATCTAATGTCTGCCAAGTAACCCCTAGCTCATTTAATCTCCACTCAAAGCCTTGTTTTCTAACGAACAAGTTATTCTAATTGTTCTTTCATAAAGCAGAAGAATAAAGGCAGTGGAAAGATGAAGGAGAGAAATGGAAGGCAGAGGTGCTCTGAAGGCACCTAGTAAAGTGAAGTTTTGAATGTGATCTGAAGAAAAAAAATCTGAGAGCTGCAGGTCTCAGAGGGTTTGTGCATGCTTCTAGAGGTAGAGAGTGGTTTTATCCATTATATGAAAAGCATTTATCACATGGTCAGCCTTTCCATTTTAAAGAAAATATGTTTTCTGAGTTTACAAAGGCACTTTCTTCCTGGGACTGATTTTCCATCCATGTGGCAGCAATTTAAGTTCATCTCTGAGTGACAGCTAATGTTACATCAATGCGAACCAGTGAATGATAGCTTCCTAAGAAACAGCCAAGAAACCCTTCAAGGTATCAAAAAGCTTTTGGTGAATAATCTGTTTTTGATTTAGAACCCTGTATGAAAAGGGCTTTTTAAAGATGTCATGAGTTTCGCTGTCCTTTTCCTTCTCTATCCCCTGATTCAGCCTGGGGTATTTATAGCACAGTAATGGTTGCATTCTTTGTGCTCAAGGCAGAAGAGTTTCATTTCTTTATAAAATTAATCATTCATTCATAAGATAGAAAGAAATGTTTTTGTCAGACTTTGCATTTTGGTCTGCTACTTCGTTTGACATCAACACTTTTTTGTTTTTATTTCCTAGGTGACAACACTAAGAATTGATGGAAATCTTTTGTTTTTGTTTTTGTTTTTCTTTTGGCCAACTCAATGCACCCAAGAGAACCTGGGAGGACTGTCTGTTATGGAAATGCAGGTAGGAGGCGATCTTTAAATGTGATGTTATACCCCTCATTTTAGTGCTGAAGTGTTTAATTGACCATGTGATTTTGAAAGCTTTTCCTTATTTTCTGACTTTTCCATAAACAGTGACCATTCATTTTTTATGTATGTAAGTCCCGTGGTAAGTAGCTTACATACACTGCTGATAAATATATATTGGTATTTTGATCTTACAGAAGACAATAACTTAACGTTTAGGTTAAGTAAGTTGCCTAATGTTACACGGACAGAACTGAAATTGGTATCAAGGTCTATCTGACTATGAAATCCATGCTTTTAAGTACTCCATTCTGCTGACTCCCAGTATACTTTCAAGTATTTAAACCAGGATGATGTAAACAACTCTCTCTTCTCATTCTTTTAGTTTCGCCCATGGGAACATTGCCTGTTATTTGTTTATGGTCTATGGCAGTACTCTTCTTAGAGCAGTAATGCCAACTGCTAACTACCTTTTGGGTTCCCATTTGATGATGCTGATAGTTAATTGGCCTGACAACACCCATTACAACCACACAGGTTTCACCACTGTAAGGCATTAGTCTGTTGGTTTGTGTGGATTTTATTTTCCTCAAGACTCCTTTCTAATTTTAAATGCATGATTCCAGGGTTGGTTTTTATTTTCAATGCTTTGTTTTGCCCAGATGCCCATTTTGGAAGCAGACTAAGATTGTTCATTTTTAATGAAGTGCTCTGTGATGTAAAAATTGAAAGCTAGATGGAGATTTTGCATGATGGCAAATCTGTTGTTCTCAGAAGACTTGAATTTGGCATTATCCCATTATCTTTTTCTCAGTTAATTAGTCTTACTATCTTGTTCATACTACTATCTAGCTACTTGAAAGAGAGTTTTTCTTCTTCAGCTTCCTACTCTTATTACTTTTAGGGGAATCTCTCTATAAATCAGGAAATATAATTAAAATCATGTTAAGGAATATGCATTTTTTAAATCAGAGTTTATTTATGTGTTACATAATGTGGGCCATCAGTAGCTACTAAGACATAACCTTAGCCTCCATGCTAGGATAGTAGAGAGAAATTTATAGGACTATTATGTGAATTGAATGTGAAAAGGGTTATAAAAAAGTTCCAAAAATGGGTTATGGAATTTTAGAGAAAAAAATAAATCGATTTTGCCTAAGGGATGACAGGGGGATTTCTTGGAATAAGTAGCATGTTGTTTGTTTTCTGTTTTCATTTCCTTATGAGACTATGCTAATTTGATAGTTAAGCTAAATTCTATACTTTAGAACAGAGCAGATAGCATTTTGACAAGTGGATGGAAGCACCAAGGTGAAAAGTATATATTCTATACATTTTAAATACAAAACATACATTTTTCCCTTGAAAAATAAAATACATGAGCTTTGCTACTGACTTTTCTAATATCATGATAGTCAAAGAAGAAAGAGAGCAAGGAAGGTAAGGATGAAAGGAGGGAAGAATGAAGAAAATGCTCATTGGAGGAAGGAAAGCCAAATATTTTGGAAAGTTCTTCATCACAACTAAAAGCTGGCGTAAGTAGCTGAAGCATAGGAATATCTATGATTTCACACAATGTCTCAATGTTTTTTCCTCCAGTCGGTATCTACATATAAAATTCAAATTTATATTTGCAGGCATTTCCAAGTTGATAATTCTTTTAAGTATGTGAATCTGATTCTCCCCTTCAGTAAGGCAGAGAGAGTTGGAGAATTTTCTTTCTAAGAAGTTCTTGGTCATTTAACTCTAAATGTACTCCATTCCAGAGAACAATCCAATCCCTATTTCAGACAATATTAGCTTGCTCCCAGGTGTCTAACAATTTTCTATGGAGCAATTTTATCATGTCATAGCACTGTGTTGTACAAGTGATAGTTAGCTTATAAATGACAAGTAGTAACATTACGGCATTTCCAGTGCTACTCGGATTATAAAGTCAGACATCACAGAGCTTGTCTGCTGCTGAAATAGTAGAATAAATATTTTTATTCAAATGTGTTAAGTGGTTGGGGAGTCATAAATTGAAATAAAATAGAAAAGGAGCACTTACTTAGAGATAAATTTGACAGGGGAATCTCAGAGCTACTTCCTACATAATAGTACAGGAATGAGGGATCCTGTGATTGAATTTACAGCAACAGTTTGCCATGGAATGACTGTAATAAAGAAAGTATGGAGGCTGAACATTTTATCAATTATTGAAAGATACTTGAAGCTGCTCGGGCTGTCTGGATATAAGTCAGTCTCTTCAATTACAAATGTGACCCAACCCAATGCCAGAGACCTGAAACCATGAGGGGCTTTTCCCTGTCCATGTGCTGACCCACAAAGTAAATGTGCAAGGTGAAGTATAAATTCACTCTAATGTGTGTGGGGGGCTGTAGTGGTGATTATTTTCACTTGTAAATGTAGTGAAGAAACAGGAAATAAAGAGAAAAGGGCCAAAATGTGAAATGAATTGTAGACGGTCTTGTGGATTTCTTTTGAATGGAGAATGGTGTTTGTCTCTGAAATAAGAAGCAGGGTTGGAATGTGTAACATCCGTATGAACAGGAAACAGTACATGATGTGTGATGATCATTCAAAGAATGTGTAATTATCAATAACATCATAATAATTTAATGTTTTTGGTAGTTTCTGTATTATTGCTGTATTGGATCAGAAATAATACAAATGCAAGCTTGTTGACCATTTATTTTGTCCATAAGCAGAGAGTGAAAGAAAATGCAGGTAGATGCTAATATGACAAGTATTTAGGATAATTTCCAGTTCTGCTAAAAGCAAAAATACAGTACTTATTTTGCAACTTTTATAGAAGGTTTCCAATAAAATGCAAACCTTCAAACCTATCAAAATTCTATTAGTAAGACTCTAGCATTATTAACTCATGGAAATATTGATTCATAAAATCCTAATATATAGGATTTCTAATCTTTTGAGAAACCTACAAGTCTCCAAAGGCCTTTAGACTTCCCAACAAAAATGTTTAATTTTAATCAATTAGTATCTATTTATTTATTTTAATCCTCACCTGTGGATATGTTTATTGACTTTAGAGAGAGGGGAAGAGAGAGGGGGAGAAACATCAGTCAGTTGCCTCCCATTGCACCCTGGCTGGGGATCAAACCCACAACCTAGGTATATGCCCTGACCCAGAATCAAATCTGCAAACTTGTGGTGTATGGGACAATACTCCAACCACCTGAGTAACCAGGCCAGGGCTAATCGTTCAACAGTTAATGGATAAAATAATTCTTTTAAAATTTTTTAAAAAGTCATTTATTTTTATTGGGCTGGAAACCTTGTAAAACTTAAGTGATTATTACAAATCAATAGTCTTAACGAATCAAATGTTAACACACATATCCACTTGATGTGACATCATAGAACATTTAATCTTCACTTCTTTAGGTGTAAAGTAAAAGAAGTTTCCAGATAAGCAAAGGGAAGACAGCTGATACATGTTAACTTTTCCTTTCAAGTAGTACATGTTTATTCCTTTCCATGCCAGTCATACATGATGAGGTCTGTTCAGAAAAAGTCCAACCAATGTTAATATAATGAGAATGGTTTGCACAATATTGATGTAACTTGGCAGCCAATGAGAGTGGACTGGAATGTGCGTGTGTGAACAATGACTTCACTGTACCATTCAGTGGGGAGGTAGATACTGTTGAGTGTGAGCACGTGTACTGTGTGGTCAACACATTCAAAATGACTGAGCAAGTAGAGCTGCATCAAATTTTGTGTTAAGCTTGAATATTCCTCCATGGAAACTATTCAGATGACTGAGAAGGCCACAGGTATTGGCAGCTGGTGATTGGCAGCTTCATCATGACAATGTGCCCATTCATGCATCACATCTTGTGCAGTTTTTTGTGAGACATCAAATCACCCAAGTGACTCAGTCCCCCTACAGCCCAGATTTGATGCCTGTGACTTCTGGCTTTTCCCAAAACTAAAATCACCTTTGAAACAGAAGAGAGTTCAGACCATTGATGAGATTCAGGAAGATTCGACAGGGCATCTGATGATGATTGGAAGAACTGTGTGAGGTCCTAAGATACTTACCTTGAAGGGGAGTGAGGTGTCATTGTCCTACGTATAATGTTTCTTGTAACTTGTATCTTCAGTAAATGTCTCTGTTCTTCATAGCACATGATACTTTCTGGACAGACTGCATATGTTTTCAGATTTACTATCTACAATAAATTTCCATACAATTATGCTCCAGCAATACTGATTATTAACCATTCCCTTAAAAAAGTAGCACTTTCAGCCTTCATGATGTCCCTTTATTCTTGACATGCTCCTGTGTTTATGAAACTTTTTCAGCCTTAAACTCTTTCAGATTTGATGCTAGGTATAAACTTTCACTGGTCTGCTATTAATTCCATCACAGTTGCCATAGCAATTGGTTCAGAGATAAGCACATGATTTAAGATGATTTACTCAGAAGGAAGCCTGGTTCTTTTGGTCAGAAAGTTAAGAAAGAGATAAGCTTTTTCCTCTGTTGGATGTGAGTAAGGAATAATAAATTTTAGGTTATTGCAGATACTTTGCCTGTGGTATTGAAGAAATTTCTAAAGTCAGTTTGAAGTCTTTTTTTTAACATGCAACCAAATAATTTAAGTTGGTATTAGGAGCTTTTAATTTAATGTAGTCCCATTTATTTATATATATTTTGAATTATGAATATTTATATAATAGCATATTAAAGCAATAGAAATTAACAAATTGTAGCATGAATGTTATCTCTCAAACATAATATCATGCAAAAGCAAACAGGCACAGAAAAGTATACATAGTATGAGCTGCTAATATAAAGACTGAAATCAATCAAAAGTAATCCTAGCTGTTAAACATCAGGATTGTGGTTACTTTTGCTGGAGGAAAGAAAGAAGTAGTGATTGATAGGACTTCTGACAATATAAATACTATTCTTTTTCCTAAACTGATGGTGTTTGCATGAGCAGATTTACTTTGTGATAATTCACTGAGCTAAATGCTTAAATTTTGTGATTTTTCTGTATTAGTTAAATTCCAATTAAGAATGTTTTTAAAAGAAATCTATGTATTTACATGTGAAGATGTCTAAAGTGGATTGTTAAGTAAAAAGAGAAAGATGAATAAAACCATCTTTTATATTATTTTATTTTTATCACTTTATTGTTTGAACACATTTGTTTCCATTTTCCCACCACCACTTTCCCTGCCCCACCCACCCCCACCTCCCACCCTCCATCCTTCCCCCCTTTGGCTTTGTCCATGGGTCCTTTATTCATGTTCCTTGAATTTTCTTTTATTTCCCTTGACATAGGAGATACATCAGCAAAAATATTGCTACTCGAGATATCTGAAATCATATTGCCGATGTTTTTCTCTAGTATTTTTATGGTATTATGACTTATCTCTAACTATATTATCCATTTTGAGTTTATTGTGGTGTATGATGTAAGATGGTGGTCTAGTTTCATTTTTTTTGCATGTACTAGTCCAGTTATCACAAGACCACTTTTGAAGAGATTGTTTTTACTCCTTTGTATGATTTCGCCTCCTTTGTCAAATATTAATTGACCACAGGGAAATGGGTGTATTTCTGGGTTCTCTATCTGTTCCATTGATCTATGTGTCAGTTCTTATGCCAGTACTAGAGTGTTTTCATTCCCAACTTTGCCAGAAGTGAAAATACAGTATATATTTTGCAACTTTCATTAAGAGTTTCAAATAAAATGCAAAGCTTCAAAATTATCAAAATTCTATTAGTAAGACATTAGTTTTATTAACTGATGACCCTGTAGTATAGTTTGATATCAGGTATTATGATCTCTCCAACTTTGTTCTTCTTTTTCAAGATAGCCAAGGCTGTTCAGGGTCTTTTTTTTTACTCCATATAAATTTTTAGAATATTTGTTCTAGGTCTGTGAAATATACCACTGATATTTTAATAGAAATTGCATTGAATCTATAGATGGATTTGGGTAGAATGGATATTTTAATGGTGCTAATTCTTTCAATCCATGAACACAGTATATAATTCTACTTATTTGTACCTTTCTCAACTTCTTTCTTCAGCATCCTATAGTTTTCTGAGTACAAGTCTTTTATGTCCTTAGTTAAATTTATTTCTAGGTACTTTGTTTTGCTGTTGTTGCAATAGGAAATAGGATTGCTTTCTTAGTTTCTTTTTCTGATAGTTTATTATTGGTGTATAAAATGTCATAAATTTCTGATTGTTGACTTACCTGATGAGAATGGACATTATTTCACTGCCTATTTGCTATCTGTATAAACAAAACATTCATCTGGATCAAGCCAAGATGATCCAAGGAATTTCTCTAATTTTTAAAGTTCAAGTCATAAATCAAATAATGTTATATATGTACTCCTTTTATTATCACTGTTCAGAAAAGATATCATATCGAATTGACTGGCTTAATATAAAACATCTCATATTCTTTGGTTATTTTATTTTTAACCTGAAGGCCAGACAGATTTCATGGAAATTCAAAGGGACTTTGTACTTACTTCTTCTCCATAGGAATGGAGAAGCTTCTCCATGGTAAAGCTGTTCAAATAAATGCACTAATGACATGTTCATATACTCTCTCTGCAGCTACTTCATATTTTCTAATATTTTATACATTTTTGAATAAGTAATGAGAAAGCAAAAATTCTTTAAAAGTTTTTTTAATTTATTAGGGTATACTGGTTAACAAAATCACATAGGTTTCAAGTGCACGGGACTATAATATATTCTCTGCATATTGCATTGTGTATTTACTACCCAAAGGAAGTCTCCTTTCACCACCATATATTTGGCCACTTTGCTACCTCCCCATAGCCCCTTTTCCCTCTGGTAACTGCCATACTGTTGTCTGCGCCTATGAGATTTTGTTTGTTTTTTTTTGTTCATTTGTCGTTTTTAATTTTACATTCCACAGATTAGTAAAACCATATGGTTCTTTACTTTTTTTGTCTGACATTTCACTTAGTGTGCTAATCTTAAGATTCATCCATGTTATCACAAATGGCAGTATTTCATCTTTTCTTATGGCTGAGTATTATTCCATTGTACACATATACCATATCTTTATATAGTCATCTATCAGAGAGCACTGTGCTTGTCTCCATGTCTTGACCACCATGAATCATACTGCAATGAACATAGGGATACATATATCTTTACAAATAAGTGTTTTCAAAATTTGGGGGTAAACACCCAAAAGAGCCAAAGATCTGAACAGACACTTTTCCCAAGAAGACATAGAAATGGCCAAAAGACATATGAAAATATGCTCAAATCACTATTGGAGGAGTGTAAATCAAAACTACAATGAGACACCAGCCTGCACTGTTAGAATGGCTATTATCAACAGGACAAGTAATAATAAGTGTTGGAAAGGTGGTGCTTTCTTCATGTTTGTTTTTAAACATTGGCCTAAATCCACATATTCCATCTCCTGAATCTATTTGTCTAACCCAGAGGCCAATTCATAAATTTACCATCATGAAAATGTAATAGTCAAAATCTATAATATTTGCTCTTTTGTATTTACCCAAATGAATTAAAAACTTATGTTCACACAAAAACCTGTGCATAGATGTTTTTATGGCAGCTTTACTCAGAATTGCACAAATGGAAACAATCAAAAAGACTTGACTGGCTGAATAAATTGTGGCACATCCAGAGAATGGGATATTAGCCCTAAAAATGAAATGGTCCATCAAAGCATGAGCAGACATGGAGTAAACTTAAATGCATATTACTGTGGGAAGAAGCCAGTCTGAAAGGCTGTATGATTCCTTCTGTGTGAGGGAGAACTACAGAGGTATCAGAAAGATCAGGGGTTGACAGGGGGTGGGCTATGATAACATGATGGTGCATAGATGTCATTGTACATTTGTCAAAACTGAAAGAATGTATAACAGCACAAGTGAACCCTAACATGAATTATGGGCTGGGATGATTATGATGAGTCAGTGTAGAGTAATTGACTGTAACAACTGTACCTCTGTGGTATGGGATGTTGGGAATGAGGGAGGTTGTGTGCGTGCAGGGCCCGGGGTGGGGATAGTATATGTGGGAGCTCTCTGTACTTTCTGATACATTATATTGTGAACCTAAAACTTCTTTAAGACATGAAGTATATGAATTAAACAATAAGCAACAAAAACAAATATATATTATATTATATATAGTATGTAATATTATATATATATTTTTTTGTTTGTTTGTTTTGTTTTGTTTTTGGTGCTTGACTGTGACTCATTTTTTCTCTAATGGGTTGTATTGAATTTCATTTGGAAGATTATTTTTTTCTCCACAACCAAGGACATTTTTTTTTTCATTGCTTTGAGAGAAGGAGGAAGGAAAGAGAAAAACATTGATACAAGAGAGAAGCATCGACTGGTTGCCTTCTGCACACGCACAAACCGGGAATCAAACCTGCAACCTTTTTGTTACAGGACGATGTTCCAACCAACTGAGCCATACTGACCAGGGCTAATTTCATTTGAAAGATGGAAAAAAAAAACCCAACCTGTGTTCTCAAAACAGTTTCAGATGGTTAATTCATATAATTGCATAAAGCTGAATTTTACTGATTTATTTTCATTTTGCATGTGCCTATATTTCCTCAGCTATTTCAAGAACACAAGATTTTCAATGTATATTTGTGTGCCACCAACTCTTACCACAAACCCGACTTTTGATTAAGAAAGGCCCTCCATTTACAATGAGTTGCGTGAGTGAAGGTCACACTGAGTATAATCAAATCATAGGTATGTAAAGGGAGGTTCCATGTGGGCTGTGCTTATGACCATGAGATGCGGTTCTCAATGTAGACAGTGTGAGTCAGTATCTTCATCGGGGCTATCTGATGTGTCTTCCTGGGTGATATAAAAGAACGGGGTTGTACTTTCTTTGGTATTTGGGGAAATAAATGGACGGGGATGTGAGATAATGAGGAAAAAATTTGATATCAGTAGATCTAATACTCCCCCAAACCTCCTCTGCTATAAATGTACTTTACTGTTGGACCCTGTTCACATTGGTGGAGTATGGACTTAACAACTGCTTGGGATATGCCTACAGAGCTGCAGAGTTTTGGCTGTGTTTTATTCCTATTCTTTCAGAAAACATGAAATAATTATAATTTTAAAAAATCAACGCAGCAAGGATTCTTAAGAATCATCTTTTTACTCCCACTCCCAGGCTTCTCAAATCACTGAAAATTATTTGAGAACTTTGTTACCCAGTTTTAAATTACTGGTCATGTCATTTTAGCACAATAGCAGTAAACAGTAGTTACATAGCCTCCCTGGGATTAACAAGATCAGAATTTAAAAAAAAATCTGGCTGCAAAGGCCTTGGTGTTTTCCTGAGTGAAAGGAAAAAAGGCTTTCAAATGAAGCCAAATGAAGGCATTGAAAGTTGAAAATAAACAATTACTTACCTTGTATTTTTGCTTTCTCTTATAATTTTATTTTCAGTTAATAAAGAACAATCTATTTGTACCTGCTCTTGCCTTAGGAGTTAAAGGAAGATAATGAAAGTATTTTACTATCTATTTTCAAATTATAAGCTGCTGTTTCCAAAGAAAGTCAAACCTCATGTATATTATCACATTATTGTTCTCAGGGGACTGCAGTCACCATAGTGATTGTAATTACATGGCATCATTAACTTTATACATTTTACCTGATATGGGGGTTCACATTAAGAAAATTTGCATATTCAGGAAATGAATGTCGTTTGCAGGGAGCTAATGTCATTTTACATTTAGGCAGTCCCTGCCCAGCAAAGGGGTTTCCATTGGGACATACTTTTTCACATGTCCTTCATGGTCATTGTGGGCACAGGCCTCTATTTCCAAGCCCCCAAAAAAAACATTTTGTAGAGAAAAATATTAGAAAGCAACAGCTATTTGAACACATCTGGCATATGACTGGAATTTAAAATTTCTGACACCAAGATTATTAGAACCCACAATAAAGCATAATGTTACTCTGAAAAATGCAAACACTTTTAATATTTTGGACTCCGACACAGCATGTGAGTGCGTGTGCACATGTACACCCAGATTATAGCTCAAAGGGACCGAGATTTTAAAATGCTTATTGTTATATGTTGGTAGTTTTCCATTTTTATTGAACAATTTAATCTATTCACCATTAAATTTTTAAAAAATCTAATATAATTTCAGGTGAAGAAATCATGATAATCAAATAATAGACAAGAAAGAAAAACAGAAGGGAAGTGAATATCTTGAATAATAAATTCAGGCTCAAGATTTTTATAATGAATATATTTCAAACATTTTGAAGGGCAGATTAATATAAAGGAGCTTCATATACTTTTTGTTTGTTTGTTTGGAGTAGAGTCCCTGGCCTTCTTGTGACATCAGAGTTCTGTTAGTGTTTGAGGACACCTGCCAGAGGAAGCAGCTGATGAATGGTCACTCCACCTCATACTTCTGCCCTCCCTCCCTGAAAGAAAGGCTCAGACGTTCTTGATGTTCATCAGGGATATTGATGTATAATTTTCTTTCATTGTAGTGTCTTTATTGGTTTTGGAGTTAGAATAATGTTGGCCGTGTAAAGTGAGCTTGGGAGTCTTCTTTTCTTTTGAATTTTGTGGAATATTTTGAGAAGCATAAGTTATATTTTTCTTTGAATATTTGGTAAAACTTACCTGTGAAGCCATCTGGTCTAGGACTTTTGTTTGTTGGGAGTTTTTGATTACTGATTCAATTTCATTTGTTGTAATCAGTCTACTTAGATTTTCTGAGTCTTCCCGATTCAGTTTGGGAAGATTGCATGTTTCTAGGAATTTATCCATTTCATTTGGATTGTCCAGTTTCTTGGCCCCTAGTAGTTCATAATATTTTCTTACAATGCTTTGTATTTCTTTGGTGTCAGTTGTTACTTCTCCACTTTCATTTATTATTTTATTTATTTTGGTTCTCTCTCTTTATTTTTTCTTGACGAATCTGGTTAAAGATTTGTCGATGTTTTCAAAGAACTAGAGCTTGATTTCATTGATCTTTTGTATTTTTTAGATTCTATTTTGTTTATTTTTGCTCTGATTTTTATTATTTCCTTCCTTGTACTCACTTTGGGCTTTGTTGTTTGTTCTTTTTCTAGTTCCCTCAAGTGTTAAATTAGATTGTTCATTTGCTATTTTCCTTGTTTCTTGAGGTAGGCCTGAAATGCTGTGAATTTCCCTCTTATGACAGTGCCCCTGTGTCCTGTAAATGTGGGGTTGTTGTGTCTTCATTTTCATTGTTAACCCATTCATTGTTTATTCGAGTTATTTAGCCTCCATGTCTTTGTGCATTTTTATTTCTTGTGATTGACTTCTAGTTCCATACCATTATGGTCAGAGAAGACGCTTGATATGATTTTAGTCTTCTTAAATTTATTGATACTTGTTTTGTGTCCTGACATGTTGTCTCTCCCAGAAAATGTCCCATGTGCCCTTGAAAAGAGTGTATATTTTGTTGCTTTGGGATGAGATATTCTGAAAATATCATTTAAATCCACCTGATCTAGTATGCCATTTTAGGCTGCTGTTTCCTTGTTGATTTTCTGTCTGGAAGATCTAAGCACTGATGTCAATAGGGTGTGAAAATCCTCTACTGTGACTGTATTTCTGTCGATCTCCCCTTTTACGTCTGTCAAGATTTGCTTTATACATTTAGATGCTCCTACCCTGAGTGTATAAATGTTTACAAGGGTTATATTCTCTTGTTGGATTGTTCCACTTATCATTAGGTAGTGTTCTTCTGTCTCTTACTGTAGTCTTTGTTTTAAAGTATATTTTGTCAGATATAAGTATTGCTACCCTAACTTTTTTCTTTCTTGTATTTGCATTTGCTTAAAATATCTTTTTTTATCCTTTTACTTTTAGTTGGTGAATATCTTTCATTCATTCTGAGGTGGGTCCCTTGTAGATAGCATATGTATGGGTCTTGTTTTCTTATACATTTAGCTACCCTATGTTTTTTCCTCCTTTCTTAAAGGAGAACCTTTAACATTTCTTGTAGTACTAGTTCGGTGGTAGCAAACTCCTCTAGCTTTTTCTTGTATAGGAAGCTCTTTATTTCTCCTTCAATTTAAAATAATAGCCTAGCTTGGTAAAGTAGTAATGGTTGTATGTCCTTATTTTTCATCACTTTGAATATTTCATGCAAAACTCTTAAGGCTTGAAATATTTATGTTGAGAAATCAGCTGACATTTGCATGGGAGCTATCTTGTAGGTAACTGTCTATCTCTTGCTACTTTTAAGATTATCTCATTGTCTTTAACCTTTGCCATTTTAGTTACCATTTGTCTTGTTGTGGGCATCTTTCAGTTCATCTTGTTTGGGACTCTGCACTTCCTGGGCCTGTGTGTTTTCTTTCTTTACCAGGTTAGGGAAGTTTCCCATCATTATTTCTGTAAATAGGTTCTTGATCCCTTGCTTTTTCTCTTTTTCTTCCTGATATCCCAATTGTATGGATGTTATTATGCTTCAAGTCATCCCAAAGGTCCCTTGAACTATCCTAATTACATTTTTTCGTTTTGTCGGCTCTGGCTGGGTGTTTTCTGCTACCTTGTCTTCTAAATCACATATTTTATGCTCTGCTTCATCCAACGTACTGTTTACTCCTTCTCGTGTGGCCTTATGTAGTAAGTGTTTTGTGGGACTCAGCAGCACTGTTCACTTGATCACCTCAACTGGATGCTCTAGAAATACCCCTTGTGTGGGTTATGTGGCCCATCCTATTGTAAATGAGTCTTGATTTCTATTAGCTGTCTATGATGATTGATTATGATCGCAGTGTATAAGGTGCTATGCAGGTTAAGACCACAAAAAGCAGATTTTGGCTCAGTGGAGTCTCATGTCTGCTGAGATGTCCCTTTGGATATGCCACTTGTGAAGCCTATAGAATCCTGCTTTGGCGTTGTCTGAAGCTAGCTAGTGGGTGTTTTGGATTTGGGGCCTCTTGGGAGGGATGCTGGTGAAGACCAATATCGGACACTGCATGTAACTGATTCTGGGCAACCTGTTTGGAGCTACAAAGCAATCCATAGTTTGTGGCTGCTTCTGCTGGGCCTGGGTGTGCATGCAAAGGACCAAACTGTGCACTGAGGCCAGCCTTTTACAGCACCAGGCCCAGGGGCAGGTCAGTAAAAGTCCCAAGGTCCATCATTGCCTGCTGGCTGCCTGTTAGGCTCAGTCACTGGATAAAAATCACATGATTATAACAATAGATGCATAAAAAAACAATAAGATAAAATACAGCAATTATTTATGATAAAAACTCTTAGCTAATGGGAATAAAAGGAATATAACTCCACATAAAAATGTCATATATGACAACACACATCTAATACCATACTCAATGGACAAAAACTAAAAGTGTTCGCCTTAATATTGAAAACAAGACAAGTATGTCTTCTTTCACCCATCTTATTCAACATAGTACTAGAAGTCCTAACCACAGCAATAAAAAAAGAAGAAATAACAGGCCTCCATATTGGAAAGAAAAAAGTAAAATTGTCATTATTTGCAGATGGCATGATGTTTTGTATAGAGAATCTTAAAGATTCCACCAAAAAACTACTAGAACTGATAAATAAATTAAATAAAGTAGCAGCATACAATACAAATATCCAGAAATCAGTTGCATTTATATAAATTAATAATGAACTGTCAGAATTGTAAACTAAGAGAACAATCCCATTTACAGTTGCAATAAAAAATGAAACTAGACCACTCTTAAGCCACTCAAAATGGCCAAGAATAAACTCAAAATGGATTAGAGACTTAAATGTTAGATTTGAAACCATAAAAATTCTAGAAAACATAGGCAGTAAAAATCAGATACTTCTCATGGTATTGATAACATTTTTTTGTGATATATCTCCTCAGGAAAAGGAAACAAAAAAAATAAACAAATGGGAGTACATCAAACTAAAAAGTTTTTGCACAGTAAATGAAACCATCAACAAAATGAAAAGGCAATCCACTGAATGGGAAAACATATTTGCCCTTGCCAATGATACATCTCATAAGGGATTAATATCCAAAATTAATAAAGAACTTATAAAACTCAACACCAAAAAGCAAACAACCTACTTAAAAATGGGCAAAGGACCTCAATAGACACTTTTCAAAAGAGGACATACAGATGGACAATAGATATATGAAAAAATACTCAATGAATCATCAGAGAAATGCATATTAAAACCTCACACTTGTCAAAATAGATATCATCAATAAATCAACAAACAGCAAGTACTGATGAGGATGTGGAGAAAGTGGACCTCTCATGCACTCTTGGTGGAAATGCAGATTGGTGCAGCCACTGTGGAAAGCAGCATGGAGATACATCAGAAAATTAAAAATGGAACTATCGTATGACCCAGTGATTCCGTTACTGAGAATTTATCTAGAGAAACCCAAAACAGTAATTCAAAAGAATATGCAGCCCTATGTTCACAGCAGGGTTATTTACAATAGCTAATATTTGCAAGCAGCCCAAGTGTCCATCATTAGATGAGTAGATAAAATTACTGTGGTGCATTTATACAATGGAATACTACTCAACCATAAAAAAGAGAAAAATTTACCCTTTGCTACAGCAAAGATGACCCAGAGAACATTATGCTAAGTGACATAAGCCAGTCATAGAAGAAAATTCTGTATGATTTCACTTATATATGGAATCTAATGAACACAATAAACTCAAAAACAAAATAGAAACAGATTCACAGATACAGAGAACAGAAAGACAGCTGTCCCAAGGAAGGATGGTTGCATAGGGCTGAGGGTAAAAAGGTGAAGGGAGTAAGAAAAAACAAGATTCATAGACACTGACAACAGTATAGTGATCGCCAGAGGGAAAGGGGGGTGGGAGGAGCTAGAAGAGGTTAAAGGGGGAATAAATGCTGCTAGAAGAAGACTTGGTGTGGCAAACACATAATACAATGTAGAGGTGATGTATTATAGAGTTATGCACCTAAAACCTATATAGTTTTATTAGCCAATGTCACCCCAATAAATTCCATAAAAATTAAAAAATTGTTTGTAAGCAAAAAACAGACAATAGTAAAGCACTCATGTATACAGGGAAACGTAGTGACATTTGGCATATGGCACATATGGCAGAGCTGTAATAATTCCTGGGGAGCTGTTTTCCAAGTCAGATTCCAAACAACTCATGATTTCTTTGTAGCTATTAAAATTTGTAGTATTTCACAATAATAGGAAAATTACCTATTTTCTGGTATAAAATTATATCCTAGGAAATTACATTACACATGTAAATTGTGATGGTTTCTTTTCAGTCTGTATCTTTTGGGTTAATTAATTCTCCAAGAGAGGTGATATATGTCAGTATTGAATGAATTAAAAATCACTTTATACAGTCAGTTCATATAGATCTCTTCAATTAAGATTGAAAGCAACAGAGTTAACAATAACAGTTCAGAAGTAGCTGAGAAAAATCTTTTTTAATCAAATTATTCCCCTATCTTCTGAAAATTTCTCTATCTGATTAAGAAGTTTATCAAATTCATATTAAATATTTTATAAGAATGCATACACTGAATAAATGAATTAGGGTATACTTTTCCTTTTCTTCCACCCAACTAATTTTGTTCTCCTTTTTCAGGGTAAGCTTCCCTATGGTAAGGGTGATCATCTTTTGGGTCAAAATCACATCCTATTTGTGGGGACAACATCATTTAATTTATGTCTGCCTCTAAATGAAGAGGACTCAAAATCAATTGGTCTCCTATTAAATGGATTATGTACTTCCTGTTAATTTTAGATACTGCCAACCTTACCTGTTTAGATTTTTTTTTAAATCACAAAGGCTTTGCCTCTCTTCCTCTCTCTCTCTCTCTTTCAAAATAGAGCTGAGGTCTGTGGTCTCTTGCCAAATCCATCAACAATTGTTTATCTTTTACTTTGAAAGCAAGGCAACTCTTTAAATAATAATAATATTACTGTTTTTTTTTACTGGGACTACTGAAAAATATCAGCTGGTTTATTCAGCACATGTTTTTGAGTATTTACTGTTCTACTTCAGTGCTTGACAGCCCTGGCTATTCCCTGAATCATCTAGGAAACTAGCTGTGGTGGTTATTGTATTGATTGTGGTGATTATTTACATGTATATGTAATCAACACAATCAAGCAAATTAACATATGCATCACCTCACATAATTACCATTTTCTTTATTTTGTGTGTGCATAGTGAGAACATTTAAGATCTACCCTCTTAGCAAATTTCAAGTATACAATACAGTATTAACTATAGTCATATTGCTGTACATTAGATCCTCAGAACTTACTTATCTAGTATAACTTAATCTTTGTTTTCATTCACCAGCATCTTCTCATTTCACTAGCCCTAGCACCTGGCAACCAGCATTCTATGCTCTGCTTCTGTAAGTTTGACTATTTTAGATTCTTTATATAAGTGAAACCATTTGGGGTTTTTTTGTGTCTGGCTTATTTCCCTTAACATATTGTCCTCCAGATTTATTCCTGTTTTCACAAATGGATAGATTGCCATCTGCCATCTTTATTTTAAGGCTGAGTGATACTTCATTGTTTTCTTGATCCATTTATTCATCAGTGGACATTTAGGAGGAAACTTAAAAAATAGAGATGCATCAGTATCAATTTAGACCTATTACATCAGAGTTTTGGGGGAGTATGATCAGGTTTAATTTTTTTTAAGATTTTACTTATTTATTTATTTATTTATTTTTAGAGAGAGGGAAGAAGGGAGAAAGAGAGGGAGAGAAATATCAATGTGTGGTTGCCTCTTGAGCATCCCCTACTAGGGACCTGGCCTGCAACCCAGGCATGTGCCCTGACTGGGAGTTCAACTGGTGACCCTTTGGTTTGCAGGCCGGCACTCAGTCCACTGAGCCACACCAGCCAAGACAGGCTCTAAATTTTTTTTTGATGCTCCACAGGATTTCTAGTATTCAAAAAGAGCTAAGAACCACTTTTCTAGATATTGTAGAGCATATAGAAAGCATGAATGTGGATGACAAATATTCCCCGATATTGTGGACCTTCAAGAAGAGTAACTGATTGCAAAAAGTTAACTATGCGAAAAGCCATCTATAAAAATATGAACAGCAGAGACAAACTGCAGATTGGGGTGAGGAGTGTAATTTAGCGCAGTCCTCACTAGTTTCTACACATGTGTCTTGCCGATCTCTTTGAAACCTTACATTGTGTCAGCACAAGGGGAGTGGGGCCGTCTTCACCAGGAGCAGGGCAGGTGGCACTGACAACCATGGAAGGTGGGAACAGTCTTTTCACTTGCCATGTCCTCAATTACTTGGACATGGGATACTGGAAGTCAGAGGACAGGACTTGCCTAGAGATATACATTTTGAATATAAATTTAGGACATACAGATTTTACTTTAAAACCACAGAACTGATTTTACCTATGGAGAATGTGTAAATGAAGAAAGAAGAGCAAATGAGGTGGATCACTAAATACATAAAATGTTTTGAGAATTAGCCGAGGGAAGACAGGGAGGTGGAAGGGAAATGTGGCCAATCAGAAGATTAGAGAGAAGACTTGTTTTCAAAGAAAATGACCAAATATGTTCAATGCTAATGATTTTAAGTTAGATTTACATAGAAGAGTATCCATTAAATCTTGCAAAATGAAGATCAATGACAGGCATAAAACCTAGAGTAGAGTGGGTTATAAAGAAATTGGAAGTGAGGAAATGATGATGTCAAGTGTAATACACCTTTTTGAGCATTTTGACTGTTAAAAATACTAAAGCATTAAATAGTAGTCATTAGGCTCAGCATGCTGCTTACTTGTATGCCCCTTTGGACAAATCTAGAAACAGGTTCTTTGTAGATAAATTAGTAAAAATGTGTTTTCTGGTCAGATGCCATTGCATCTGCATATATTGGAGAGCAGAATACAGACAAGATTCCAACTCCTGTGTCTTTTTTTTTTTAGTCAGGTACCTTTGAATAGTACAATCCTGTATTGTATAGGAGAATGAAACTTTGTTTAAGATAAGTGACAATTATTCCATTGTTAGCTTTTTTTTTTACCAGTTTTATAACATAGCCTCTAAGTATTATGCCCATGCCCACTAGTTGGGTAAAAGAATCTTAATATTTCAAGCTCCAGCACAGAGAATTGGCTCTGGAAATACTCAAGATAGGAGTCTGGAATTGCTTTCCTGGAAGTTGAATCATATGTTGGTTATTTACCATAGCAAGTGTAAATTTACTACTGTTTGGGATAGCAAAAGTGATTGCCCAGATTGACAGAGCAGGAAGTAAGTTAATTCCAGATTTCAGGTAGTGTCCATAGGTGACAACCTTTGCAGAATCAGGGACAGTGTTTTCATCTTTGTATTTCCAGCACTTAGGGTGGTGCCTGCACATGGTAGGTGTCCAATCAGTGTTTGTTGAATTCTACTGAAATTTCAAAGGTATAGTTTAATAGCTAAAAATCAAGTTAGTGCAGGTGAGCATCTAGACAATGGGATAGATGCCAGGAATGGTGGTTAATAGTCAAAATCTGGTGTTGGCATGGGTAAACTGCAGGGAAATCTACTTTCCAGGAGAGCAGATACTATTTAACAATGTCAAGTGTGGTGTTCTCATTGAAACTCCCTTTATCTCAAGAGGTTTTTCTTCATGTCCTGTCTTGGGGGAAAGCACTGAAGGATAACACATTAGAGGGAATATACTTTAGCTTGTCCTTTTCAGATAAGTTGATAGTGTGATGGATGAAAACAAACACATACTGTGGAGAATGAGTCATACACATTAGAGACTTTTATTGGTAGTAAGTCAAGTAGGTTTGACATTCAACCAGGAAAAAGACATCAGTAAGCAGTAAACAAACATCCAAGTGGATTAGAAGGTGTAAGGAAATATGGCAAGAAAGCAGATAAGAATCCTGACAAGCGAGAAGAATGCTGAAGCAGGCAGGCAGGGGTTTGCTATTAACATGGCTGTATATGAGATAGAAATGTGTCTGCCTGAACAAGATTAAGGTCAAGACCAGTGAAAGTGTGGTTAAAAGCAACTTCAGAACTCAAGTAAATAAAAGTCCATCAAGGTTGGACTCCAATGCCGAAGGGAACAACAGGGAGCCAGTCAGAGTGTGACTATTGTCAAGGCGGACTTGATTCTTAGTTGCTTTGAACTGTCCTAGGACTCTCACTGTTGCATGAGCTAAGATCGCAGAAGCTAAGAGAACCCAGCCTGGCATGCCATTGTATCTGCACGCCCTCAGCTACATAATGCCCCATGAATTGGGCATTATGTGATATTTTTGTGTATATTTATATTTCTGTGCATTTATGTTTCATAGCACAGCGTTACCAATTTAACAAGACCTCAATAAGACCTATTTAACAAGACCTAACAAGAGACCACTTGTTGAATTGACGTGTTAACTTATTCCTATCACGAAGGTATGTTTGACTAGTCTAAATCACAAGGTTGGAATAAATATGTGGCCATGTCATCTTTAAGGGAAATTAACTCAGTGAAATAAGTCAAAGCCCGCAAACAGTTTTAATTTTGAATATAGAACATGAGTTTAAAAGAGACACTATAACTACTCTTCATCTTTGCTGCCACACTTGGCGGCTACTATCTTGACTGGTTCAAGATGTTTTGTGAAATCTACACCTTTACATTTTATAAAGGGGGAATAAAGCTCCTCTCAATTGACTTGATGCATTGAAGAGAATTGCATGGGCAATCTCCCTTCATTACACTCAATGGTCCAAGGCACAGAGTAGCTTAAAATTTTCTCTCCGAAATGATACTCTTCAGGAAAGTGCATGAATGTGGCATTATTAGATATCTTTTTAATATCTTTTCACTGAAAAAAAAACTTTTAAAGAAAACTGAGTACTTCCATTATATGAACTTTGGTAGCAATTAAATGACCATATGGGGTTTGTTCCCCATGCCCTTCCTCATAATAATTGTCCACATAGTACCTCAAAATGGAAAGGGTGGTACCCCAGGAAGCTACACCTAGAGCCAGCATATATTATGATGAATTGCGTTCCTATACAATGCCATCTCCTTATTAACATTAATTATGTGGCAAAGAAAATTGGATGATTCATAAAGGCAGAAAACATTTGGTTTGACCACACTATACAGCAGTGCAAATAAGAATTCTTAATGCTGTTTAACAAATGCCTTTTTCACTCTTCATTAAAGCCTCTTGTTGCCATCCAATCTTGATTTTAGAAATTAAAGCTAACAACCAGATTGAGAGAATCAGGAAAGTGACAGCATGGGGCAGAGTCTCTAAGCCACAACTAACAGCATGAAGCAAAGTGAACCTCAAGCTATTGCCGCTCTCCGAGAAGGCTGGGGAGGGAGGGCTGCATTTGTAGGGAAACTCAATTATAGTAACCCTCAGCTATAGGAAAGTGCTTGCGAATGTTGACACAAAAGCTTTTTCCCTTAATGTTTTAATTAAATACCTAGAAGCCAACGCTTCTTCTCAGTAAGTGTCAGAACGCTGCTTCTATGTGGATAAATGTTTACAGCAAAAGCTCAGCCGAGGGTTTCTACAAACATGACTCCAAGAACTGAGGAGGCTTTTGCTGAGGCACTTGAGATTGAGAAGGCGGTAGTGATTATGAGCTAGCTGCGCAATAGCAGGATGGCTTAATCCACCCAAATGTCAGTCATTGGTTTGCAAGTTGGCACTCCCACCTTCATCTTCAGACAAAAGGGCACTGGTTAGTCATCTGTTTAATTCTCTAGCTTCAGTGTGTCATTTGGACGTTGAAGGAAAATCCCTTGATTCACTCTGCCATTTCTGACAGCCTCCCTCTAGACCCCATTAATAAGCCTTGCAGAGAACAGAATGCGGAGCAGGCAGCAGGCAGCCCACAATCAAGATGGTGATAGAATAGTCAGTGGAAGTGTCTTCCCTTTGTGAAGATGGTGCTTAGGTGACCTTTGTTGAAGAGATGTTTTTCATTTAAAAATTGTGTCTTTCAAGGTATTAAAGCAGCATGTGCAGTGTGGTAGATTTGGGAGGTCATTTGGAATTTGGGGGTTTATGATAGGATACAGAAAAACTCAAGTGATATTTACAAAATGTGCAAACAATGGCACAGAGAGGAAGCCAGCCTGGCTTTGGGCATGCCTGGGGAATATCCTTCAGAAAACAAATATGCCACTCTTTCATGTTGAATCTCATTATAAAATCGCAAGTGAAATGAGACACACTTTGCCTCTGAAACAGTTATTCTGGAAGCAAAGCAACTGTTCTCTAATAAAGCAGTCCTGTTAAGAGTTGTAGATTTTGATGTGCTTTGAATGTACATCATTTGTTCATTCTATTGAAGCTATGTTCTATTTGTCATGCATTAATAATTTCTAGTTGACTCTGTGTGTGTGTGTGTGCATGTGCGTGCATGTGTGCACACATTCTGAACAGTATTGCTTAATGTGTCACATCCAAATTGATGTATCAGGTCTCTCGAGTAGAAGTTCTGTTCCAAATGGCTTTTCCCTAGCCATTGCCTGGTCCAAGGAAGCATTCCAAAATGTGCAATTTCCAGAGACTCAAGTTCAACCAGGAGTGTGAACTTGAGAGTGAATAAAACAACTACACAATTTCCTATGTAACTACCCCATTAAATAGGCAAGGTCTTTTGGAGACAGAGGTTGGACCAAAACCTGTGTTGACCTGATTGCGTTGCAATGTCATGTATTCTGATTTAATCAAAGATGGAGAAGCGAGTCCACAAAAGAAGTGGAGAGAGTGTTATTACCAGAGAGATCACTTTTATTTCTAGAGCAGCACTAGGGAAGTCACTTATTTTTTATGTACCTCATCCCTTAATAAAACACTAATAAAGCTTTTATGTACTTTCATATTTCAGTGAGCCATTCAGGCATGCCTTTTAGAATATACAAAGGGAAAAAAAGCTGTTTTCTGCTAGGAATTTGTTTATAAGCTGTCCTTTTATTAGATAACTTGAATTCATTTAAGTAAAACAGCAGAAGCATGTATTCTAAGAGGGCATAAAATGTGCATACCCCGTGGGTACTTCAATGTGATATGGCATGTTTATAATGCTTAGTGGGTACTGGAGATTAGGCTATTTGCATAGAAGAGATGAATTATACACATGTGTGTTCCAACAAGTCAATTTATTTTCAAAAGTAATAAATTAGGATATTGATAGCCTAAGGTTCACCCAGATTTCTGTGGGATGCTGGGTATGGCTCCCTGTTCGCTTGTCCTGGAACAAGGAGAGGTTTGAGAACTTCCTTCAAACTGCATTTTCTAGAAACATCTGTTAATTGTAAAACGATGTTTAGGCTAATGAGACTGGGAAGTCATCTAGTCATGTCCTATTACACTGTTGTAGAAGGTTTTATCAAAATATTTGGTTGGAGCCCTGGCTGGCGTAGCTCAGTGGATTGAGCGCAGGCTGGGAACCAAAGTGTCCCAGGTTCGATTCCCAGCCAGGGTACATTCCTGGGTTGCAGGCCATAACCCCCAGCAACCGCACATTGATGTTTCTGTTTCTTTCTCCCTCTCTCTCTCTCTCCCTCCCTTCCCTCCCTAAAAATAAATAAATAAAATCTTTAAAAAAATATTTGGTTGGTAACTCCAAAGACACTAATTTTTTCAACATTTTTCATTTATATCAGGTTTTTAGGGTTTTAAAGGCTGTTTATCTCATTAAAAGGGGTCCTCAGTAAATGTTCAGAGGAGAGTTAGTTGCTATATCAACTTTAATAGAACTCAAGAAAAACATCTTACATTCTTATTGTGTGCTGAATGACTCAGAAGAGAACTTATTTATTTGTAACAGCTTTTAAATAATAAATATATTTTGTTATTAAATGTAATACATTTAATATTACATGTATTAATATTACACGTATTAAATGTAGTACATTTAATAACATCACTAGGCTTTTAGTGGCATCCTTTGTAGAAAAATACATTTCAAAAAACCCTAGGTTAACTTTGCATTTGAAAGTCTAAATTCATATAAGAGGTGGAAATCATATGTTTCTTTGACATCCCATGGTTTCCTCGGGGTGGTCTCATGCCTCCTTGGAGCCTTTAAGTGGGGAGACAAAATTAAACAATTAGTAAGCTGTCTGTCATTCACCGTGAATCGCATGCACTTCCAGTAGAGCGAACCCTGCCATCTCCCAGTGTAAAGACCATTCCTTGCAGAGGGTTGATAGCAGAGGACATCAAGTAACAAGAATCTCCTACTATACTGACATTTACAGAGTAGCAAAGGAATGATGGAGAGAAACAACCAGTGTGCAATGGGGCAGGATTTCCTAAATTTGTAAGCTTGCACTTACATATGTGTTCAAACCACCACCACCAACAACAAATCCTTGTGTTGAACCATCATTGTTACAAAGGAGCACTCTGGTCTTAAACCAGTAGTCTTCAAATTAGGGCATTTGTAACTATGATGGGAATACACTGTTTTTGGTGAGAGAGGGCTAACTAGGCAAATATAGAATTGGAAGGTATTATTTTTCAGATCCTCAAATTCCATGGGTACCTTTTCCAAAATTAATCTGACCTTGCAGAGGATCTCTGTGGCTTTCCACGCCCATCTCTCTTCAAAAACCTCCTGCTACAGCTTTAGAGCAGAAAAGGGTTGCTCTTACCAACGAACTCCACATCCTGTTGTGGCACCACCCCAGGGTATAAAAACCTCTGGGGCACCTAAAAGGAAGAAAAATGAAAATAGCAATGTCTTCCCTACCCATCTGTGTGCCTGCCTGCTTCTCTAGCTAGCAATTCCCTGCCCATCTGACCACCTCCCATCTGTATATCTGCCTACTGACCCATTGATTTACCTACCCTTTTGTTGGAATTAAAAATCAGAACTGAGGTGGGTTTAATGGGGCTGCTTCTTAACATGATACTTGAAATGGAAAGTAGTCATTTTTTTCTTTTGTGAAATGAGCCTGAATTTGAAAAAAAAAATGACAAGCTTTGTCATTTGGATTATTAGACATACATTTTCCATAAACTGAATAAACTAAACCTGTTGCTCTAAATTTTAAATAAAAGTATACTTTAAGACTTTTTATAATAGCATTTTGGCTGTGAGTACATCCTTTATAACTACTAACATTAAAATAAAAACTTAAGGTGTCATCTTAAACATGTACAAAGGAAAAAAGTTTTTCGTAATTCTTTTAAGGGTACACAAAATTGTAAACAACACTCTCATAAACTGCACTGTCTCACACTTGTCAGGGTTCAGCCCACAGTCTGGACTGGGCCAACTGTCTGTCTGTCTTCTTTCTCTTCTACTTCTGCTGCTGCCACAACAACAGCTTCTCCCTCCTCCCTTCTTCTTCCTCTTCCTTTTCTTCTCCTCCTTTTCCTTATTCTTCCCTTTGCCTTCTCTTTCTCCACCTCTCCTTCTATTCTGCCTTCTCCGTCTACTCCTCTTCTTTCCTGGAGCTAGATTGATTTTTATGTTTTAAAATGGTTACATTTTAAATAACTTTATATGTGCTTATGTACACTCTTGTGCCTGGCAGAAGATAAATAAAATATTTACTATCTAGTCCTTTTTTTAAAAAAAAAGTTAGCCACCCTCTGACACAAGTGATGATATCTGTGAGAGCTGGTTTTCTTCCACAAATATTCAAGTCATATCATGCTTTCATGATTCATATATAGATATATATTTCCTTTCAGTTCTTATAGACAAAAGTTGATATTAAATTCATTTTTTTCACTCTCCTGTACTTCAGATTTTATTTCTTGGAGTTTGCCGACATGTGTCAGTGCCTTGTCCTTGAGAATAAGACACAAAGGTGACATTAACTATGCAAGAGGAGAAAACACACGTGAGGAAAAACTGGGCAGAGACAGAAGAGACCGTCCAACCTGGATGCAGGTTGAGTCTGGAGGAAGTAACAGGGAGATAAGAAAGGCTGAGTAGGAAAAGGATTACAGCAATCCTGTGGAGCAATTTTAGCCCAAATGGTGGGAGGACCTCTAGTTAAATGAGTTGTCACTGGAATCCATTGTCTCCCAGAATGCACTGTCTCTGAGAACATATGAGCCCTAGTACCCAGCTGCACTGTCATCTGGTGGGAGAAGCCAGAGGGAAGTGAGCCTCATCCTGCATTAGAGTACAGCATCTGGGGTTGTTGGTCAGTTACATTTCCTGCCATTTATAATTTCAGATATATTTTCATACTCTGTAGCAATGGACTATCAAGCCTTCTTTTTATTAAAATAATATCTGAATGTGAATACTAATATGCCTACCTCTCATCATTTTTTTGTATTTTTTTATTGTTGTTCAAGTACAGTTGTCTCCTTTTCTCCCCACCACTCCCTGCAACCCCAACCATCCCCACCTCCCACCCTCTATATAGTCAGTTTACTCTACTTTTTATATTTTGCTTTAGAAATCTTGCTCAACCCTGAAGATAGTTTACTGTATTAGTTTCGAATAGTTTTAATACTATGTAAGATTGAGTTTCCAAAATTAAGTAGAAAAAGAGAGGAGAGAGAAGAAGAAAAGAAGAGAGAATAGAGATAAAAATATTACTTTAGTTTATTTGTAACGAAAAGGCCATTTTCCAACACCATTTATCAGATAGAGTCTGTCCTCTCCTGTAATTTTAAGGTTTATTCAATTATAATCAAAAAGCCTCTTATATACTTCTATCTTTTTCTTCTTGTGGCTATTTTATTCCTTTGATCTCTTTCTTTTTCTCTTTAAAAATACCATGTTATCTTCAATTAGTATGATTTCAGTTTTAGTAAGGAAAATTCTCCCTTTTTTCTCCTTTTTTCATAACTTTCTTCACTGTCATTGACTCTTAATTATATCACATGAATTTTTATGGTCAGTTTGTTACCTTTATAAAAAAATCTTATTGGAATTTGAATAAAAGTGCATTATATATTAATTTAAAGAAAACCTCTACTGTAATACCAAATCTTCCAATCCACAAATATGGTAAACTCTCATTTTCCAGGCTTTATTTTATTTTGTGTTTTAGTAATGTTTCCTAATTTTCTCTATAAATGTCTTCCATATATTGTGTGATGCTTATTCCTAGGGCCCTTATTGCTTGTGTTACTTGTGTGATCGTATCCATTTAAAAGCCACATTTTCTAATTAGTTATTGCTGGATTGTAGAAGTTTTTGCATGTTAATCTCCTAAACCCAATTTTGCCATGCTCTGTTATTCTAAAATATTTTCTATAGGTGCTCTTAAATGTTTTATGAGTTAAAATTTTCAAATACTGGCAGTTATTACACATTTTTCCAATCTTTATTTATCTTATTACCTTTATATATATAGTTACATTGGTTAGAACCTTCCAAATATTTTTTGATGTTAGTTATTCTTATTTTTTTCCTGACTTTACATGAGATTCTTCTAATGTTTTATCAATAGGTCTAATAATTGTTTATAGATATTTTTCTTCAGGATAAGGAAATTACTTCCTATACTAGTAGTTGATCATTACATTAGTAGTTTAGATCCCTTAGACACCTGACTTACAGTGGGGGGCGGGGCTCTAGATAATCTGTGAGATCTCCCTCAGTAGGGAGAGAGTAAGCCATGCCTGAAGTTACCTTTACTGCAAGAGACACTGGTACTGAAAAGCGATTCTTCATTTCAGCAATATCCCAGCTTCAATGCTCAGCTTAACATTCTCCTGAGGTCCTCTTTTTCTCTGTTATCCCATGATTCTTACTGGCTTATCTATGCTTACATGCTTAAGACATATTTCACTCATTATTTTTGTTTCAAACAATAACATAAGTATAGTAACAAGTCCACCATGCAGGTTTTTTTTATAAAAATTATATTTCAATAATTTCAATAATTTTAAAGAGTTGTCATCAGAACAGTTGCTTGCAGTACCTTTGGGTGTATTTTCCTGTATTTGTGGGTGGGAATTTGTACAAGATTAAGTTGATGTTCCCATAGTTTCTGATATAAACATTGCATACATTGTATAATATCTAATTATTTCAATAACCCAGTAGGAATAACATCGGGATAGCTGGAGGGCATTTTGAACATTGTCTGAAGGAAGGGGCTTTGTTTTCGAGCCTGCGTTATCAACCCTTTGCAAAGTCCTTTTACAGCACCATGGAAAACAAGCTTTAAAGAAAAAATTACTTATTGTAAGTTTTAAGCAAGAGGACTTATCTGTAGTAAATTTGCCCTATTAAAATATTGGGGTGGATAATATATAGCAAAAAAAATAATTGTCAAAAATAAACATTCAAAAAAATCTGAGAGCTGAAATCAGTTCTTGATGTTAACCTACTCAATGGTACGCGCTTGTTCTAAAAATCTGCAGTATATTTTATTAAGTCCTTATGTTTCCTTTCTGCTGACACTTTAAGAGAGGACATCTGGCTAATCAAACACTGCAGGCAAATAGAGCACCATTGGACTGATTGTGAAACATGAAATGTCATTTAGTGTGTAAGAGCTGACAGTTCTTTCCTAATGAAATGTTGTGCATGACTAGTTTCTCCTGGATAATTCATTGCATCCATTCAAAATAAATAGGAATTTTTAAGGAAGACATGTTATTTTTAGTAGAATAACAGAAAAAAGGTCAGCACTGGGAAAATAAAATGAATTATTTTGATAACCTGCACATCAAACCTTGGCTTTGTTTTGATAGCAGAACAAGATCCTGTCTTTTTTAGGTGATGCTGTGATCCCAGCACTGAAGATGGGCAAGGCACAAAGTAGGTCCCAAGAAACCTTCATTACATGAGTTACTAAGATTCAATAGGTGCTAAGATTCCTTAGCACCTTGAAGCTGCTAAGGAAAATTAATCCCTCCTATAAAATTAATATTCTAGTTCTGTTTTCATAATGTTTTGCCCTTTACTCCACTGGAAAGCTCTCAGGAAATAGTCATATGGCTATAAAACTACCAATTAATTGGCTAAATTAAATCAAATTTGCTGAAATTGAAAAATCTAAAAATTAAAAGATTTAAATACTTAAAAGTAAAAAAACACAAAAGCTAAATAATGAAACATGGCAGTAATGAAAC